>NC_057841.1:12914393-13217424 GCF_910594005.1 Cervus elaphus | reverse complement strand
CCTTGCTTCCCTCCCCCTACTGACATCCATACTTGGTTTGCTATTGTCTGTGAGTCCATTTCAGTTTTGATATTAACATATACATTGGTTTTATTTGTCAGATTCCACAAACAAGTGATAACATACAATATTTATCATTTTTTGTCTGCCTTATTTCACTAAGCATACTACTTTTTAGGTCCATTCATGTGGCTGCAAAGGGCAGAATTTCATTCTTTTTCATGACTAAATATTCACTGTGTATGTATATGTATGTGTGTGTATCACATCTTCTTAAACCAATCACCTGTTGATGGGCACTTGGACTGTTTCCATTGCAGCAACAGTGCTGCAAATGGGGTGCATGTATCTTTTCAAATTAAGAGTTTTCATTTCTTCCAGATATATACCCAGGAGTGGGATTGCTGGATCATAGGGCAGTTCTAGTTTTAGTTTTTTAAGGAACCTCCATACTGTCTTCCTAAGTGGCTACATCAGTTTAATTCCCACCTACAGTACACAACTGTTTTCTCCACATCCTTGCTGACATTAGTTATTTGCAGACTTTTTGATAATGGCCATTCTGAGAGGTGAGAGGTGACATGCCTTTGTGGCTTTGATTTGCATTTCTCTAATAATTAGTGATGTTAAGCATCTTTTCACGTGCCTGTTAGCCATTTGTATGTCTTTTTTGGAGAAATGTCTATTTAGGTCTTCTGCCCATTTTTAAATCAGGTAGTTTTTTTGATACAGAGTTTTTTTTATATAAGCTGTTTCTATATTTTGGTATTAAACCCAAATAAGTCATATCATTTGCAAATACTTCTGGATCAAGGATATTCTAACTGAATACTGTTGTTCTTAAGATTGCCCTCTTCCAAGTAAAAATATAGATTATGTGAGTAAATATGTTCTTAATGCTCCTCACCTCAAATTAAGAAGGCAGGCAAACATAGACTCTGATTACCTTCAACTGCACCTCATTAAGAAGTGCCAAAATATAGAGACAAATGTAACTGATCAGGAGAGGGAGGGTAGAGCTAGTAGCAACTGCTTACATAACTCAGTGTAATATTTGTACACAAGTCAAATAAAATGAAATATGCAATCAATGAGAAAAATGGCGATGGAATTTTATAGCTGATGTTACGGTTCTCCTAATAGGTCGCAGTGAGAGAATCCCAGCTGCACACTTTGTACCATCACTTAATCTCCTGGACCTGAGTTTTCTTGCCTGTAAGATGGAGTTGATGCCACCCACCCTTTAGACACTCGGTTCTTTGAACGTTAACTTCCAACCCTGATAGGATTTCAGCTGACAGTGATGGGGGAGGGAGAAGGGAGCTACCAGCATCCCGTGAGCAGAGACCAAGGACGGGCTGAACACCCAACAATGCACAGGAAACTCTTCTCCCCACAAAACATTATCTGGCCCCAAATGTCCACCAGACCAAGTCAGAACAACCTTGAAAAACAGTCACTGATTAGAAGGGCTTATAATCTAGAAACGTATGACTGATTTGCAAATATATCTGGAATCATGGAATGAGAATAAGAATCTTCCTGGTCAAATGCCCTTGAAAATTTATACATCACAGAGAGGTAAAATATGATCTTTATATAAAATGATGTCACACTCAGGCAGAGGAATAAGTAGCATTTTCAGTGGTTTCACAATAGAAATCAGTAAGGGATTACTGGTAACATGGTAACATTTTAACTTTTGGATGAGAACATTTTTGTCCTCATTTTTTAAAGAATATGTAGAAAAAGAAAGGCCAAAGTAACATATGAATTTGCACTGGACATAATACATCAAATAACATTAAGAAGTTGTATAATAAGTTAAAACCATGCCATCAAGAAATATCTGATAAAATTCCAAATACATATTGCAGGATAAATCAGGAAAGTTCAAATCTCTCCCATTCAACAATTCTATACACAGAGACTTGCTGGATTGAATATGATGGTGTTCATTTTAATCACTGCAATTACATGATTGAGAACTAAGCTACCCTCAAGTCGTCTAAGAGATTTTCTCTACTTGATCACTGAATAATCCAATCCCACGCCAAACTGAAATCCTAGGACGATCCATCAAAATTATACTTTACTTCAGTGATTCTCTAGCTCAAGTATGCAGCAGAATCACCTGAAGTCCATGTTAAAAATACAGATTCTCATGACTCAACCTGATTTTCATTTGGTAGGGGAGGTGTGGGCCTTTGGAATCTGAATTCATACTGAGCACCCAGGTATCCTAACACAGGTAGCCTGCAGACTAAACGCTGGGAACACTGGTGCCGTGACCACCTGCGAAGCTCCCCAGGGGGATGGAGGAGACGTGCCGGAAACTGCCAGTCCTCCAGTGCTCCACCGTCAGAGGCAGAGCACTGCCCACAGCTGGCCTGAAAAGGGAACTCAATTTCTTCACCTGTTTGAGTCCAAGTTCTACTAAAATGCCTGTATTTGAGCTGCCCTGAAATATTCAAGAAAGCTTTAAGAATTATGTGCCAAAAATATATTTGCAATCTCTAAACAGTAGTTTTTGAATACTTAACAACTTTTTTTTTTTCAAAGAAGATGGCATTTCTTTCTTCCATAGCAAACAAAACATCTCGATTCTATAATAAGGTGAAAAATGCATCCATCGCTGGCATCAAACACTAAACAGCAGACAATTTACTTCTTTATTGACTACCCTTTGACTCAGTGAAACAAATGCATTACAACACAGACAAATGTACGTGTATGCCATCTAGTCAACATACATGCCTAGACAGAAGCATTTACTTTCACAAGTTAAAAGGAGTAATTCCTTAAACATTGTGAAAGATTACTTCAGGAAATACCCACTCGACCATATTACCTTCTCTAACTTCTTACCATCCATCTCACCCCTCCTAAAGTCGCAGCAGTTCACTTGTGTGACTCAACAACTCTAGTTCTAATATCTCACCTACACTCTAGTTCCCCATATTCTCAAGCACAATAAAGCAAAAACCGCAAAGCTGAAACAGCTACTAACACATAAATACAGAATTACATATAATTGTTTTTTTCCTGGTAATGGTAATATAGTTCCAGTGTGAGTTTTGCTAAGACTCTTACACTATTATTTTCAATTGTTTTTCTTTATACCAGAGCTAATCTATCAAATCTGTGATTTAACCCTCGCAAATGTCTATTAAGAATTATTGTCTCTTTACTCTCCTGCCAACCACTCAAGTCTGGCCTCCCAGTATCCTATATCAAGATGCATACAAAAGTCAGCTTAGATAATCTTTTTGTCTATAACTGCTCTTTTCATCCTACATGTTTCTCCCAAAAGCATTATCAAATCATCTGCCTTCTCAAAAATGTGTGTTAGCTCTCTATTGAAAACTGACAAAACCCAAAACACCTTGTCCTACCTGAGAGGCTCTTAAAGTCTGGTATTATTCCTCAGCACTTAACAAGTGCAAGCCATTGTGCTAGGGCTTCTGAATAAGAAATATTAATACAATCCTCACAACCTTGAGAATTATCCCTCTCTCATTTACAGACAAGGGCGCTAACATTCAGAGAGGTTAGGAGCTCCCCCAAAGCCACAAAAGTAAGAGATGACTGACCTGGATTTAAAACATAGGTCTGTCTTCTCCTAAATTTACACCTAGAGTACAATGCTGACTTCCTAAAATGAAATATGCATTTCATATGTCATACTTCCACTTTCTTCATTAATTAATGGAAAAAGGAACCCCCATTTTATTGCGCACTACAAGGGACTGTACATGTGCTGTATCAATCCAGTCTCAAAACAACCACGGCAAAATGCATCGTGATTAAACATTCACTGGTGTAGAAATCAAAGTTTGGCGATTTGTTAAATGTTAAGAAACGTCCCTCGGGCCACAGGAAACAGCAGCAGGCAGAGCGGGATCTGATCCACTTTCTGAGCCGTGCTCTCCCCAAGTCTGTGTGACACCTCATATTCTCTGAACTTAATTCTGCCTCTTCCCAAACCCTTTAAGACAGGTATTGGTAAACTTTACCTGTACAGGGTCTGATAATAAACATTTTAGGCTTTGTGGGGCGACAGTCTCTCTTGCAACTACTTGATTCTGCCTCTGGGTCACAGAAACAGCCACAGAGACAACAGTAAACACAGGAGAGACTGTTTCAGAGGAGCTCCGGGCACAAAGCCGGCGGGGCCGCCTGTCCAGGGCCGCGGCCTGCCAGCCTCTGCCCGAGACACTCTCGTGTCTGGTGCAGACTCGCTGAACTCATCGACAGCGCTACGACTTCGCTGTAACACCCTCTCCAACGTGAGCACGCTCCTGATCCCCACTCGCATGTTAGCTCGCCTCATCCTTCGAGCGCCCGTGGACTCCTAGACCACGCCACTCGGCCGCTCAGACAACCAACTCTCATTCTTCACCCTCACAGCGACATCCAGAGTTCAACACTCCATCTCCTGTAGCTGTCTCAGGCAAGTGACTATCTCAAGTGGGCTCCCAGTAGGAACAGGGGTTCTAGAACTGTATTAAGTATAAGATTAACACAGACTGCGTATCACACACTCAATGGTTAACCCATCTAAACTCGTAAAATACACAGTCTGAAATCTCTTCTTCCTGTTACCTTAAATACTGCTTCTTCTAATTAAAACACTTGCATTATGAGAACAGAAAAATAATAAATCGAGTAGCTGCTTACTGGAATAGGAAGTAGCATCCATCTTTCCCACTTTCACTGGAGAACCGATGCTTTTCATCTCAAGACCAACTTCATTCCAAATCGGTTCCAGCTTTTTACAATGGCCACACCATGGTGCATAAAACTTGTTTAAAAAAAAAAGAGAGAAAATCACTAAGATGCTGTACTACTGTGGATGTCAATCTTAACTGTACAAGAATCTTTTTCACTAAACGATTGGATAATCATCTATTTTGGACCAAAAGTCTAAATATATTAAAGTGGTTACAAAATAAACACACACAAACCTAGACATGTCAACTTCTAGGATATAACTCAATACTGATATTAAAGTCAGTTTAAATGGCTACTGATATCTATTTAAAATAGATGATTTACGATTAAAAACACCTTTGCAAAAAAAAATTAAATAAAATAAAAACATCTTTGCTCCCAAATGAGTATGTCCATGTTAGATATAAAATTAAACCATCAAATACACTTCATATATCACATGCACACCCCTTAAGTGTTAATGACAAACATCAACTTATCTCTATTGCAAAAACCATTAACACAGTAGGTGACTCTGCTCCTGTAAGTATAACCCCTGGTAAGACAGTTTGGCACAGTGACAAGTCAGGCTGATGAAACTAAAATCCTGGTTCTTCCTTCTTCAGAATCACCAGATGGTTGGGGTGGTACTTAGGTGCCTCCCATTAGGCAGCATAACAAAAACTGTGTGTTGTACTTTTATGAAGTAAGATTTAACTCTCATAATATCAGCCTATGGAAATGTTCAAACCTATATCTAGGGAGACAGACAAACCAGTGACCTTTACGCCTCGCTGCCTGGCTTCAGTGACCGTCAGCTCTGCCCGTCTCATTCCATCTCTCTCGCTGCCACTCACCCCACTGTCTCACTGAGGCATGTCAAAATGCACCCCAGACATCACAGGTTTAAACACATTCAAAACGTCACAGCAAGGAAAAGACGGAAAGCTGATTCTCTCACTATCAAGATGAAAAGATGACTTTGATTGCCAAGTGATACTAATATACTCAATCTCTTGGATGAAATTAAACACTGAGAGTGAATTCTGTGATAAAACCATACTATAATCGCCCTCTGACATAATGCACAAGTAGACCTCGTGAGAATTTCATCAAAAACGGGTTCCCCTGCCAGAGATCCTAAGGCTCTGAGGTTCACTTTAATATAAAATCCCTGATAGTACTACCCGAGAAGACAAAGTGAGTTATGCACACTGGTACCGTCTGTTACCATATTTGGGTGAGGAGAATGGGAAGTCACATTTAAAATGGGAGGGATGGTTGATCTGTACAAAAAATTTACATACTCACATCTACAAGCCAAATGTCATCTTTTCGATTTTCTTTAAACCTAAAAAACAAGAACACAGATCTTGACTGTAGGTTTCCACTTTACAACAGAATAGCACAGGTAAAGATAACAAATTGGTAAATATAGGGTCACGGGACAAATTTTTCAATAAGTTTTACTTTAAAAGTTTTACTCAGTGACGTCTAAATCATATCCATAAACACCTTAATAAAACAAGAGCAATGATAAATTAGGAGTAAAAATTCGAGTGGGACTCTGTAGAAACGTAAATGCTTCAGCTTGGAGCCCCTCTCCTCCACTTACACCTGGGCCTAACAGGGAACAGAGGGGGGCGGGGGTGGGGGTGAGCCTTAGAAGTCTGCTGGCAGGCCTGGCTGCTGGGCGGGATCTGGGAACCTGACTCTCAGGAGGGTTCCCCCCATTTCCTGTTAAGGGCGGCTCACTGGTTTGCCACCACACAAACAGTGTGGTTATATGAACAGCCACCTTCCTTCAGGGAGGCTCGTAATGGCTAGGCAGAGGGGTGCTGACACGGCCAATCCCCAAGATAAGTTCTTGGGCAGAGTCTCCAATGAGCCCCCTCGGTGGGTACCATGTCACACGTGGCTGCAACTCCTAGTGGAGAAATTAAGCTTGTCCTGTGCGACTCTACGGAGAGACGACTCTTGGGAAGTTGCTCCTGGCTCCCCTGGAATCCGCCCCACGAGTCCTTTCCCTCTGCTGATGGTGCTGCGGCTACACTAATCTGGCTCCAGCTTACCCTTCCATTCAGACACCCCCTAAGATTTTCAGACTGTGGCACCTACCGCAGATAAACTCAATGTTTATTTGAGCGTCTACTGTAGTTTTTCATATTCAAATCCTAGCAGTCAAAAGCACTGCTAACTCCATAATGCCTTCCTAAACTACTCAAAGCTAGAAACAATCTCTCTGTGTCACCTTTACCCTCTTTATGATCTCATCAATTTCCACACGTTGTGGTTATATACATGTTATCAAACCACAGACACACTAATCGAGAAAGAAGTGCATTTGTTTTCAACTACCCATGCCTCGCACAGTGATCTGTATTCAATTTATACTGATGAATGACAGAAGCTCTCTAGGGGAATATTTTAGTAAGATTCTTAACCTTATAGGTAAGACAGAGAGAACACACTCCCCAGACCGGAGCTCCCGGGTGTTCACATCCACCCAGCTGCAGCCGTCTGTGGACAAGGACAGCGCCTTTAATTGGCTCCCAGGTTGGGGAACCCAAATGTTTTCACTCCCTTGGGGTTTACGGTAAAAAATTCTATTTTATGTTCATCTTGTGGGGCTACCCAGGTGTCATGGCCGCCTTAAGCAAACTGTTCAGCCAGAACGCTCTCACTGATGGCCATTATTCTTGATGTCTGCAGGCAGCTCTGCACCCAAAGGTAAATGGCGGGGGCCACTGTCTCCCATCATCTGATGCTTAATAGCCTCTCTCCTCTCCCGTCGATGGGAAGGAGCTGACTGGTACGGAATCCCAGACGGGGCCCCACGTGGAGAGGAAGGTGTCAGTAACTGTAAACGGGCAACAAGTAAAGGAAGGGGGCAGACAGCGTGTTCAAACACGCAGGGCTAACGGGAAGCACCCAACCAGGAAACTGCTGCCGTGAGACCCCAGACTGCTCGCCTGAGAGGTGTCATCTGGGCCATGTGACCCTGACCCCTACATCAGCTGGTCAGACTGGTCCTTTAACTGTTCACTAAGATGCTGAGCACCCCTGAGGATCAGGGCTAACATGGAGGGTGCCCTGTACACCAATGACTGCGCTCGCTGATGCGTGGCTTGGGCCGCAAAGCCTAGGCATCACCACATCCAGCGCCCTCGGGGAACCTGCACAGCAAACAAACAAGGTCTCACAAGGCCTGACAGTGCAGCCCAAGTCAGTGCAACGCATGGGGCTGGCTGGACCCAACCCAGAGACAGAGTCATCTGCAGTCAGGATCCAGGGGTCCCTACGGGGGGATGAGGAGCCAAGGCGCTCCATATGCTGAGAACACTGGCCCAGCGAGGTCCTCAGTCCCTGGGGAGGTGTTTTAGCCCTGGCCAGGGTTAGACAAGCAGGGCAGCCTTCTCACGCCAGTTCAGTCTTCTTCAGCCAAGGCAATCCCTGCTCACCCGCCCAAGCTAGGACGGTGCCTGAATTTCCAAGGGCCATCCTCTTGTGGGCCCAGGAGGCAATAAGCTGCACGTCCGCTTGCTCTGGGATAAAGAATAATTCAGTCCCCGCGTTCAGCTGACAGCACGGAATGCTCGTTGGCTATTTCCCTTAGTCCCTTAGTCAGCACAGGGCCATTCTGGTGAGTGTCGCAGACAGAACAGAGTGTCTATCGGGGCAGAGACACAGAAACCCAGTGTCTCATCTTCACAGGGGCCCAGTAGTAAGCAGGAGCAGAAAGCACAAACCCAGAACCTGGGCCCAGTTAATGGCCTCCTTGCCCAGTGTCCTTGATCCCTCACCGCAGACCCCGAGCTCACAGGAGGCTCGGGTGGCCACGGACACTAGGAAGGTGGACCAGACAAGCTTTTCACTTACAGGAGACTGTTGTTGTTTAGTCGCTCAGTCATGCCCGACTCTTTGCGACCCTGTGGTCTGTATCCCGCCAGGCTCCTCTGCAAGAATTTCCCAGGCAAGAATCCTGGAGTGGCTTGCCATTCCCTTCTCCAGGGGATCCTCCTGACCCAGGGATCAAACCTGTGTCTCCTGCACTGGCAGGCGGCTTCTTTACCACCTGGGAAGCGCATTACAGGAGGGCCAACCCTGTCAGCTCAGCAGGGTTGAGGTGAGTCAGGGTCCGGTCTCCTGCAGCGGCTCACCTCGCTTCCTCCTCCTCCCAAAGGAGCAGGTCTGGGGTGCCACACCCTTCTAGGCACCACGCACTTTAACAAAGTCACCTGAGTTCCCAGCGGCTTCTCTGAGAATCGAAGCGCCTGTAAACAATCCACGAGGGCACCCGATACCCACCAGGAAGGCTGCTGAGCGTCCCTGGGGACCCTGGGGCTCTCTGCTCGGCAGAGCACCCTGCTGCGGGCTGGGGTGGTGAACGAGGACAACCAGCCAAACGGAGAGTCAAGACTTGACTCATTCACTGCGCCAGTGCAGGCCAGCAGGCAGAAACGAGCTGCCAGCTCCTCAGCACTGAGAGATGCATCTCACCCTGGAGGAGGCCCGAACCAAAGGCGTCTGCCTCCTCGAGGAGGACCCACACGCAGAGGGGAGGGAGGAGGGAAGGGACAGGAGAGGAGAAGTACCGGGTCCACATGCAGAAAGGGTCTCAGCCAAGCCCCTCAATAAGGAGGTTTCCCTAAGAAATGCCTGAGGCGAGGCCCCCACCAGCAGGTCTCCACAAGGGGCCCGCAGGCTGAGAATGCAGACGCACACACAGGAGACGGCTGGGGAGCCCGAGTCCATGACTAGGGCTCACCCCACGCCAGAGACCGCGGTGCACTGTCTCTGCTCCACGTCTGTGGCGGGCAGGGCAGCTTCCCCCCAGGGCCCAGCCAGGAAAAGCCGTGTCACTGCCCATGCTCAGGCCCCAAAGCCACACACAGGATGCTGGTCTGAAGCCGGACTCCTCACCTACGACAAGCAAGGCCTGGTGATTCCCGCTGCGTGACTGGATGGTTACCAAACTCCAGCACCCACTCAGCAGTGACTAACACTGTACAGGTAAAACGGAAGACTCTGCCAGTTTTTACTTTTATGACTGCTCATAAAACTGCCGAGTGCAATCCCATTTTGTGCAACTCCTGGAGCAAAACCGGTGCTAGCTAAGCACTGGCCATTGTCTGCTATTAAAGGATTAGAATCACACAACGTAGTGCACTTGAAACTAATGTAATATTATAAATCAACTACACTTCAAAGGAAAAAAAAATCTACCTCCAAACAAAATTAGCAAATTACATACCACAGATTTACGTGCTCAATAAAACAAGTGTTATTTTAAAAAATAGTGGACTCATACCAGTGTTCAGATAACATCACAGCTGGAAGAAATGAAGATACTATTTAAAAACAGATAAACTCACGAGTCATCTAGATCTTCCACATGTCCTTTACAGAAAGCCAGATCCAGTAGAAAAACTGAAAACAAAAGACAAAATGTATACAGTAAAATACATGCTAATTTATCTTGTGGCTTACATTATATGCTCACTCACCTATAAAATGTTTCTGGTTTTTTACAACCTCCCAAAAAACACACCATTCATCCATCCCAGGACGCAAATTAGGCAAAAGCATAAGTCGTTCACCTGTTTAATATTTATGACCATGTGGTGACAGCAAGTTCTACCTAGGCCAGTAATTCTAAAGGACGGAAGTTCCTTTTAAATATATTTTTACTTTCATCCTGTTTTTCACCATCTCATCTTTTTGGGGTAGACGTGAACATTGTCTATATTTCTTTTCCTCTAGAAGCAATGATCTCAGAGATAAACTTCAAACCCCATCCAAAATATAGTCCCCCCCCCCACCTCCAAATTGACAGAAACAAAATTGGGTTGGACTCCTAACACTGATCACAGAGCAGCGTCGGACAGGCCGTGGGAGCTAAACGGTGCGAGTGGACCCGTCGTGGGGAGGACGGCGACGCGGGGCCGAGACTGAGCAGGACCAACCGGTCCCCAGGCCACACCGCACAGCCCCGGGGCCCGGCCAGGATGCGCCCGCGCGGGCGAGGATGCCTCTGAGCTGGCCAGGCTCAGAGCCCAGCGCCGAGCAGGTGTGCGCGCGCGCCGGGGAGGAGCGCCCTCGACGCCCCCGAAGGAGCTCGCGCTCCGCGAAGCCCCTTCCGCCCCGACGGCCGGAGCGGCCGGTCGGAAGGCGCGCGTCTCCGGCGGAGCCGCGCCTGGTTAAGGGCCCCACAGCGCCCGCTCGGTGTCGGGTGTCGGGACCCGGGACCCGGGACCCGGGACGGGAAAGTATCTCGGCGGCCGCGCAGGCCTCTCCCCACCTGGAGACGGTCCCCGCGCCCACCCGCACCGCCCCCGCGGCCTCTACCTGCGGCGCAGAGCCGCAGGGCGGGCCCGCGCCTCCGAGCTGCCATGCTCGCCGCACAGGCGCTGCCAGAGCCGACTCAGCGCCCGCCACAGAAACGAGCACCGGCGGCCGCCGCCTGCGCGCCCGGAAGGGGAAGCCGGCCGGTCGGGCCACGGAAGGAAAGCGCGGACCTGTGGGCGCGGGCGGGGCGAGCCGGCCTCCGCCACCCGCCCAGGCCCCGCCTACCTCCGCCTCTGAGCATGCGCGGAGCCGTGGTGCCTGCGCGCGGCCGGCACGCAGGAGCGGGCTGGCACGCATGCGCGATCGCGGCCACGTAGCCTCTGCGCCCGGGACTGCCTCCGAGAGCGTGGGAACCTAGGGTGCGAGCGTGGGTGCCAGGGGGTCCTTTCCCGGAAGTTAAATGCGCGCCAGACTTTGAACGGAAGACGAGGCAGACTGGCAACGCTAGGGGTGTAATCCTGCCATCTCTTTCACCTGCAGCTCTTATTCAGTTGGTAGTTAGATTCCTGAAAAAAGACGGGTCTTAACAGTGGGCAGAAAGATGGAAGACTGGATGTCGAGTGACCCTACATGTATTTGCAGAATGCATTTGGAATTTTCTTTGACCCCCGTTTGCAACCTGCGAGATCTGTTTCACAGGAGTAAACTTCAGTAATGCGTTTTTGCCAGCTAAGCCTTCCTTTTAAAAAGTGTTTCCCTTGAAACTTGAAAACATGAAGTTAATCATGGGATGTAATTTTTTTACGATTTGTTCCAGTTTCCTGATTTTTGAAATAAGTAAACTACCTGCTATAAAATATTTATATTGCTGTGTGGTTTTCTTTCTTTCTTTTTTTTTTTTTTGCTGCGTGGTTTTCTACATAAAAGTTATCTGTAAAAGCTATTTAGTTTTATATGATAGTGATCGCTGCAGGAACTACTTCTACCAATTATTGAATGTGTGTTATGAGAACAAAAATGGATTATGATGTCAGCCCATTCACCCATCATAGGTTCAAAATTCTATGAGGCAGAAGGCTCATTAGTTCAGTTCACTCATTGGTGCCAGACTCTTTGTGACCCCACGGACTGCAGTACACCAGGCTTCCCTGTCCATCCTTAACTCCCGCAGCTTGCTCAAACTCATGTCCATCAAGTTGGTGATGCCATCCAACCATCTGATTCTGTTCTCGCCTTCTCCTTCTCTTTGATCTTTCCCAGCATCAGGGTCTTTTCCAGTGAGTCAGTTCTTCACATGAGGTGACCAAAGTACTGGAGCTTCAGCTTCAGCATCAGTCCTTTCAATGAATATTCAGAACTGATTTCCTTTAGGATGGATTGGTTTGATCTCCTTGCTGCCCAAGGGACTCTCAGGAGTTTTCTCCAATGCCACAGTTCAAAAGCATCAATTCTTCTGGTGCTCAGCTTTCTTTGTGTTCCAACTCTCACATCCGTACATGACCACGGGAAAAACCATAGCTTTCACTAGACAGAGCTTTGGAGGTAAAGTAATGTCTCTGCTTTTTAATGTGCTGTCTAGGTTTGTCATAGCTTTTCTTCCAAGGAGTGTCTTTTAATTTCATGGCTGCAGTCACCATCTGCAGTGATTTTTGGAGCCCAAGAAAATAAAACACTATTATTCCTAAAGACCAGAAGATTAAGTTGTAATCTGATCGAGAGCAAACTCTAGGTTTCATCTTGTTTACGCGGTCAGCATAGCATCCAGTGCAGGCATTCAGCAGATCCAAATACATATACTTTTAAACTGAGCATCTAATTTATTCTATGAGTTTTACATACGTAAATATTCATTCCTCATGAAAGTTCTCAAAGTAAGAAATAGTATAAATGAGGGTCTAGAGGCTCAGAGGTAATTTGCTTAACAATTGAAAAGGATGAAATTGCTGTTGAAAACCAAGTCTCAGATTCCAGAGCTGGAATTCTTTCTGTAAAAGGACACTACCTCTTAGGATTCCTTTCCACTCTAGAATTTTCTCCCTCTCTCCCTTGTCTCCTTTCTCACTCACCTTATTTTGGCTGATGGTACAAATGTTTGGCCAATTTCCCTGGAAGTTAGGCTAGGTATTTCCCTACTGAATATTTTCCATATCCGACTGCTCACATCTTGTTGCTTTTATTACCTCAGTGTCTCTTCAGTCCGCCCCCATTTTCTCCATCTCTATTATCCCCAGGTCAGGGCCTCACCTTCTCTTGCTTGAATAATTGGGCTCCTAGCCTCGAGTTTCCCTTCTAAGGCACTCTGTGCATCACTTCCTAGATGAATGTTTCAGAAATACCATTTAGAATTTTATTACAAAGTCAGATTACTTTCACTTTACCGCTGCTCACTGGGATACAGGATAAAATTTCAGCTCTACACTCTGTGCTAGTATTTTCATTGTCTGTTGTTACCTCTAGCCGCTCCCATTAGTCCCATCCTCCCCTCCCGAGGCACCACTAGCAACCGTTCCCTGGTGAACTAGCCATGCCGTCTTCATCTCTTGTACCTTGTGTAAAACAAACTTCATCACTGGATTGAATGTTACCATCATCAGCGTGTGTGCCACGAGCAAAAATCTATGTTGCATTTTTTTTAAACGCTTTATTTTTTAAGAGCAGTTTTAAGTGCACAGCATAATTGAGAGGAAAGCACAAAGGAATCTTCCCAAAAGAAGTAGACTAAAAAATTCTCAGTCTATTTCAAAATTTTGCCTTCCACAGGATGTAAAAGAGAAAATTCTTTAATTTTTATCACAGCTTAAGTTAGTGTGGGGAGGACAACAAAACCACTCTTGACCTAGGCCTGTTCTTTCCAGTAATAACCACTAGTCACATGTGGCTAGTGTGATGGAGTTAACTAGTTCTATTTAATTTTAATAAATGTTAAATCCAATACTTGATTCAGTTACTGGAAAATGTTTATGTGGCTGGAAGAATGTAAATATGCATTGGACTATGAAGACAGTAAAGTTTCTCATCTTAATTATGTTGAAATTATAATATTTTATGTATGAATTCATAAAATACATTAAAATTAATTTCATGTTTCTTTTTATTTTTCAGTGACTACTAGAGAATTTAAAGCTATATATGTGGCTTGCATTATATTTCCATTGCACACCACTGACCTAGACAATCTGAAAATATCAGAATAGAGCATTGTCTGAAAATGGTCAAAAAAAATCTGTAAAGAGATTTTTTTATACGGAAAACAGGCTGCCATATTTAAACTGGATAGCCGAGGAGGACCTGCTCTAGAGTACAGAGAACTCTGCTGAATGTTAGGTGGCAGCCTGGATGGGAGCGGGGTTTGGGGGAGAATGAATACATGTGTGTGTATCGCTGAGGCCCCTTGCTGCTCCCCTGAAACTATCACAACCTTGTTAATCGGCTATACCCCAATACAAAATTGAAAAAAAATATTAAAAGAAAACAGGCTAAAGTTACAAATGCTAAAACTTGTATTTAGTAAACTCACAGTATAATATAAAGTACATTTTAAATATTAATAAAAAAGTGTGTTTTTCCTGCTTATGTGTCTCCAGTGGTGATGAATTTCCTTGACGTGTAGAAGGTTCTATATTAAATATGACATGTTCTTAGAAAGTTTTTCAAGTGAACTACATATTATATATAGAGATGCCTTATGTATTATGCATACACATTCTCACCAAAAGGCAAGTCCAAGAATGTCTGTAACAAGTCTGCTTGTAAAAAACTAAACAACTCAAATGTCTAATATCAGGATGGATACTGTGTGTGTGTGTGTGTGTGTGTGTGCGTGTGTTCAGTTGCTCAGTTGTGTCCGACTCTCTGCACCTCCACAGACTGTAGCCCACCAGGCTCCTCTGTCCATGGGATTTTTCCAGGCAAGAATACTAGAGTGGGCTGCCATTTCCTCCTCCAGATGGATGCTATAGCAATGTGCTATATTGCTATGGCAATGAGAAGGCATACACTTTTGTGGAGGGCACTGCATAGATGCATCTCATGAACAAAATGTTGAGCAAAAATGAGAACCCAAAGAAAGGTACTCACTGTCTGGTGCGGTTTGAATGTAAAGCTCAAACAACAGGCAAATTAACCTCGAGCGTGGAAAGTCAGCGGTACAGGTGGTGTTTTCTCTCTTGATCTGAACGTTCTTACACGGATGTGTTCACTTTGTAAACCAGCACTGAGTTCTGCCTTTATGGTTGATGTACTTTTCTGTATGTAGACTCCATCAACAAAAGTTTAAAAATAAGAATAAAACTGTATTTTTAATGTAAAGATCATTAAAATAGGGCTTGTCAAATGAGCTAAGCATCAGTTAGCGGGACAGCCTGGTAAAACACCATTTCCAACCATTCTGTACAGATTCTGAGTCAGTAGTTCTGAATTTGTATGTCTCACAAGTTTCTGGCTGATGCTCTTGCTTCTGGTTTGCAGATCTCATTTAGTGGTGTTGAGGGAAAATGAATTCAGAATATGCTGTTCATTTTTAGATTCCTTTGCATAACATACATGAGAAAAACTAGAAAAAAATTACCTTTTTATAGTTGTTATTTCTTGATGTTGTATATAATGGGTTTTTTTGTGAATTTTAAATGAAAATTAAAACTTTTATTGATATTTTTAAATGCCTTAGTTTTAATGTCCAATATGGGAAATATTGTTAGATAGAACCCACAAAATAAAAGAAAGTTGTCTGGTGTCCTCAGTGTATTTTTAAGAATATACAGAGGTCCCCAGACCAAAAGTTTGAAAACAAAGTGGACATTTATAGAGCTCTTCATTCAACAAGCAGGGAGTGCATACACATGGAAAAGGTAAGAGAAAATCATGTGCTTAGTGTATCATAAAGTAAGTTTCAACAGATTGAAAAAAATGTGCTATTATCAATATATTCTCTGACCACAACACAGTGAGTTTATCACACACACGTACGGGTGTGCAGCAGGCGGGGGCTGCTCTTTGTTGCCCTACACAGGCTTGGGGGCTGCCGTCTAGCTGCGCTGCTTGGGCTTCTCATTGCACTGGCTTCTCAGTGCCCAGCACAGACCCTAGCACACGCTAGTTTCAGTAGTTGTGGCTCCCAGGGCTCCAGAGAACACGCTCAGAAGTTGCGGTGCATGGGCTCAGTGGGATCTTCCTGGACCAGGGATGGAACCCGTGTCCCCGGCATTGGCAGGCGGATTCTTTACCACTGAGGTACCGGGAAAGCCCCTCCTGAGAATTTTGGATCAACTTGCAGTGTCTCTGGCTGTGGACTGTCGAGTAGAGGGGGATGTTTGCACTCACCCTGGATCCTCTGTGGCTGCTGCCTTTGTGGGGACAGTTCTAGGAAAAATCCTTGCTGACTAGAATGGATTAGCACAGAGGCCATTCATTCCCAGAGAAGGGTGATTGCCCTGTCCTTCCCTTGTCATTGAAATGTATCTACTGAAGCTGCAGAAATGCTGCTGATGCAGGCGCTGCTGAGCTGGCTCTGTGACAGTGAAACAAGCTTCCTATTCAATGCCCCTCACCCAGGTCATGAGAGAAGGAGCGCCACCACCATGGACCCAACGTGTGATTTTGCTCTTGAAACCCCAGAGGATGGAAAAGAGGCAGTTTGGGATCTTTAATCTCGACTTCCTCCTATGAGTCATCAGGGAAGGTCGGTAGGAGATCTTTAGAATTCTGCCAACCACAGACAGTAATAGAGGAAGGGCATGACATGAAGGATGCGGTCTCCTGACCAATTCCTATGCGAGGACCAAGGCCTTTTCTAAGTGCATGGGTGAAATGGCCTGTAGATGGAGAAGCTCTTTGGGGTCAGGGGGACACAGGAACTCAGCCTGGGCCTGCTCATGAGCCCCTTACACAGGTGGTAGAATTAATTTAGGTGGACATGGAGATGCTCCTCTAAGAATAAAAATTAGATTCTCATTAAAAGTTGAAATAAGTGATTTTTAATAAAAGTCTACTGTGGGAGTGTCTTCCTTACCTGAATGTCTAATTGCTATCAATATAATGATTGGCTGAAACTCCGTCCTGGTGCTGAGGAAACTAACAAGAAGAAATAACTTGTAAATCTGTCCTAAATCCAGTACTAACTGGATTTCAATAATGGGCGCCCTTGTGTACATGTGTGTGTGTGTGTGCATGTGAGTTGCTCAGTCGTGTCCATCTCTTTGTGATCCCATGGACTGTAGCTGGCAAGCTGGCCATGGACTTCTCCAGGCAAGAATACTTGGGTAGTCAAGTGGGTTGCCATTTCCTACTCCAGGGGATCTTCCCGACCCAGGGATCGAAACTGGGTCTCCTGCATTGCAGGCAGATTCTTTACCATCTGAGCCACTAGGGAAGCCTGATGGGAACCCTTAGAGTTTTCATATGGTTAATTATAATCACTATCCTATACCTACAGCCACAAAAAATTACTGCCCTAATGAAGGACATGTTAGATGCAGCCGAGTGGGCCCCGCACCCTCATTTTACAGTAACGAGATGATGCTGGTGAGGAAGACGGATGGATTGTAGAGGCTGACCTTGGACTACAGGGGATGCCAGTAAACAGCACCCCTAATAGCTTCTGCAGTCCCCATATGGTCCAGAGTATTCAGCTGCTACACAGATTATTCCACAAGCTAAAGATGACCGGTTTTCCATAGCTGACTTGGCTAAGGCCTTTTTTCTATATTGGTTGCTAGGGAGAGTCATCAACAGTGTGCATTCATGTGGAATGGTTCCCAATGTACTTTCGCCTCAAAGATATTTGAACTTTCCTGTGTACTGTCACAGCTCAGTGAGGCAGACCTGGTGTGATATTACCAGATTATAGAGTTGTAGTACATGATACAGATGACATTATGATTATTTCTGAAACTGAGGATCAACCTAAAAGTAAATTTACGATGATCATATGACCGATAGAAAATGGTTTATGAACCCCCCACAAAATCCAGAACCTTCCATAGGCTGTAAACTTTGGGAGGAGTCCATGGGCTGGCATGCCCTGTGATACATTGCAGACCAATAGGAATGAAACCTTCTTGCTCCCCACCTCCCTTGTTAGACTAAATAAGAAGCCTGAAATCTTACAGGCCTTCTTGCTCTTGGAGAAATCATATGCCCCACTTAAGGACACTGCTGGGCCCAATTAATTTTTATTACCTGGAAAGGATCATTCTCGGTTAGAAGCTTGATTAACACAAGTCTTCCTGAAACTGCAGCAGCTGTAAGTGTAAATAAAAACAAAAAACAGAAGAATTTTCTTTACTATCAGGAACCAGAGTAAAAGTTTATTATCACCACACCTATTACATATTGTGGGCTTCTCAGGTGGCACAGTGGTAAAGAATCCGCCTGCCAATGTAGGAGATGCAAGAGATGCAGCTTCGATCCCTGGGTCAGAAAGATCCCCCAGAGGAGGAAATGGCAACCCACTCCAGTATTCTTGCCTGAAACATTTCATGGACAGAGGAGACCGGCGGCTACAGTCCATGGGGTTGCAGAGTCGTACACAGCTGAGCACATATAGCACATTAAATATTTCCCTGAAAGTCCTGGCTCATGTAGTAAAATAAAGAAAAGGGGATAGCATAGGATGGGAAGAAAAAGAAATAGTAATTAATCCTGGATTATCTATATTAAAATTTTTTTAAAGATCTCATGCAAATTATTAGCTCTAGTCAAGGTTCAGCAAAGTGTCCAGGTTTGATATTTATGCAAAAATCAAAAGTATTTCTTTAAACTAGCAAAAAGAGAAAGCATACATTTAAAAAAACATATTATTTCTAATAGTAACAAAAATGTTGCCTTGTAGTAAAACTAAGAGATATGACCATATGGAGAAAATTACAAACCTTATTTAAATAATCTAAAGAAGACACAAATAAATGGAAAGATAAAACAATTTAGTGGATTGAAAACTCAGCATCACACAGGTATCTGTGATCCACAGATTACCTATCCATTCATTGACATTTCATTGAAAATCTCAAGTGTTTTATAAGGACCTTGATAAGCTGATTTAAAACTTAGTACAGAGGAGCAAACCTCCAAGTATACCCAAATTGTTCATACAGAAAAAGATTAAGGTGAGAGAACGTATTCTGCTAGATATCAAGAGTTAAAGCCACCGGAGGATGACGTGGTATCAGGACAGGGACTACTGACCAACAGGATAGAAGAGACAACCCCAAACAGACTGTGTACGAATGGAAACGACATGTGGCAGAGAGGACGCCGAAGAGAACATGTTGCTCTGTGCCGATTTCATATCCACAAAGACAAAATAATCTGGATCCAAATCTTACCTGGTTAACAAAAATGAACTCCAGCCTGAAAGGAGACAAGTGGACAAGCAATACTTTAAAACCTTTAGAAGAATATACAAGAACTTCAAATCAAAGGATTTCTTCAAAATTGCTAGTCCAAAGGAAAACATTGATAGAATGATTGAAAGACACTCTAGAGAAAGTGAAATGGAAAGACAAGCAACTGTTGGAAACCTTATGGGCAACATAGATAACTAAGGATGAGTTAGTTAAAAAATCAATAGGAGAAAATACAAAGCACATAATGATGAATAAAATACACGATCAGGCATTTTACAGAAAAGGAAACATAAATATTAAACAATTCGCAAAATGCTCTACTTCATATTAAAGAATTAACTTCATTGGTGTACCATTTTGACTTTCTTTTTGGAAACCTTGGAACATAGGGAATTCTCACACCCTACAAGTAAAATTTATATTTATGGAGACCTAAAGTTCTCTTAGATGTTTTAATACTGAATTATAAAATGTAAAGTTTTGGGGGACGGGGTGGGTGGGATGAATTGAGAGACTAGCACTGACATAAATACACTACGTAAAACACATTATGATAAAGAATCTGCCTGTAATGCAGGATACCAAGGTTCAATCCCTGGGTTGGGAAGGTCTCCTGGAAAAGGAAATGGCAGCCCACTCCAGTATTCTTGCCTGGAGAATTTCATGGACAGAGGAGCCTGGCGGGCTACCGTCCATAGGGTCACAAAGAGTCGGACAGGACTAAAGGACTGACAGGTCAATCAATAGCTAGGGGAAACTTACAGGATAGTGCAGCAAGCTTAGCTCGGTGCTCTGTGATGACCTAGAGGCATGGGGGTGGCACGGGAGAGAGGCCCAAGGAGGGGAGATGTGTATACAAGCAGCCGATTCACGTTGCAGCGCAGCAGAAAGTAGCACAACACTGTAAAGCAATTATACTCTAACAAAAACTTTTAAAATTAAATGTAAGGTTTCATCTAAGTAAACTCCTTGATTGCACATCTCAGATTATATTCCAGGCTATCAGTATACTAGGTCAGATTCTTTTATCCATTAGAAATGCAAAAAAATATCAATGCTCTATTATAATTTTCACAAAAATACCTACATTTACTTCCAAATGTCCCTAGGGTTAAAAGGTGCTAACCCAATTACGGAAGTCAGTTAACAGTCCAGTTAATTAGGTTATTTGCTTCTAGAGAGTTTGCCCAGGGGAATAAATTTAGATTCTCATCTCTCTGAAGACAAACACTTTAAAGCTTTATAGTTATTATGACAGTTCCTTCCTAATTTCAACAGAAGATGGATGTAATTCCGTCTGCTCACAGAAGTCTGCAGAAGTTTGGTTTCCCTGGTGGCTCAGATGACAAGGAGTCTTTTTTGATCTGATTTCACTAACCCTTGAATAAAACCTTGGTTTCTGATAAAAAAAGTTCTGCCTTCTTTTATACCTTCCTTTCCTATACATAGAATCAGTTATCTTTCCAAAAAATCCTGCTTCCTTTCCATGGAAAGTTAATTTTAGAAACTATTATCTGGGCTTTAATTTACATATTAAGCTGGTCCCATCTGAGATGATGTTGCCTCTCGGACATTTCACTGGACAGAAGGAGAAACCATTAACTTTATTAATAATTATATATGTACATATATACTATATAATTACATAATAATATTAATTCAGGCTTATATCAATTGTCAAATTCATTTAAAGGAAAGTTCAAACAGACAATTGTTAAGACTTTAAATCTCTGAACACTGTTTGCACTTCAATTAAAATTCAGAAAATTATTTGAATTGTAGTCCAGGCTCTTTTGGAAGAAATTATATGTATTTATATATATATATATCTCCTGTTATTTTTCTTTCAAATAGAAATAATTTCTCAAGCCTCTGACTTTAGTGTTCTAGGATCACTTGGAGGAACTATCTCCATTTTGGTACATGTTTAGTCACTCAAAGAAGAGTTAATTTCAATAAAATATATTGCTTCGGGGAAGAGATTCTGAATCTCTTTTATGTGGTCCAGGCAGAGTTGATTGGAGTTCAGGGCTTTTATATGGAGAACCCTGTGTATTTAAAGCCCTAGTGGCTCTTCAGGTAAAGAATCTGCCTGCAGTGCAGGAGCCACGAGACACATGAGTTCGATCCTTGGGTTGGGAAGATCCCCTAGAGGAAATGGCAACCCACTCCAGCATCCTTGCTGGGAAATGCCATGGACAGAGGAGCCTGGTAGGTTACAGTCCAAAGAGCCGCAAAAGGTAGGACAGGAGTGAGGGACTAAGTACAAGCACCCTGTGTCCTTTAAGGGTGTCTGGTATTTCTAGGATGGACCTCACAGAGAGCTCAGGTTATAGGAATCGTACTGTGAGGTCTTATTTCCTATAAATCGGTGCTTGGCATTTCTTGAGGGCTTTTCATAGGAATGTCTCCTATGAAACGTTCTGATGTTATCTTTCTTTTAAAACTCTCACAGATAATATGATTCCATCTGTTCAGGGTTGACATTTTCCAGTTTTCTCCTATATGTTTCAGAATCCTGTGGCTCCCAGAATCGTACATAGAATCCGTCATTTTGAGTCCTCCTGCCGTGCCAATGACACGATTACAAACCGGGCTCTATAATGGTTCAACATCAGTGGAGCAGGGGCAGGGCCTGATCTGACCTAATCTTTGGACCACGGTACCTTCCCTGGAGTGATCTAGACTACAGACGCAAAGAAGACATCCATGTTATAAGGAGAAGGATACAGAGAAGTAAGAACTGGGGAAAAGGTTACGCAGAGGCTAAACGAACTCAATTTGTTGTCCTTACGGGAATTCCCAAGTCTTTCTGAACAAAAGCAGCTCAGAAATGAGGTCAAAGGCTGGTCAGGTCAGCCCTGGACAGTGAAGGGGAGATAATGAAATGGGCCTGAGAGTAGAAACCAATTACTCATACCTCTGGCGGCACTTTTTGTCTTTTTCCTGGAAAATGAGACCACAGACTCAGACTTAATATAAGTAGTATTTGCTAAGAAACACATGAAAAAGTAAATGAAAGAAAGGAGTGCAATATGCATTACATATTGCTTCCTAATTTATCAAAATTACAAATCTGATCAAGTCCCTTTGAGAATTACCTTCTGGTTACCAGAAGCAGGCAGGAAAGAGAAGATGCCGTGCTAGTAACCCAGGGAGAGGAAGGCTGAACTCTGAGTTAGACACTTCAAAAATTCAGAAACTTCAAAAAGTTCTTTGAAACAGGCACTGAAAATGTAGATTTCAATGGGGTCAAAAAGTTTTTCTAATAAAATATTAAGGAAATATCATTTTGTTGAGACTGTGTTGCTCACATTGCTCAAACTACTGACTGTTTTAGGGGTTGAGTTCTTAATAATTTGTCTTTGCCTTACAAGTCCTACTTTTGAAGCACAACAAATTTGCCTTTGTCAAAGGCATCCTGGGATCATCGCATGTGTTACCGTGTAACACGGCAACTTCAACTGTTTTGACTCTTTGCGACCCCATGGATCTGTAGCTCACTAGGCTCCTCTGTCCATGGGATTTCCCAGGCAAGAATACTGGAGTGGGTTGCCATTCCGTTCTCCAGGGGATCTTCCCAACACCAGGGATCGAACTCACGTCTCTGCATTGCAGGCAGATTCTTCACCATCTGAGGCACCAGGAAAACCATGTAACACTTATAGCAGCTTCAAGTGTTTTGAGTTAGTAACTTCTTTATAGGTGAGTAAACCTAAATGTATAAAATAAACTACCAGTAATTTCTTAAAATGAGAACTTGCTTAAGAAGCCTTCCAACCAACCGTCTCTATAATTTCAATTATAAAAATGAAGTTTTATACTTGATTGCATATGTTTACTTCTGCTTTGTGATAATTCCTTCTAACAAGTTAAGGTGTTTTTTCCAAGACTGGAAGAACCCTTAGGCTCAGATTTTGGTTAAGCATGAAAATAGCGACATCTGCTGGAGACATGGGTTTCAGCATCGATGAGCGACTGCGGATTTGCCGAGGTCATGCCTGCATTTCCCAGGAGAGACAACAGACACACATGCAAATAAACGGTGAATAATAAAGTCCAGCTTTAGTTATAATAAAGATTTCTTATGGACGAAGCCTGGCTTTTTAAGGCAAGGTTTTGAAAGACCTGAAAGCTACTACAATATCTTTGCAAAGAGACCCATAATACTAAGAAGCTTAAAAACTCAGAGAGAAAACAGCAGTGGTTGCTATAGTTACAAAAATAAACCTGTCCTCTGGGAAGAACTGAAAAGAATCGTTTGCTGCCCCTGGGAAGTTGTTTTCAGGGCTCATTAAGGAGCCCAGGGTGACAGGAGAGATGTGGCTTTGAAAAGACAAACAACTCGAGAAGTGTCCCCTGTAGGTTTGTTTACTCCACATGGCTGCAGCATCAGAAGTCAAGATTCACCAAAATAGCAGGGAACCGATATGTGTGTTATTTTAAACCCAGCCTGCATTTTAGGGTCAGTGCAATGCAGTATGTTTTGAATGCCGCAAGATGACAACAGCAACAGATTACTGTCACCACCTTGCTTAGGGAGGCATCTCATGCATCACATACATTCCAAATAGGAATCCACAAATGCCAAGGGTTGTATGTGGAGTGACTCAAACGTCACAATTTTCAGTCTGTTTTAGATTTAAAGCCATGCCTCCTAACTCGGTCTTCTCAAAATGAGTCCCTCCCATTTATTTACATGAAGACTTTCAGCAATGTCAACCTTTTCAGCTACTTCTTCAGGCCAAAGAGCACAACCATGTATGTGCATTTTCTTGAAAGAAACACTAGATCACTTTGGGTACCATTGTCTAAATACAGTTCTGTCTTATTTACCACAGCCTGGCAGGACAAAGACAGAGCAAGCGAAAGGTACAAGTAGTTACATTGTCTTCTTCCTGGTCATATTTTCTAGAATTTAGAACAGAGTTTTTATGGCTATTCTTTCTTTTGAATTTCTCTGGCTTCTGGTTTTTTACACCATACTTGACTGTGTCAAGTGATCATCATCCCCATAGCTCTGAAGCAGTCCATTTTAGTATTTCCTTCATGAGTGTTTATAAAGGGCTTCCTAATTTGGACACTTTTCTGAAGCCTTATCTTGTTGAGACATATATATATATAGCAACATATTTAAAAGGACATTTACTTGGGTATATACTTTTATATCCAAAACTCTATTCCTTAACTATTAAAAGTAATTCTACTTCCTGTTTTCTTCTTATTTATCAGAAAAAACAACTTTATTTTCTCTTACCATTGAATGCTTCAACAGTGAGTTAGCACAGTTCTGAAAGATGGCGTCCCACCATACACTGCGACCCTGCATCACATGGTTTTACAGTCAGTCATAAATAACAGTTATGGTACACATCTGCTATAATTTTTTTTTAAAGAATTGTTTTAAAAGTCAATGTTTTGATTAAGTCAAAATGGCTCACAGATGTTCTGTCCTGAGAAGAGATCAGAAACGTGGAAAATAAAGGTGTATGAAGCGGGTAGTGTCCCTCCGAGCTGCACCTCCTCACAGTGCGGTGCTTCTGGCTGTGTAGCGCCGGGGTGCGTGTCTCCTGGTTCGGAGGCATGCCGGTGGCTCCACTATGCCCGCACTTTCAGCCTTCAGAGCACGCCTAGTTACCGCCAGCAGGTAACTGTGTACCTCTGACCTGTTTGCTTTTAGGTCTCTTTTGGCTTTTTGATTTTTTTTTTTTTTTTTCCTGTTTCTGATCTTCAGCAGGTGCAGATCATGTTGGCAGCCGATGACTGCAGGAAAAAAAAAATTAAAACACAAAAGAGAAAAAAAAAAAGGCCCTCTCCAAACCAAAAGACTTAAACAAACAAACAAAGCCAAACCCACGTGGCAAGGAATGGAGAGGATGCTATTGTCTTGGAGGCTCATAGAATCTACTTCAGTCTATGACTCGTTCTCCAAAAGGAGCGGCGCTGGCTGGGAGAGCTCTGTTCTCTAGGTTCGTACTTCTGTGTACATTTTCAGGTTCATGTTTTTTAAAAAATGTTTAGTGAAAATGCAGTGTCTGCTGCCATGTTGCGTCTCTTTCTTTGTCTCTGTCTGCTCTGTCTCTGCTTGCAGCTGTTCCTTGGAGCGCAGTGCGGTGGTGTCCTTGCAGTGAGCTCAGGTCTGCAGCTGTTTCTGGGGACGTGGTGGAGGCTCCGTGTTCTGTTCTCCCAGGAAGAGCTAGTGGTTTCTACCTTGTGTGTTGGTGAGCAATGTGCAGAGGCAGAGATGCTGAAGTCTGGTTCCCAAGGAGGAGACGAAGCACCATCCTCACTCCAGGTCACCTCATCAGCTCTCTCTCTCTTTTTTTTTTTTCTTTTTGGCCCCGGGCCTGGCGGCAGCCAAAGCTGAAAAGCATCAAAACCAATGCAGAGCCAGTCCCCGCCACTAGCCCCTGCTGGCCTCAGTTCAGTTCAGTTGCTCAGTCATATCTGACCCTTTGCGACCCCATGGACTGCAGCACATCAGGCTTCCCTGTCCATCACCAACTCCCAGAGTTTACTCAAACTCATGTCCACTGAGTCGGTGATGCATCCAACCATCTTATCCACTGTTGTGTCCTTCTCCTACTGCCCTCAATCTTTCCCAGCATCAGGGTCTATTCTTCCAATGAGGTGGCCAGAGTATTGGAGTTTCAGCTTCAGCGTCAGTCATTCCAATGAATGTTCAGGACTGATCTCCTTTAGGATGGGCTGGTTGGATCTCCTCGCAGTCCAAGGGACTCTCAAGAGTCTCCTCCAACACCACAGTTCAAAAACATCAATTCTTCAGTGCTCAGCTTTCTTTACACTCCAACTCTCACATCCATATGTGACTACTGGAAAAACAATAGCTTTGACTAGATGGACCTTTGTTGGCGAGGTAATGACTCTGCTTTTTAATATGCTGCTCTACACATCTTCTACTTATGTTCCTTGGAGAAGAAATGGTTGGTTGCCATGTTTCTGTTAGCAGTCATGGAATGCCATAGCCTGCTCTGGTACATTCACTTGGTCACCAATTTGCCTCTGATCTCTGGAGGGGGCAGCCTGCCCCACGGCGCCCATTGTGAGGGTCCTGGGGAAGAGTCTAGCCCACCCAGCCCACAGCTTCCCAGCAGCAAGAGCAAGCAGCACAGGTCTACCTAGGAACAGGAGCCTCTGGCTTCCCAGGGCCAGTGAGCTGTCAGCGACCAGCCATCTCCCTCAGCCTATGGCCTAGTCCAAGCAGTCAGACCAAGACAGAAACTTCAGATGGGACTGATCTCCTTTAGGATGGACTGGCTGGGTCTCCTTGTGGTCCAAGGGACTCTCGAGTCTTCTCCAACACCACAGTTCAAAAGCATCAATTCTTTGGTGCTCAGCTTTCTTCACAGTCCAACTCTCACATCCATACATGACTACTGGAAAAACCACAGCTTTGACTAGATGGACCTTTGTTGGCAAAGTAATGTCTCTGCTTTTTAATATGCTATCTGGGTTGGTCATAACTTTCCTTCCAAGAAGTAAGCATCTTTTAATTTCATGAATGTAATCACCCTCTGCAGTGATTTTGGAGCCCCAAAACATAAAGTCAGCCATTGTTTCCCCATCTATTTGCCAAGAAGTGATGGGACTGGAAGCCATGATCTTAATTTTCTGAATGTTGAGCTTTAAGTCAACTTTTTCCCTCTCCTCTTTCACTTTCATCAAGAGGCTCTGTAGTTCTTCACTTTCTGCCATAAGGGTGGTGTCATCTGCATATCTGAGGTTATTGATATTTCTCCCAGCAATCTTGATTCCAGTTTGTGCTTCTTCCAGCCCAGCATTTCTCATGATGTACTCTGCATATAAGTTAAATAAGCAGGGTGATAATATACAGCCTTGATGTAGTCCTTTTCCTATTTGGAACCAGTCTGTAGTTCCATGTCCAGTTCTAACTGTTGCTTCCTGACCTGCATATAGGTTTCTTAAGAGGTGGGTCAGGTGGTCTTGTATTCCCATCTCTTTCAGAATTTTCCACAGTTTATTGTGATCCACACAGTCAAAGGCTTTGGCATAGTCAATAATGCAGAAATAGATGTTTTTCTGGAACTCTCTTGCTTTTTCTACGATCCAGCGGATGTTGGCGATTTGATCTCTGGTTCCTCTGCCTTTTCTAAAACCAGCTTGAACATCTGGAAGTTCACAGTTTACATATTGCTGAAGCTTGGCTTGGAGACTTTTCAGCATTACTTTACTAGTGTGTGAGATGACTGCAATTGTGTGGTATTTTGAGCATCCTTTGGCATCGCCTTTCTTTGGGATTGGAATGAAAATGGACCTTTTCCAGTCCTGTGGCCACTGATGAGTTTTCCAAATTTGCTGGCATATTGAGTACACTTTCACAGCATCATCTTTCAGGATTTGAAATAGCTCAACTGGAATTCCATCACTTCCACTAGCTTTGATCATAGTGATGCTTTCTAAGGCCCACCTGACTTCTCATTCCAGGATGTCTGGCTCTAGGTGAGTGATCACACCATTGTGATTCTCTGGGTCATGAAGATCTTTTTTGTATAGTTCTTCAGTGTATTCTTGCCACCTCTTCTTAATATCTTCTGCTTCTGTTAGGTCCATACCACTTCTGTCCTTTATTGAGCCCATCTTTGCATGAAATGGTCCCTTGGTATCTCTAATTTTCTTGAAGAGATCTCTAGTCTTCCCCATTCTATTGTTTTCCTCTATTTCTTTGCACTGATCATTGAGGAAGGCTTTCTTATCTCTCCTGGCTATTCTTTGGAACTCTGCATTCAAATGGGAACATCTTTCCTTTTTTCCTTTGCTTTTCGCTTCTCTTCTTTTCATAGCTATTTGTAAGGCCTCCTGAGACAGCCATTTTGCTTTTTTGCATTTCTTTTTCTGGGGGATGGTCTTCATCCCTGTCTCCTGTACAATGTCATGAACTTCCATCCATAGTTCATCAGGCACTCTATCAGATCTAGTCCCTTAAATCTATTTCTCACTTCCACTGTATAATCATTAGGGATTTGATTTAGGTCATATCTGAAAGGTCTAGTGGTTTTCCCTACTTTCTTCAATTTAAGTCTGAATTTGGCAATAAGCAATCATGATCTGAGCCATAGTCAGCTCCCAGTATTGTTTTTGCTGACTGTATAGAGCTCCTCCATCTTTGGCTGCAAAGAATATAATCAATTTGAATTCAGTGTTGACCATCTGGTGATGTCCATGTATAGAGTCTTCTCTTGTGTTGTTGGAAGAGGGTGATTGCTATGAACAGTGCATTCTCTTGGCAAAACTCTATTAGCCTTTTCCCTGCTTCATTCTGTATGCCAAGGCCAAATCTGCCTGTTACTCCAGTTGTTTCTCAACTTCCTAGGTTTGCATTCCAGTCCCCTATAATGAAAAGGATTTTTTTGCGGGGGGGTGTTAGTTCTAAAAGGTCTTGTAGGTCTTCATAGAACCTTTCAA
Organism: Cervus elaphus; assembly: GCF_910594005.1. Taxonomy (NCBI): domain Eukaryota; kingdom Metazoa; phylum Chordata; class Mammalia; order Artiodactyla; family Cervidae; genus Cervus; species Cervus elaphus. Next base: position 13,188,637 of record NC_057841.1, on the reverse strand, counting down.
CTTCAGCTTCTTCAGTGTTACTGGTTAGGGCATAGACTTGGATTACCTTGTGGCCCCTATTTCACCCTTTTCCACGAGCGTGCATTCTCCAAAAGCTGATCCCCCAAGGTCCTCCCATGTCCACAGGGAGCCCAAGAGCTTGGCATACTCCTGAGCCCAGGCCTATGAAGTGCGCTGGTCAAATGAACGCAAGGCAGGTGTGTTCAGACTCCAGGGGACGTGGGTAATACCTTATCTGCTGAGATTGGAGTTTGTGTGGTCGCAAGTATCCTCATCATTCTTGAACAGCTTGAAGCCTATAGGCTTCGCATGTTCTGTCTTCAGAGTGCAACAGCCTGAATACATCTCAGCCCCAGTGAGTGAGGCCTTAGCTCGCCAGGCACGCTGCACATAGTCCTCCATGGCCTGGACGCCATTCTTCCGGAAAATCACAATTCTCTGGATAGGACCACAAGGGTTACGGATAGTATAAAGAAGGTCCCTGGTAATCGAACAAATGTGGTTCGGGATGGTAAAGAGAAGCCCACTGTTGGCGCTTCGAGAGTCCTCTGAGTCCCGGGGGCGGGATATTTTCCAGTGGGTAGAATAACTGACAAAAGCTGCGCATCCCGGCAGATAGATCTGGTTGTTGGCTGCGTAGTTCACGGCCCCCAACCCCCAACACGTCTTCAAACTCCACCAACACTTGTCTCTTTTTAGGCATCACCGCCACAGAGCTGATGGGTCCTAACTCCTGCAAGGCCTCCACAAGGTCCGCTTCGACCACGCCGTCACCTGGACCCCTGATGTGAACAACTGGGAAGGCAAGGTTTTATGCGGGACATAGTCATTCTCGCCACCGCCACCGCTGCAGCCGCCTTCATACTGGTCGCCGGCGTTGTCACTCTTGAGCCGTTGCAGGCCCGGCCGCCCTCAGCGCCACCTGCATAGTTACAGCCTCTGCCGCCCGCCACCGCCATCTTCACCGGCACGCCAGACAGCCTCCGCGGCTCTTCCGGCTGGTCCTACTTCCTGTTTCCGGGCATCCATTTTTGTTGTCAACCCTGAGGTATTTCTGATCTTTGTTCCTTTTAGTTGATCTCTAACACGCTGTAAGCTGTATAAATTTATCTAGGTCCTTGACCTACTGTAGCATTTCCTGCTGCAGTGCTTTTGTTTGTTTGTTTTTTATATAACCTGTTTGACATGAAGGCAGATCCGATAAGAAAGTGCACACACACTCATGATTTTGCTGGACATTTCTTACCAGGGTGGGGTCACACCAAGCTGCAGGTTGCTGTATGTCGAGGGCTCTCTAAAAAGAAGTCCTCTTTAGATAAGTGATTTGTGAGATTACAGGTAAACTCACCAATAGAAACGGCTAATGTAGCATCTGTGAACATTTTTATTTGCAAAGTGTGACATTTTTTCTAAAGAGTTTAATTCCGTCCTTTGAACCTTGTATTAGAGCGCCACCATGTGGTGATGTGAGGCAATGCAGGCAGTCTTGTTATTCTTTATCACCTGGTCCACCAGGGAAGGGCTTGTGACGGAATACACCTCTCATATTATTAACAGCTTTTTCATGACAAATGCATTACCTTTTTATACCTAAACAATATTTTATCACTGCATGATAGAGTTAAACTGAACAGGACTTTTTAGAAAAAAAATTTTTTTTTTTTTTTTTTTTGAAATAAGCATATGGAGTAACAAAAGGGTGTCCCTAAGACAAACACCGATCAAAAGATTAAAACTCGCCAGTGGTTATCACGTTTGAGAAAGCCTTAAAATTAAGGTTATTTAAAATTCACAACTTAGTCCCATTTTATCCTATGAGTACCCAAAGAAGTGCAAATTTTTATTTGTTCATCAACATGACAATACTCTTAAATATTGAGCCCAGGAATGACATCTGTAAGACACAAAAATTTCTCACCAACTTGAGATCTCTCCCCAGTTCATGCTAACTGAGTGTGACCCAACGGAAGACCTTTCTGATTTAAGTAGTGTTTTTGTAGCACTCTGGCCAAAACCATATTCATGTCAGTGCACTTGGCATTATGTCCTAATGCTGTGGGTTAGCACATAGGACTCAAGGAAGCTTTTCTTGATGCCTTAGTCCTAGTTACTTTATTTCCATTATGTTTTATTCATGCATTTTTATCTTGACAATTTATATCATAACTGTTTCTTTACAGAGCACCACAAACTTAAGTCATACAAGACATCACATGTTTTAGGTTTGGCTCCTAGGAGAGCCTGAGATGGAGGTTCTGTTTCCATGACATAGTGAAGGAGTGTTCCCTGGAGAAGAGCACTGGGAGGAGGGACAGAGCAGGAGAATCCAGGGCAGTGTGGTCCTAGCTGGAGACTTGACACAGACTGATCTCACAGGAAAGCTCTGGAGCAACACTGTCTAGAAGGAATACATTAAATACACTGCATGCTGCGTATGTAATTTTAAGCTGTCTAGTAGCCACACATAAAAGGTAAAACAAAACTGATGGTTTAAACAGATTTTACTTAAACCAAATATTGTCATTTCAGTGTATGTCAATATTAAACCTATTGATGGGATAGCTTCCATTTTTTTCATACTCAGTCTTTGAAATCCCACCTGTGAACAGCGTGTCTCATCTCAGGAGCTCGGTAGCCCCGTGTGGCTGGTGGCTGTCATATTCAATAGTGCAGCCTGCATGCGTGCATGCTCGGTCACGTCAGTCCTGTCCCACTCGTTATGACCCTGTGGACTGTAGCTCCCCAGGCTCCTCTGTCCATGGGATTCTCCAGGCAAGAATACTCGAGTGGGTTGCCATGCCCTTCTCCAGGGGATCTTCCCAACCCAGGGATTGAACCCATGTCTCTTACATCTCCTGCATTGGCAAGTGGGTTCTTTACCAGCTGGGAATGAAGGGGGCTATTTATTGGGCTCTCTTAAGATTCTGAGACAATTCCTCTCATACACTGAGTGTATATCTCATAAACATTGAGTGTTTATCTCATACACTCAATCCTATTATTTACAGTGTCATGTGAATTACCTAACACAGGGCAGAGTAGACCTTTCGTGTTTTTGCTAACTTATAGCAAATTTTAAAAATATATACCGTGTGCAACATCTTGTCTTAATCCTTTAAAATGGGCTCCAGATGTATGCTTGGAACCAGACTCTGGATATATTACCACCATATTAAGAGCTTCTTTCAAAAAAACCAAACTTTGCATTATTTCTGGGCCCTTAGACTTACCCTGATGGCCACTATATCTGAATACAATTCATCACTTGAAGAGGTGATGAAACATTTGGAGATTACAGTAAAAGATGTGTTAAGTCTTTTCAGCTGAGAATCCTAGTCTATCAAAAAGAAATTTCAAAGGACTGTTGGAAGATTTATTAACTTCTTCTCAGAAAAGCATCTTACCCAATGGGCTATGTTTCTTTTCTAATCCAAACCTTGCTGAGACCACACAAAGGAATGACAAGGTCCCTGATCACAGCATTTCTGAGGAGTAGTGATGGTCTGGCTTCAGAGCTACCAAGAGCCCAGTGTCGTCTTTGGTCTTAAGGTAAATGCCATCGTGAAATTTTTACATCTATAGGCAAAAATGTACTTTTGAAATACTCTTTCCAAGTGTTTGGTTTTATACTTTAGCCCTTAAATTACCTGCTTATTTTTTTTCTCTTTAGCCCCACAGAATCTATACTATTTCAAGGTTATCATCTTTTATTTTAAAAAGCAATTGCTAATATAATTGGTTCTTTCTTAAAGGTAAATCTTAAATAATTTAAACAATTTTTAACAGCTTTTCAGATGAATAATTGATACACAAAGAGCCAAACTTACTTAATGTGTACAATTTGATGAGTTTGGACACAGGCAAACACCACCATCAAAAGAACGGGTATTTCCCACATCTTTCTGGGTTTTCTTATGTCTCCACCTCCCTTTTTTTTTTTTTTCTGGTGGTAAGAACACTTACGGGCCTCCAAGGTGGCTCGGCGGTGAAGAGTCACCTGCCACTGCAGGAGATGCGGGCTTGATCCCTGGGTCAGGAAGGTTCTATGGAGGAGAAAATGCAACCCACTCTAGTATTCTTGCCTGAAAAAAACCCGTGGACAGAGGAGCCTGGTAGACTATAGTCCATGGGGTCACACAGAGTCAGACACAACTGAGTGATGAAGCACACACACATGTGAACACTTAACACGAGATTTACTTCTAACAAGCTTCAAAGCGCCCAATCCCGTATCATCAATAGTAGGTACTAGGTTACATGGCCGATCTCTAGAACTTATCCATCGAGCAAGCTGAAACTTTATAGCCATTGGACAGTAACTCCCATTTCTCCCACACCCCTGCCCAGCTCCTGGAACCACTATTTGATTCTTGCTTCTGTGAGTTTGGATATTTTAGATTCCTCATCTAGGTAGAAACAGTGTTTGTCCTTCTATGACTGGCTTATTTCCCTTAGCACAATGTCCTCCAGGTTCATTTGTGTTGTTTTGAACATTTCATTTAAATGTTGTATGTGCTGTGCTAACTCACGTCAGCAGTGTCTAACTCTTTGTGACCCCGTGGACTGTAGCCTGCCAGGCTCCTCCGTCCGTGGGATTCTCCAGGTAAGGATACTGCAGTGGGTTGCCATTTCCTCCTCCAGGGGATCTTCCTGACCCAGGGATCAAACCTAGGTCTCCCGCATTGAGAGTAGACTCTTTACCATCTGAGCCACCAGGGACACCCATAACCTGAGACAAAAGTTTGGGTGCAGTTAGGTTACCTGGACAAGATTCCAGCAGCAAGAGTAAGAGGTAGAAAATGGAAAGTAGGCTATGCTCTGAACGGGTCATGTCCCTTTCAAAATTCATACATTGAGGCCCTAACTCCGAGTGTGAGAGCACCCAGAGATGGAGTCTTTGAGAGGTAATTAGATTCAGATGAGGTCATGGAGATGGGGCTCCTTATGGTGGGGATGGTGACCTTATAAGGAGAGACACCAGGGACCTTGCTTTCTTTCTCTCTCCACGTGGTGAGGACACGGCTGGAAGAGGGCCACCCGAAGCCAAGGTACACTCACCCACGGGGGAGTCAGACCAGCCACACCTTTGGGTAAGGCTTCACAGCCTCCAGAACTGGGAAAAAAATAAATTGGCCTTGCTTAAGTCATCCAGTATGTAGTATTTTATTATGGCAGCCTAAGTCGACTGATAATTTTTAATTATTGAAAATCTGGTATGTTTTTAATATACACTTGACAATATTCTCCTTCTTATTGGGGATTTGTATGTCTTGTCTAAGAAATCCCACCCTGACATGCGCTTTGCTGGTGGCTCAGGCTGTAAAGAATTCACCTGCAGTCCAGGCTCCTCTGTCCGTGAGATTCTCCAGGCAAGAAAACCATTAAATAAAAATAAAAATCCTGATTTCCTCAGTTTTATTGTGCTGTTCAATCTCCACTAGTTGGTACAACACAAGGACAACAATATCCGTATTTCTCCATTCTAAACAGAATCATCAGCCTGCTTACCCAGCCCCCGAGCCTCTCCAGAGCATACACCAGTTAAGTGTGTGTTTCTTGTGCATCCGTGTGTCAGCTAGCGGTCAGCTGATCTCGCCGAGGTGCAGCAGTGGTTACCCTTCAAGGTGTGTATCTGTCTGGGCTTGGAGCCTGCCCGGGGGCTGGGCTCACAGGTGTGATCCATGAATAATCTGCATTCTGAGGTCTGTCTGCAGTTGGAGGGGCCACCCAGGGAGAGACGCTTCGTGGCAGCGACAGAAGCACAAGAAGAAATAACTGAAGCTTCTAGCGTTTTCTGCTGGAGGAAGCGGGTCTCAAGGTGAAGACCAGTACCAGTGAGTTGGGGAAACCATACTCCACCTCTGAGAGGTCAAGGCAGGTTGCGGACGCAGACTGCCCTTATCGGGAGGGGAGGGTTGCGGCTGATACCAGCCCTTCACAGAAATGAAACGAGGTCTTCTTCTGCCCCACACAACCTGAAAGAATTTTGACAGTTTCTTTTACTCCAATCCCTTGTGGTGGTTGTTCAGTCACTGAGTCATGTCTGACTCTTTGTGACCCCATGGACTGCAGCACGCCAGGCTTCCCTGTCCTTCACGATCCCCCTGAGTTTGCTCAAACTCATGTCCATTGAGTCGGTGATGCCATCCAACCATCTCATCTTCTGTCGTCCCCTTCGCCTCCTGCCTTCAATCTTTCCCAGCATCAGGGTCTTTTCCAATGAGTTGGCTCTTTGCATCAGGTGGTTAAAGTAGTCAAAAGCAGTTCTTTTCTGTGTATGTTTTTCTTAAAGAGATGGTTGATAAATTCTTTCACAGAGAAATCTATATACTTTTGTAAGGTGTTTCTCAGATTTGAGTTTGCAGCAACTGTTGCAAAGACAAATATATTTTGATTCCTTAGAGCCAGGCTTTGTAGAAAGCAGAAAGGATTTTCTGTGATTTTAAAAAGCTATGCTTTAAAAATGGAGAGCCAAGTCCAGAGTATGGAGCATAGGCTTCTACACAAAAGACGAATTGCTGTATCTGAAAGAAAGAACAGTTAGTTGTCAGTAGGTTAGAAGAGATGGTTCTGAGGGTTCCTAGACTGCTGTCAATGCTAGTAGGTTAAGAAGGCCTCTGAGTGAGGTGTTAGATTTGGGGGGCTCATAGACTAGAGGTTTTGGGCCTGGCCTTCCAGACCACGAGGGGCAAAACGTAAAATCTCTTTAAACTAGCAACAGCTGAGGGATGGTGTTTAGGCAAATGGACTCAGAGATAGTCTCACAGAATTCATCATACTCCAAGGGCGTATGCTCAAAGTAGCCAAGAAGTTCCTGAGCCCCATAAAGGGGAGAAGGAATCCTTAGATAAGACCTTGAATCCAAATGAGAAAATGTAGAATGTATGACTGGTCAAGACAAGCAGCCATAAAGGAGTGGTGATACTCACCATGAATATGTGCTCAGTCTTGTCCAACTCTTTGTGAGCCCATGGACTGTAGCCCACCAGGCTCCTCTGTCCACGGGATTCTCCAGGCAAGAATACTGGAGTGAGTGGCCATGCCCTCCTCCAGGGGACCTTCCCCACCCAGTGCTTGAGCCTGTGTTTCTTGAGCCTCCTGCATTGGCGGGCTGATTCTTTACCACTAGCGCCACCGGGGAAGCCCGTCCCACTTCTAAATACCGAAAATCATCAACGATGTACCATGTCAGGCCACCAAACCGAGCTAAAGGAGCTCTCTGTGCAGGAGAAGTGCAAGTCACACACCTTTCACTAGACTGCCTCTCCTTACCTCTTGCTTTCTGTGATTTAGGTAACTCCTAGAGAAAAGGAAAGGAAAAGGAAATCTGGAGAAATCTTGAGCACAGCTCTTTCAGGCTTGTGTTACATGGGGCCAGCTTGTAAAACAGGGACCAGTGGGACCACTTGCTCTGCAGAATGAGGCGGGGTGGTGTCCGGGGAACACGAGCTTTGGAGCTGTGCAGACATGTAGCCATAACACATTTGGATATCAACCAGCAGAATCTAAAGTTTCAACCTGGAATTTACTGAGTGTCCTTGAACTGGGAAAAATTTTAATAAGAGCTTTCTGTCATGAGTGGAAGTAGAGGTCAAAACTGAAGTCACTTGGAAGCTGAGTTTCTTCATTAGAGAGAAAGTCACATTTCCGCACATGTGAGTTGTTACGATGACATAGAAACACACACATACCATTTGGAAATAAGAATCCCCAAGTTGCTGAGTTCCTAAATGTCTGGTCAGAGCCTCTTAAGGTAAATAGGTCTCTCTTGTTTTGTAATGCTTTTAGGATTATGTGCAGTTGTTTTAATTTCTATTGTTTCATTTCCAAGGTTAGAGATTAATGTAACAAAGTACACAACCCAGTGTAATGAGGAGCAGAATCAAATTCTTCTCCCTCAGTGTCAGCCAAAGATCCAAGACTTCTTGACCCCAAATCTGAACATGCTGGCTCGACTATGAAAGTAACAGCCGGCCAGAGCCTTGTACACAGTCTAGTACCATTCAGCAGAAGGAAGACTTGTCCGCTGAAATGGATTTATTGATATTTTACTGAAATCTCTTTGTGTTGCCAGCACAAGGTGAAATGGAATATTGGAAGTAAACCTGTAAAGCTGGTCCACAGAGGCAGCCAAACCAGATAATTAGGAGAGAGCCACACTCAGCACCATATTGTTAGAACTCATACAATACAAATTATCTGCAGCTGTGAATAGCTTCTAATATTTAAGCTTTGGGTAAAATTTTTACTTTTTTGACCCAAACTGTCTGGCTTGGCTCTCTCCCCAAGCGTGATGGCCAACTTTCCATTTTGCTTTGTACTTTATGGACTTGGGCAAAATCTGGACAGCTAAAAAATGGGATAATTTTGTGCTTAATTCTGTAAAACAAAGCTGAACTATTTAACAAGTCATTTATTATTCGTTGAGATATACTGTCTCTTGATAAATGATTGGAATAATCAAAATATTAATTTTAGGTTTATTTGGAATTAGAGATTTGGAAACAATTTGTCCAGTCCAAGGAAAGAAGGAATGTTAACAGTGGAGCCAGTTTTGTCTTGATCACTCTAAACAGCCCAATTAAAAGAATACGCTTATTATTTTCTTTGGGAGAGCCAGCTAGTGCAGATTGCCAGAGCATTCAAGTTTAACAGAAAAAAGTTCTGGAAGAATATAAAATACATGAAAAATTTATTTAAGGGAGAAAGAGAGTGAGAAAAAAGTAACTAGCAGGGGTCTGGAAAAGGGAGTGAAAGCTCTGTAGTAAGAAAAGAAAGGGCAAATGAATGGTACAGAATTTTGATTCCGGGGACAGAGACCATGAAAGATGGACTCTAAAGGAGAATTATCAAGTGAAGGAAAGGACTGAGTTAACATCAACATACACTCAAAGATGTATCATTAGCTGCGAGAACTTCTTCCAAAGTAATAGAGTGTGTTTTCATTCTTGGAGGGTTCCCCTGGTGGCTCAGATGGCAAGGAATATGCCTGCAATGCAGGAGGCCCAGGTTCAATCCCTGGGTCGGGAAGATCCCCTGGAGAAGGGAATGGCAACCCACTCCAGTATTCTTGCCTGGAGAATCCCATGGACAGAGGAGCCTGGCGGGCTACAGTCCATGGGGTCACAAAAAGTCGGAAAAGACTGAGGGACTAATGCTTTCTACTTTTGTAATGAAACACTCTTTCATTCTTGGAAGTTATATCTTCATAACTAGAAACGAAAAAATGCCAAGACAATGGAATCAGATTGTGTGTCCTGTCCCTTAAATGTTAAACCAAATCATTGTTTTCAGGGTAAGAGGATGTCTACAGCTGTAAATAATTTGTACTCTAAAAGTGCTAAGAATGAGGCAGCGTGAAGTGCTAGTGACCCTGGAAGGGAGCTGGGGAGAAAGGGAAGGTTAATTTGATACGTCCTGCAGGATCCAGAACGTTTACTTCATGTGCAGTAAAGGCAGATACAAATCTACCCAAAATAAATATTTTTAAAGTTAATCTTCTATATCTTATTATTTCCATAAAGTTTTAATTTAAACACTGATATTTTTAAGAAGTTAAATGACTGACTCTTTGTTGCACGATAACCTAATATAAATTTTTCTTAATAGTAAATTAATACTGAAGTATGATTATTTTTAAGTTGCTTTCCTTAGAATAATTTTATTTCTTAAAATTGAATACAATTTTCTCTAGTTAAAGTATACTTTTCAAATATGTAAAACTATAAGGCATATTCTTCACTGTCTGCCACTAAGGGTGAAGATTCTGAGAAGTGTAAAAACATTCATTTTAAAGATAATCACTTGAAATATAAGTATGTTTGATGTGATTGGTATTAAAATATTTGAGTGAAAAAACACTAAGATGTTATAACTGATTTTCACATAGACATATACTTAGTTTTGACTAAATAGTCTCCTCAGACATCCATTCCTTTCTGTGAACAATAAAAACAATAATAATAATACCACAGTTAAGGTAACCAAATATTATATTAACTCAGTACAAATTTTGCCCATGGTTGAAATTTTGCTTGTACTTAACAGAAAAATATGTTTGCCAAAATGCACACCTTTTCTTTAAATGGTATCTATTATTTGTTAAGGGCTTCCCTTGTGGCTCAGCTGGTAAAGAATCTGCCTGCAATGTGGGAGACCTGGGTTCAATCCCTGGGTTGGGAAGATCCCCTGGAGAAGGGAATGGCTACCCACTCTAGTATTCTGGCCTGGAGAAGTCCATGGACTGCATAGTCCATGGGGTCGAAAAGAGCTGGACACAACTGAGTGACTTTCACTTTATATAAAATACAGAATAAATTTTCACTGATACATTCATTAACAATCAGGACTGGATTTATACTAAACTCTTCCATCTTGCATTTATGTCTCTCTTTTCCCATTTTGCAATTCCTGGAATAATAAGCATATCACAGATGACATAATTTTTCACTTTATGCACAATACACATGTAACAGTCTCAGAATAACAATATTAACTACCATCAAGAATTTGACAACTGAAAATAGTTTAAAATGTTTGCAGTTTTTTTGGGGGGGTCAAATTATCATAATTTAAATATCTTGGAATCATTCATTACTCTGTGGTTATAACTCTAACTGGATATACATGTTCATTCATATGTTCCATTTTACTTTGGAGTTTAGCGATTGATTACTTTTTCATTTATTGTAACATGTTCCCAAAGTTGAATCTACTAACCAAAGACCATGCAAACAACTTTAATTTCTGTTCTCTTCATCCAAGAACCTCAATAGCTGTCATTTTAAAAAACTTATTTATCCTTTCATTTTTAATATATTTGACTATTTAAGCAATAGTACTCATATTTTGTCACTTAAATAGTCTACTTTATTTTTAATATACAATATATGCATATTGGACTTCCCTTATGGCTCAGCTGGTAAAGAATCTGCCTGCAATGCGGGAGACCTGGGTTAGTCCCTGGGTTGGGAAGATCCCCTGGAGAAGGGAAAGGCTACCCACTCTAGTATTCTGGCCTGGAGAATTTCATGGACTCTGTAGTCCATGGGGTTGCAAACAGTCGGACATGACTGAGCGACTTTGACTTTGACTTTCACTTTCAAGCAATACTACTCATATTTTGTGACTTAGTCTACTTTATCTATTTATTTTTAATATATAATATATACATATTTTATAAAAATTATATGTATATATTCATATCCTTCATAGGTAATTTGTAGCATACAGTATTTTCTTTTCTGGTTTTTATTTCATCTTTTAAGCACTAGATTCTAGGTGTCACTTTATAGTCATGTATAGAAATGTCCCTTCATTCCTTTTTATAACCGGACAGTACTTGATTGTGTTAATATGCTACTACTTAGCATTCTAGTATTGACACATACTTGTGCTATTTCCAATCAAAGCTTTTAAAATCATTCTTATAATTAATGGCATTGGGTATATGTCTTTTTGTATTTTTACTAGTTTCCCTTCGGTATATATTTATAAAAGGGGCACTGCTGCTGTATGAATAGGTAAAAGGTACCCTTGAGTTTGCTACTAGTGTCACGTTCCCTTTGTTATATGTGAACTCAGTTTTTATGTTGCTCCTCTAGAATTAAATCTAGATAAGATTCATGTGTTACATTGGGTTGATATGTATTTTATGTCTCTTTTAATCTATATATCTCTGTTCTTTCTTTTTCCCTTGAAAATGTATTTATGGATGTCACCATGTATAGAATTTCATTTTCTTCTCTTCCCTGTATTTCTTATAAACTCACTGGTTGATTTAAAGGTTTGATTTGATTTAGGTCTTCTTTTCTCATCATGAAATGCCAAAAACTTCTATACAAAAGGTGTTGGGTATTTCCACGAGGAGATATGTAACAACTAAATGGCTGTCTGTGTGATGTCGTGATGTTGACAGTCACTGATAACAATTTCCTGGATTCGTTATTAGTGACTCACAGAATGACACTCTAACTCTATTGTAATGTATTTGTGATTATTTATTTACTCCATTCTCCCTGAGTTCTCTTTCTGGAATTAGGATTAGATATGTGTTCTATGTCCCCTCATTATCGTGTATATTTTGTAACCTCTATTTCATATTCTCCATATCTTATTTCTGGGGCATATTCTAGATTTTCTTTTGATTTTATTTTCAAGTTCACTAATTGTCACCTCAGCTGAGTCTACTCTGCTGGTTAACCACTTCCAATGAAGTTTTAAGTGTTCAGTCATTAGGTTTGCACTTAGAATGTCTTTTTATTTTAAAACTATGTGGACAACTTTCATAGCTTGATTTTGCTTCTATTTTTAAGATATTGGCACACTTTGGACATACTTGTTTTGTGTCTGTCTCAGTTGTTCTATGACAGAAGCGTTTGTAGTCATCATTACACTTCATTTTTCCTTCCTGGTTTCATACTTCGCATCATGTACCTTTATGCACTGTGTTGTCTGTACACACGTGTGGGTATGCAGATGATTTGCCTTCAAACTTTGTCTGTGAGAGCTGTTTGAGGTCCTAGGGGTATTTTCAGGTCAGAATCATTTTAAAATAGATTTGCTGAGAAATTTTAGACTGAGCGGGTCATGGGAAGGCTCACAGTAAACTCATACAGGTCCAATTCTGCTTCCAGATGTTCCGAGGTTATTTCCACCTCTAACATTTAACACAAGTTCAAGAGATGCAGAGGTTAATTGAATGTTTACATCCTGCACAGCCAGCTGATTGATCGTTTACTTTTGTGTTGAAATGATAGCTGTGTGGAGTTACAGCTCAATGTGACTGTCTATGCTAATGGACCCCCACCTTGACAGATTCTAGGCTCAAGTTTACTGGTTTTTGGAAAATAATCTCACAATGAAAGCCAGCTTTACCATTTTAATCCTTGATTTCTAACTTTCACACCTCATTTGGTCTAATGTTTGACCTAATGTTTTGCTGCACTGCAAAACATTTGTTTCTTTTTACCATTGTTCATTCGCTCAGTTGTGTCCAAATCTTTGTGACCCCATGGACTGCAGCACGCCAGGCTTCCCTGTCCTTTACCATCTCCTGGAGCTTGCTCAAACATATGTCCACCGAGTCAGTGATGCCATCCAACCATCTTGCCCTCTGTTGTCCCCTTCTCTTCCTGCCATCAGTCTTTCCCAGAATCATACCAGCTATTTAAAATCTCATCATTAGTAGTCTTCAGGGGATATTTAGATCTCCATGCTGCCAGAGAGCACTATTTCATGGTATACGGAAATTTAAAGTAAGCAGGTTACAGAGAGTTTCTTGCCTGGAAGTAAAAAACAAACAAAGAAAAGCTAAGAACAGTTTCCTAAATACATCAAACATGGTTAATCTGATTGTTTGAATCTCTAGGAACAAAAGAAAGCTTCGGGGTTGACAAGCATATTGCTCTGAACTCAATGGAATTTTTTCTTTACTATTTTAAAGAAAAATTCTTATTTGTAAGTTATCATTTGCTGGCATGTTAAAGGTACTAGATTAGAAACTAGAAATGATAGGGCTTGTGTGAGGGTCTTATTGTAATTAAACCACTGATGCACATGTTTAACATGGGAGGCAACCCTTTCTGGTAAGAAAGGGAAAGATACAATTCATGATATTTGCAGCTATAGTCTAACAGTAGAAAAACAACTTAATTACAGTTTGATGTACTTGAGAATTTTAAGCAACATTTCCCCTCTCCGTATGTGTAACTGTCCTTTAATTAATGACACAAGTTACCAATTCCTGAGTCCAAAAATCTTTATTTGCCAAAGGAATTTTCTTGATTAATCTTCCACATATAACATCATTTAGCTTTATCTAAGTTTTGCCATTTCCTTTTCATCAACCAATATACGCCTTTGGAGTTCACATTGCATTTTGTATGAATCGGATATCCAAGAGTGGCTTCTTTGGCCTCTGACAGTCTTGGATTTGTAATTGGTAGCCGCTACCATTTGGTGAGAGATTTCCTCAGTTTTACTTCACTCCTCATCAAATGTCAGAGATGAATAGGACTGAGGATATTATCAGACCAAATCCTTAAGAAAAAAATACAAAGCAAACAGCAGACAAAAAAAGACCAAGTCACAGTGATGGATTTGAAGAACTTTTTCCGAAGTCATTTACTTAAATGTGTTTATATGTAAAAACCGATCAAATCCCTGATGCATAACTGAAGAAGTAAATCATATGCTCATTTGTACTGTTATTGAAAACCTAGTCCTTTTCAAGCAGTGTACTGGAAATTGGAGATAAAGGGTAAGCAAGGCATGGGAACTGCTCTCAAGGAATTCAGTCAGAGGAGTGTAACTGTAAAGAAACAGTTTAGACTTCTGGTGAAAACACTTTCTAATTCTGGCCTTCAATGCAGCCTTTCCAAATTCATGATTGCAAAGAAGAAAAAGGAGAAAACTCAAGGAAGCACCAGAACAAAACAAACTGAGAAAATCTCGTGCTGGAATTTTGAAGAATCGAAGACAGTTTTATAAGGTAGATACGGTGTATATGTGAAAAACTCATCTTCAGCATCTGACTCAGCCTGAATTTTGATAGGGGTTATTCTGAATAATAAAACGAGGCTGATTTTCATGTTGCTGTTTAGCGACATACTAAGCATCCAGAGATGCTTGAAGCTCAACATTCAGAAAACTAAGATCATGGCATCTGGTCCCATCACTTCATGGTAAATAGATGGGGAAACAAAAGAAACCGTGACAGACTTTATTTTCTTGAGCTCCAAAATCACTGCAGATGGTGACTGCAGCCATGAAATTAAAAGATGCTTGCTCCTTGGAAAAAAAACTATGACCAACCTAGACAGCATACTAAAAGGGAGAGACATTACTTTGCCAACAAAGGTCCATCTAGTCAAAGCTATGGTTTTTCCAGTAGTCATGTATGGATGTGAGAGTTGGACTATAAAGAAAGCTGAGTGCCAAGGAATTGATGCTTTTGAACTGTGGTGTTGGAGAAGACTCTTGAGAGTCCCTTGGACTGCAAGGAGATCCAATAGTCCATCCTAAAGGAGATCAGTCCTGAGTGTTCATTGGAAGGACTGATGCTGGAGCTGAAACTCCAATACTCTGGCCACTGGATGCAAAGAACTGACTCATTTGAAAAGACCCTGATGCTGAGAAAGATTGAAGGTGGGAGAAGAAGGGGACGACAGAGGATGAGATGGCTGGATAGCATCACTGACTCGATGGACATGAGTTTGAGCAAGCTCCAGGAGTTCGTGATGGACAGGGAAGCCTGGCATGCTGCAGTCCATGGGGTCACAAAGAGTTGGACATGACTGACTGACTGAACTGACTGAAGCATCCAGAGAACTGGGCAGTTACTCTTGAGTGTGTTTCTACGATAGTGACAGAAGTTGTTTCCACATACCTTGCCCTGATCCCCGAATAGCTTGGTAAACAAAGAATGCAAATGCCAACACTTTACTCTGTAGGAAAGTTTTATGCACACACATGTGTTTGTGTCTTTATAGAGGTATGTGAGCTTGCAGTGTAAGAAGAAATTATGAAAAGTATAGTCTTCATCACAAAAGAATTATAACAGTGTGACGGTGGCAAAGCTACTAGCAGTGCATCTTGGAAATTATATTTTTTCCAAGTACTATGTCAGTAGATTGCTTAAGGTGACTGGAAAGTACGGAGAGAATAATAAATAGTTATTTATATTTTAAAATTTTATTTTTCTGAAATTTGTGTTTTCGTAGTAGTCTAATAATGCACATCATATATTGCCATAGTGGTAGAAATCTATATTTTATAGATTGATTCATATATTGTGGGTTCACATTGAATTTGACTTGTTGGCGATTGCATAATCAAATGCTTGCAGATGACTAATGTAGAGAAACAGACAATCATGCAGCGAGGGAAGGAAAAAAGCAATAAAAATGTAGCCAACTATACAGATGAGTTATATTAGTAATTCTACAGAGTCTTGCTATTGATTATAAGGAGCTCTGATAACTTATGCAAACTTGCTGCCTTTTCTAAAAAAGAAAATGAACTGATTTTCTTTTTTAATAAAACAGCTTTGTTGAGATATAATTCATATTCCGTATAGTTCACTCAGTTAAAATGTATACTTCAGTGGCTTTAGTTGATGCATAGCTGTGCATCCATCATGATCAGTTTTAAAATGTTTTTATCACCTAAGATGAAGGAAAGAAAAAAATTTTGTTCCCTTTACCAGTTAGCCTTCATTTCCCTCCAACCTCACCTGTATGCAAAGTATAGTCTACTTTCTATATGTTTTCCAATTCTAGACATTTCACAGAAAGGCAGTCATGCAACATGTCTTTTTCTGCCTTTTTACTTGACATAATTTTTTCATGCTTCCTCAGTGTTATAGTAGGTACCAGCACTTCTTTATTTTTCTTTGCTAAGTGATATTTCAACAAATAGGTATACCAAATTTTGTTTATACATTTATCAGTCAATGAGCATTTTTAAAATATTTTTGGCTATTATAAACAATGCTGATATGAACATTTGAGTACAAGTTTTTGTGTGGCTGGGAAAGAATGGAAATATTAAGAGACTTTATTTTCTTTGGCTCCAGAATCACTGCAGATGGTGACTGCAGCCAAGAAATTAAAAGACACTTGCTCTTTGAAAGAAAAGCTATGGCCTACCTAGACAGTTTTAAAAGAGCAGATATATTACTTTGCTGACAAAGGTCTGTCTAGTCAAAGCTATGGTTTTTCCAGTAGTCATGTATGGATGTGAGAGTTGGACTATAAAGAAAACTGAGCACCGAAGATTTGATGCTTTTGAACTGTGGTGTTGAAGAAGACTCTTGAGAGTCCCTTGGACTGCAAGGAGATCCAACCAGTCAATCCTAAAAGAAATCAGTTCTGAATATTCATTGTAAGGGCTGATGCTGAAGCTGAAGCTGCAATACTTTGGCCACCTGATGCAAAGAACTGACTCATTTGAAAAGATCCTGATGCTGGGAAAGATTGAAGGCAGGAAGAGAAGGGTCAACAGAGGAAGAGATGGTTGGATGACATCACTGACTCAATGGACATGAGTTTGAGCAGGCTGCAGGAGTTGGTGAAGGACAGGGAAGCCTGGTGTGCTGCAGTCCATGGGGTCGCAAAGAGTTGGAAATGACTGAGCGACTGAACTGAACTGACTGAGGATTTTATTTCAGTTGCAGATATACCTAGTAATGGAATCGTTGGGTCATATGGAAATTCTGTGTTCAAAATTCTGAGGAACTATCAGATTGTTTTCCAAAGCAGCCACACCATTTCACATTCCTACCAACACGATATGAGGATCATATTTCTTCACATCCTTGCCAATACCTGTAGTTATATGTCTTTTTCATATTAACTGTCTTGGTGGATATAAAGTAGTATCTCCTTATGGCTTTGATTTGCATTTCCTAGTGTCTAAGATGCTGAGCATCTTTCCATGTGTTTTTATCTGTTTGTATATTGTTTTTGACGGAGAAGGCAATGGCAACCCACTCCAATACTCTTGCCTGGAAAATCCCACGGACGGCGGAGCCTGGTGGGCCACTGTCTATTGGGTCGCACAGAGTCGGACACGACTGAAGTAACTTAGCAGCAGCAGCAGCAATGTCTAAGATGCTGAGCATCTTTCCATGTGTTTTTATCTATTTGTATATTGTTTTTGAAGATATATCCAAGTTCTTTGAACATTTATTAATTGGGTTGTCTGTCTCTGTTGTTGACTTGTAAAACTGCTTTATACATCTGGGATGCTTGGTCATTATCACATATCATATGTGATTTGCAAATATTTTCTCTTGTACACTGGGTTGTTTTTTATTTTCTTTTACCCTATAGTGTCCTTTCATGAACACAAAATTTTAAATTCAGGCTAAGTTCAATTTATTTTGTTATTGCTTATGCTTGATGTCATATTAAAGAAGCCACTGCTGAAATCCATGGAAATGAAGATTCGTCCCTGTTTATTTCTAAGTGCTTTATAGTTTTAACTCTTAAATGTAAGTATTTGGTACGTTTTGAGGGGTTTTATTTGTATGTTTGGTGTGAGATAAAGGTCTGATTTCATTTCTTTGCATGTGGATATCTACTTGTCCCAGTCCTGTTGGTTCAACAGATCGCCCTTTCCCCACGTTAGCGCTCTTGACAAAAATCATTGGCCATCGACGTGTAACTTTCTTTTTGGACTCTCAATTCTATTTCACTGATCTATATGTTCATCTTTATTCTAGCACCACACTGTTTTGATAAGGATTGCTTTGTAGTGAATTTTAAAACTGGGAAGTATGTGTCTTCCAACTTTATTTTTCTTTTTTCAAGATTATTTGGCTGTTTGAATACTTTGCAATTACATATGAATTTTAGGATTATATTTTCTGCTTCTGCAGGAAAAAAAGGCTGCTATGATTTTGATTTGATAGTAACTGCATTAAATCTGTAGATCATTTTGAGAAGCATTGCCATTTAACAATATTAAGTCTTCTAATTTTGAGAATGAAATATTCTTTCCGTTTATTTATATATTTGTTAATATCTGTCATCAATTTTAAATTTTTTTTTTACTGTTTTGACATTAGTGTGTTTTGGTTTTTAGTGTACAGTACTTGCACTTTCTTGTTTAAGTTTATTATTAGTTTTTTCCTTTTGGATGCTGCTGTAGATGGAATTGTTTTCTTAATATCCTTTCAGATTGTTTGTTGCTACTCTACAGAAAAATAAGTGATATTTGTGTTAATCTTGTAGCCTGAAAATTTGCAGAATTTGTTTGTGTGCTCCAACAGTTTTAATATGGTTTCTTTAGGATTTGCTGCTTATAAAACCACTTCACCTATGAATAGAGATATAGTTTATATCCAGTTTTGATGCCTTTCAGTTTAGTTTTCTTGCCTAACTATTTCTGGCTAGGACTTCCAGCACAATATTGAACAGAAGTGGTGAAAGTGAACATTCTTTTTCATTATATTAGAGAGATAGTAGAGAGAAAACTCAGTGTTTTATGATTGAGCTTTATGTTATGTATGGGCTTTTCATGTATGCTGTTTATCATGTTGAAGATATTCCTTTTCATTCTTAATTTACTGAGTGTTTCTATCATAAAGGACTGTTGGATTTTGCAAACTGCTTTTTCTGGTATTTATTAACATGATCATATGTATTTTTTACCATCCTTCTATTATTAGTGGTGTATTACATTGATTGATTTCCATATGTTGAAATTTCTTTGTATTCCTAGAGTATATCTCACTTGCTTATGGTATACAATCTTTTTAATATGCATTAAATTCTAATTTTTAGAATTTTCAGGAATTTTTTATTCATACTTATAAAGGACATTGTGCTGCATTTTATTGTGATGTCTTTGTTTGGCTTTGGTATTAGGGTAATGCTAGCTTTCTTGAATCAGGCAGTGTTACCTCTTCTATTTTTGGAAGGGCTTGAGAAGGATTGGTATTAATTCTTCTTTCAATGTTTTTTTAAATCCATTTCTGGTCCTGGGCTTTATTTTGTTTGGAGGTCTTTGATGATTCATTGTTCTTTATTTATTATAGATCTGTGAGATATTCTATTGTTTCCTTAGTCAGTTTTGGTAGTTTGGGAATTTATAGGAATCTGTAGATATCATTTAGGCTATCTAATTTGTTGATGTATAATTGTTCATAGGACTTTCTTACAATCCTTTTAAAATTGGTTTGTTTGGTAGAAATGTCTCCACTTTTTATTTCTATTCCATTAATATGATTCTATTCTTTTCTTTCTCTCTCTTTCTAATTAATCTGACTAAAGGTTGTCAGTTATGTTAACCGTTTAAAGAACAGACACTTGTTTTGTTCATGCTCTATGTTCGTTTATTCTTCATACTGTTTATCTCTGATCTAATCTTTCTTATATTCTTTCTGCTAGCTTTGGGTTTAGTTTTCTTTTCTTTATAAATTTCCATAAGGAGTAAAGTTATTGATTGGAGCCACAAAGATCTACTCTGTTTCAATGGACATTCTCCTGGTTAATTATTTGGTTGGTTACCATAAACCTTTGCCTATCTTCCAGAGTTCCAGTAGGTGGATTCTGACAATTTTAACATGTTGTCAGTGGTTTTTTAACTTCAAAAATTGCCTACCCTGCCATTTTGCTGTTATTTGAGACAGAAACATTTTGTATTCTCTTGAAATGGACAATTTTGCTGTAGATCTATGTTAATTCATCTATTCTCTATCATAATATGTTCTGAAGAGGCCTGGACCTGTGTCAGAAAAATGACACTCTGCTAACACATCAGATGAGGGAGAAGTAGTTAGTTCATTGATGATCTTGCTAAGACACATGCTCTACCAAGAATTGAAGAGAAACTCTACCACATCACTAAAAGTTTTAGGCATACAGGGCAACACCACCATGATAAAGGAAACACAAATTATCTATTGGTCATCTGTAGTGATTAATTAATGATATCATGAATGGTACATAACAAGATGTCTTCATTGCTTATTTGATCATGGAGGTCAGGGATAATAGTCTTATTTGTGCTTACTTGTATTTTCTAATCTCTAAAAAGAAATATCCATTAATTATGTAATAAATGTTTTTGACCAAAACATATTTAAGTACTCAAGAAATTAATATGAGAAAGCTGAGTGGGTGGACAAAAAAATCTGGACATGTAATTTTTCTTTGCTGAAGTCAAGATTCTTTATCTGTAAAATAATGACTTTATTATATTAGTTGTTTTCCAAAGTGCTCCTTAGAGTCTGGGGAGTCTGTGGATGACCTCCAAGGGCCAATGTTGGAGGAAATTAGATATGAGGAGACTGTCCAAGTGGGCAGGTATCCAAGCCTTCCTCCAAGCATTAATGGAAGAAGTTCCATTTTTGACATACAAGACTTCTGTGTAGTATTACTGTATAAAAATACAGTAAGAATAAAAATATTCTTTAAAAAAAGACTTTTACTACATTAAAAACATTTTGAAAGCCAGTGTGAAAAATAATTTCTTGGGTTAATTCTGACTATAAACTGTCAAAATACTAAAATATAATTGTTATTTTTTTAAATTGCTGGCAGTGTCATTTGACTTTGACCTGTATAAAGATTTGGGAAATAAATAGAAGGCAAAAGTATCCAGTATGGGTATTTTAAAAGATTTTCACAACAACACTTATTGCCAAGCCTTGTATATTATTTCAGGTAAAGTGATAATATACATTATCACTAAAATTATTTTTAATTAATTATTTTTAGTTAATTTTAATTTTGAGATCTAAGAGATATTATAAATAGAATAGTCCTTGAAGTATTTTGAGTGTTTATAAAAAATCAACAAAAGATTGTAAAAACACAAACTTCCTTTATTACAGTTATCTTTTATTAATTTTCTGTTGTGTAACCAGAAAGATAAATTTTCTGGTCTGAATTTTCCAATCTGAACCAGTAACAATGCAATGTCTGCTTGAAGAAGCAATTATAGTCCTATTTTTATACTATCCTACTAAATACATTGTCATCATTGAATTCTTTTGGGAAGATGTTTAATCATGTTTATAGGCACAATTTTAGCATATTTTTATTTTTGAACTTCCAGGATTGGATTAAACTATACATTTTCATTTGACTCATCACCAAATTGTTTCTGTTTTTATTGATTTGGGACATTTAAAAATTCATGAAAAAATTAACACATACATCTCTGCATACTTATTGTGTAGGCATATACCAAAATAAAATTGCCTAAAAATATATTTTAAAAAATATGAACCTCAGTTCTTTATTTCTTTTCTCCCATAGTTTTCCAAAGTCAGTAGAAATTAAGCCTGGGTAATGGGATATATGTATTGAAAATATCAGTGCCTTTATTTAAGTAGCTAGTGGTTCTACATAGTTCATTTTTACTTAAGTTAAACCAATGTTTTTGTTTATCTTTTGCTTCTGTGTTACAGTTTAATATTCTCAGTCATGCTTGATCTTTATCAGAGGTTAATTCCCCTCTGGCAGTTCAGAGTTGCCATTGTAACACTCTAATTTACAATAGCTGGAAATAAAAAAAGATTTGAATTCTGCAATAGTGATTTGCCAGAATTAAATAAAATCCTGAGGGACATTTACTCCTTTAAAGTGCTTAGAATAAAAAGAATATCGTTTACTTCTTTCATGTTTGCTGTATAATCAAATCTATACGATGATGGTGATGATGGTGTTACTGTTATTTTTATACCTGCCATTTAATTGAGTGTATGATATATGCTAGGTGCATCCCCGGTGGCTCAGCAGTAAACAATCCATCTACAATGAAGGAGTCGCAGGAGACACAGGTTCGATCCCTGGATCAGGAAGATCCTCTGGAGAAGGGCATGGCAACCCACTCCAGTATTCTTGCCTGGAGAATCCCATGGACAGAGGAGCCTGGCAGGCTACAGTCCATGGAGTCGCTAAGAGTTAGACATGACTGAAGCGACTTAGCACGCATGCGAGCATGCATATGCCAGACTCTGCTGGATTCTGTTTTTGCAGATTCAGAAGAATCCTTACCTCCCCGTGTTGCAGGCGAGGTGTTGGTGTCAGTGGAGGTTGCTGTAGAGGGGATATTTGTTTACCCAGCAGACCTGGCCCCTGAAGGGACCCCCGGACAAGGACTTTGTGAGCCTGATTCAGGAGGTTTCCCACTGTGTTATGTGCATGGAAATGAGGAAAGGAAGCTCTGGATACCACAGGCTCTTTACTTTAAGTCTTTTGAGTAGATTATTTCAGTGTACTTCACTACCAGTGGGGTCTCTTTTCTTCATTCTTCAGGGTCTCCGATTTTCCTGAAGTTTTGCCACACTTTTTACACTTTGTTACACTTCACTCGCTGAATGTAAATTGTGCTCTTTCAAGAAAAAATGATTCTTGGCATTATCAGTTTAGATGCATCAAGGAGAAGCTTTTTAGTTTTTGAATATGTGGTCATTCTGGAGTTTAAGTTACCAAAAAAAGTTGATCATAACATTGTAAAACTAATTAGAAATGGGTTCCCTGCTGTAAAAATGCCTTCTGTTTTGTTGCTTGGATTCTCAAATTTCTCTATTTGTAGGCAAGGTATTTTCTTATGAGATATATGATAAATATCATCTGGTTACTGTCTGGTGATGAAAATTACCTGGTGTGTATGATACACAGGTGGTAGCCAGGGAACCATCAAGTTGGGAAAAGAAACTTTTTCTTTCAGTTGTTTAAATTTTATTCTGGATCTTCACAGTCAATGTTATCAGTTGTATTATGGTGTTCAGGGCTCGCCTTGGATACAATATTTCTTTTGAAAATGAATTTTCTTTTTATTTTGTGATCTTTTAAATGTTGCACCAATTATGCTTCATGCATCGTTACATCTTCATTTGGTTAATGTAATGTCTAGTTCATTTCCAATAAATACATTGCTGCCTGTTAAAAAGTCTCTGTAACATTTAAACATTTTTGTTTTCATTCCCTAATATGCACAGATTGCCTGAGGGACTATGTTTGAAAAGTGTGAGCAGAGTGGTGGGGTGTGTGTGTCTGTGTCTGTGTGTGTGTCTGTGTGAGAGAGAGAAAGAGATTAAGATGCTTAATGAGAGTATCTAATTTCCTGGCTGTTCAGTTCAGTTCAGTCACTCATTCGTGTCCGACTTTTTGTGACCCCATGGATCGCAACACGCCAGGCCTCCCTGTCCATCACCAATTCCCAGAGTTTACTCAAACTCATGCCCATCGAGTCGGTGATGCCATCCAGCCATCTCATCCTCTGTTGTCCCCTTCTCCTCCTGTCCCCGATCCCTCCCAGCATCAGGGTCTTTTCCAATGAGTCAATTCTTGAGTCAGGTGGCCAAAGAACTGGAGTTTCAGCTTCAGCATCAATCCTTCCAATGAACACCCAGGACTGATCTCCTTTAGGATGGACTGGTTGGATCTCCTTGCAGTCCCAGGGACTCTCAAGAGTCTTCTCCAACACCACAGTTCAAAAGCATCAATTCTTCGGTGCTCAGCTTTCCTCACAGTCCAACTCTCACATCCATACATGACCACTGGAAAAACCATAGCCTTGACTAGATGGACCTTTGTTGGCAAAGGAATATCTCTGCTTTTTAACATGCTGTCTAGGTTGGTCATAACACATGGGGAAAACAAGGCTGGGAATGAGGGAGTCCCCTTACCCACAGCTGAAGCTCCTTTTCGCAGAGCAAAGCCATGTCTTAGTCTCACCCTCCCACTGCTCCATCACTCTAAACAAAGAACCTCCGCCAATAGAATTTTTGCCCATTAGGGGACATTTGGCAATGTCTGGAAACATTCTTGGTCATCACAGTTTGGATGTTCTGTTGGTAACTAATAGCCAGAAGCCGGGGATGCTGCTAAACACCCTACAGTGCATAAGACAGCTCCACATAACAGTTATTTGGTCCAAATGTCCAGACAGTGCTGAGTTTGAGAAATCCTTCCAAAATGTGAAGTACATCACACCGAGATTAATTAAGAGGTTACAAATTGACTTCTACTATGAGCTTGATCAAAATCCAATGACTAAATGTTTAATCCTAATCATGTAAAATATATCTGATGATTTAAAAGGAAAGTATTGTCTCTGGAACATTGTCTCATAAGTAAGTATTCTCAAGGACTGTTCAAAGTCTCACAGAGATGAATTTATTATAATTTCACAAAGTCTCACAGAGATGAATTTATTATAATTTCACAAAGTCTCACTGAGAAGTTTACCACATGGTTAATACAAGCCCAAGTAATATATCTAATAGTTTTCATTAGGCCTATGAGTTGGGCACCAGAGCAAGATCATGACCATGAAGCTCCCATGCAGAGAAGCAACGAAATAAATGGTATCATCAAACTGATTGTGCTTATATCTGCTTCTTGTTCCTATTTAGAATATAAAAAATTGCTTCAGAATATTGTGAAGACATTGGAATTAAGTCAACAGACTACTTTAAAGAAATAATTAACAAGGGGGATAGTTAGGGAGTTTGGGAAGGACATGTACACACTGCTATATTTAAAATGAATCACCACCAACAACTGTATAGCCCGTGGAACTCTGCTCAATGTTATGTGCCAGCCTGGCTGGGAGGGGAGTTTGGGGCAGAATGGACACATATATACATATGGCTGAGTCCCTTCCCTGGTCTCCTAAAACTATCACAACATTGTTTGTTAATCAGCTATACCCCAACAGAAAATAAAAAGTTTAAAAAATAATTAGCACTAACGATAGCTTTAATTATTTAATGTTGGGTCTGTTTTAAGCACTTTATATACAGTGTCCTTTTTTTGCAAGGAAGCCAATTTTGGTTTTGATTGAAATGCACTAGGTGATTTGAAATCAGATTAGAAACGTGTATGCACAAAATCATGGAGCACACTGTCACTCTACAAATACATCCTCCATCAATCAAGAGACAGGCGGGGAAGCCACATCTTTTATTAAACTAACTTGTGCCTACCCACGTCTGTCAGTCACATAAATCTGCATGTCAATGTGTGAGACTCACTGCTGTTAGAGAAAGTATTACTTCTCTCTCATTATTTTAGAAATGGAAATTACTGTCTCGCAGTATCCAGAATTTCTTTACAAGCACAACGTACAATTTGTAATACAAAGCCAGCTCCATTTGTATTTTTTCAATTGAGGGAAAAGTTAAGGCGAAAGATGTAATAAGAGTAAATCAGACCCTGATAGAACATATTTTAAAAAGAAGAGGCCCTGGTATCAGACAGACCTCAAAGTCACATCTCTGGGAATGTCAGTCCCTTCATTCATAAAACATTACTGAGGAAATTATATGTTGCTTTAGGATAACCTACAACTACTGTTAATGATATTAAAATCATAACAATTAAAAGTTAACAAAACAGCTGAATCCGAGGTCCACAGGAAAATCTTTTCCAATTGTCATACTTTGTCAATATTTCTGTTTTTCTTACTTGGTCAGTGAGAGGCATACATGTGTAATGTTTGGCACTATTCTTTCAATTATAAAAACAAAAAAAAATTAGGAAAAAATTTTAAATCACCAAACACTAGTTCAGTGTTTTAGAGTATATCTTTCTAATTCATTTTCTCTACAAGTTGCCCCATCTTGAGATACCCTCATTAATTTTGTTTTCTTCATTGCCTTTATAGATCATCCATACATTTATTCACCTATCCATTTATACCTTCGTTCATTTACTCATTGACTTATTTTCCTATTTGCAAAAGATTGGAAGACAAACAGCATTGTATCCTTAAGAAATTTACAAGACTTCTTTGGTGATCCAGTGGTTAAGAATCCACCCACCAACACAGGGGTCATGGGTTCGAGCCCTGGTCGGGGAGGATCCCACACGCCCTGGGGAAGCTAAGACGGTGCCCCACAGCTCTTGAGCCCACGTTCTAGAGCTCCTTCTCTGCCACAAGAGCAGCCGCCACGATGAGGAGCCTGCCCGCGGCCGCTGGAGTAGATCTTATTCACCGCAACAGGAGAAAGCCCGCGCGCATCAACGAAGACCCAGCACAGCCGAAATAAACAAACTGCTTTAAAACATAAAGAAAAAATAATGTTTTTTAAAAAGACATGCACGGTTCGCTGAGGAAACACATTTGTAAATAAGTCACGAACGCCACCTTTGGCCGTAGTGTCAACTCTTTCCATGGGAATCAGGAAAGGCCTCGCAGCTACGGTGAGAAGCGGCTGTAAAAGCGGATAAAGGTCACTGCGGGGGTTTTCAGTTTCACGGTTTCTTCAGCCTTCCTCTGCTGCGTGATAAGGATCCCCAGGAAAGTCTGTTCTGATGAGGACTTATTCCCCTTGGTTCCTGCAGTTAGATGCCGTTACAGCTCTTTATTGGCCTGCAGCTCCCACGCTCATAAAGAAGGCCGGATGCCAGTGGGTTACACAGATGACTTCTCCTCCCATCCCCAAAGTCGACAGGAGCCAACCGCGGGCCCAGCTCCTCCTGCCCTTCCCACTGTGACTTCCATCTCAGTCCTGACCCCGTGACCTTACAATCGGTTAAAGAACGCTTCTCCGGGCTTCCCTGGTGGCCCAGTGGTAAAGAATCCCACTGCCGATGCAGGAGACACAGGTACGATCCCTGATCCAGGAGCTTCGGAGCAGCTAAGCCTGAGCGCCACAACTGCCCAGCCTGTGCTCTGGAGACCGGAGCCGCAACCACGGAGCCCTGTGCCCGAGAGCCCCTGGTCCACAGCCAGAAGGCCAGCCCCGGGAAGCCCCTGCTCCCCGAAACCAGAGAGAGCCCTGTGCCGCAGTGAAGGCCCAGCGCAGCTAAAATTAAATAAATAAGTAGGGAAAAAAGAGAAGACTGCTTCTCCACTTGGAGCCTCCTGTCCTTGTTCAGGGAAGGAAGAAGAGGAAAGAATGAAGAGGCAGCCCCATCAGCAAGACAAAGCTTCCCAAGAATGTTCATCAGACTCACTCGCATCTCACTTGTAAAACCGTACAGTGAGGCCAAGTGTGTTCTTACTGGGAGTCTTGGTAACATAAGGTGTTTTTCTGTTCTGCTGTTTTAAGCTGACCACACTGTTGCCCCAGACAGAAATAAAAATTCTTTTCGTAGGGAGGAAGTAGAGAAATAATACTGGTGAGCAAATATCAGAATTCACGGGGAAGACCTAACATATAAAGTGAAACTGGAATAAGCACAAAAATCAGCTTTCACTGATGTGTGCTGAGTGCCTTAAGCTATTGGCCAGCAAATGATGAAAACTCCAAGGCTGAATTTTCTCCTCTTTTTAAATTAGGTGCCTCTTTCTTTTTATGGGATATGGAATGTTAACATAATGGGGTGTGTGTGTGTGTGTGTGTGTGTGTGTGTGTGTGTGTGTGTGAGATAAGTCATAGTGGTACTGCAGTCTCTGAACTAAGACGGAGGTGAGGGATAACCTCGTTTCTACGACGCTAAAAGGTACCATGCTATCAGTCAACAAAGCATTTGTGAGGCAGGTTTGGCCATAAGGACAAAGCAGGACACCTTCTCCACTTTCTGACCCCAAGGAAAGTAAAGCTGTATGGAACAAAAGAGCCTTCACTTAACAGTTCCAACTGAGACAGTGCCCTCCATACACAGATTTTACTGGCTTAGTTTACAAATTTGCCAGTAAAAAAACTGATGTGTTAAAACGTAAATCTGATTGGTGTGAATTCAGAAGAGCTGGGGGCAATGAAGTGGAGATAGACAAATAGACATTCTTTTAGGATTTGCTATGAAAGTGTGTCGTTATATTCAAAGGGTGAAGAGGAGCGAGGACTTAGGAATAATAAAATTGTTTCTAGCTCAAGAGACTGGATGGTGGCATACAAGACTAAATATTAATCAAGAAAAGTTGCATTCTGGCAAATGTATTTTGAAGAAGGGATTTGATAAGACAGTTAGAAGTCATTAGAAATTTCAAGTAGCAGGAGTATTAGAAATAAGCAACTGTAACTCTTACTAAGGGTTTCCCAGGTGGCGTTCGTGGTAAAGAACCCACCTGCCAATTCAGGAGATATAAAAGATGTGGGTTTGATCCATGGGTCAGGAAGATCCCCTGGAAGAGGGCATGGCAACCCTCTCCAGCATTCTTGCCTGGAGAATCCCATGGACAGAGGAGCCTGATGGGCTACAGCCCACTGGGTCGCAAAGAGTCAAACATGACCGAAGCGACGTAACACACACAACATGAACTCTTACTAAAGATGTAGAGGAACAAGCTTGGAGGCAGAGAAATCATTTAGGAAGACACTGCAGTGATCCAGACAGGTTATGATGGTTGCCTGAATCAGGATTGTTGCAGGGGGAAGAGAGAGGACTGGGCAGATTACTGAAGTAAAATCAAAAGCAAGTGATGCTGCATTGAATACAGATAGAAGCCAAGGATGATGTCCAGAAGATTTTTTTTTTTTTTTTTTTTAGCAAAGTGTAAGACAGGTTGGCATTACTGAGGCAAACAATGCAGCTAGTCCATGGAAAGATGATGATTTCAGTTTTAAATACCTTGAGGCGATATTGTCATCTTTTCTAGTAGCAGAGTATAGTGTGTTGATACATATGAGTGTTGGAGACTCAGAAGAGGATTGGATCCAAATGTAAATATTTGAAAATCAGTTGGAAGGAAAGGTGATCATTGAAACCATTAGAATGGGTGATATTATCCAGAGAGGTAATAGATTTACATGAAGCACACTGAAAGATGTAAGGACGAGGGGGAAAAGGGACACCCCCAGAGAGAGGGGAGAGAAAAGCGAGTGGTCAAAAGGGAGACCAGGAGGATGTGGTGCTGAGATCCGAGAAGTCTTCACGTCGGTGCTGTGGTGAACAATATCAAAGGCTACACAGATGCCAAGTAGCATGGAGGCTGAGAGGAGTCTATGAAATTAAAACAAAAAATAGTGCCTTTGTTTGAATGCGTGTGCCTGTGTGTGTGGAGGGGCAAGTAGGTGTTTTCAGAGACAGTCACTTTGGTGAGCAAAAGGGAGTAGCGGGCAGATTAAGTGGACTTCTTGTCTGGAAAGAGGTCTTTCAGTCATCTTACCCTGAAACAGAAGAGAACGCTAACTATAAGGGAACATGACCCACCTGAAAGCAAGATCCATTGGCAAGCCTGACACTCACCGAAGAACTGACGGTGTTTAATATCTCGTGGGGAAAACCAAGAGGAAAGGAGAGTTCAGTGAGAGAAGGGTATCATAACTGAGCACATCTTCTGAAAAGACAGGACGAAAGGAAACCTCAGAGGGTTAGTTCCCTTTCTGTGGGGGAGCGGTCACCCCTCCATTGTGTCAGGAAGAATGAAAGGTTGCTCTTCACTGGAAAACAGATGACGGATCTGTTATACGGCTGGGACTTCCCCGATGGCTCAGCAGGTGAAGAAGCTGCCTGCAATCCAGGAGACACACTAGCCGCAAGTTTGATCCCTGAGTCGGGAAGATCCCCTGCAGAAGAAAATGGCAACCCAGTCCAGTATTCTGGCCTGGGAAATCCCATGGACAGAGGAGCCTGGCGGGCCACAGTCCCTGGGGTTGCAAAAAGTTAGACATGACTGAGCAGCTAAGCAGGTGATACAGCCAAGAATATTCCTCTGGATTAAAAAGGGAAGAAGAACAAAATCATTTGAAAACATTAACTCCCTAACTTTCAAATGCTGTTTTCATGCTATTTATTAATATAAGAGTACAGTGACTGTGTTTCTTCTGCCCTCTCCTCTGAAAAAAACTTTGGACGTTCTATGCTGTTAATTCAACTAGAGAAACTTTTTTTTTTCGTGGTCTGCCATCACCCATTCATCAGAACACTTCCTGACAGCTGCATCATGTTGCTGGAAGGTCATTCCATTTGTTTTTTTTTTTCCCCCAGGGCAAGGGTCAGAGAGCTCTCTTTGGGGGGCCAGGAGACTGCAGCTTACAGTTCTTGCCTACACGACTGAAATCAAAGGTTCTGACATACAGCTGTATCTTGATTTCTATACCCAAATAGTTTATTACATATTCTTTTTTCTTTTGAGGCACAGTCTAATAAAGATCAGATTGAACCAATGATGCTTCCTATTGTTCCTGTCATCTGCATTATAATCTTTCTTTAAATCTTTTGCAGATAGATTCTTTTTGCTTTGCCAATTTTTCTGTTACTGCTGCAAGTTATGCAAATTGCTATTAAACATTAAACACACTGGTGGATGATGAAGGGGTGAGTGTTTCTCCCTTTATTATACACAGTAAAATTTCAAATAGGTTGTGTATAAGCATTGGATTACGGTGCTGAGTTAGGGAACAATAAAACGATTTCCTTTTGGATCGCTCATTTGTGATCCACGGAGGGTGTTGTGGTATTGGTTTTGATAAAACTTCACAACCAATGAGAATCTTCTTCGAGTTAGTGCGGAGTGGCCTTAATGCTGGAAATAATCCTGTTGGCCTAGACCCCAGAGCTATACAGATGAGAAAAGGATGCAGGGAATTCTCCTGTTTACACATGTGTCTGTAACACTGAGCCGCCGGAGCAGCCCAGCCAGCCCAGAGGGTAAGATGCTTAATAACCTTGTGGCTTTTTATTTAATTTTTATATTTTCCTGCTGGGGCAGAACCTGTGTTGTTCTCAGAGCAAAGAAAAAGACAGTTGCTTATAAGATTCAAAACAAAACTACCGTAGGTCTGGGAAACAGAGGGAATGGACGTTTCTTCTTAAAGTAGATGTGATTTCTTCCCTCCCTCTTATATTTCCCACACTGGTATTATTTCTCCTGGGAGCTTGTGATACATTTCGTTTTGTAAAAAAAAAAAAAAAAGAATAACTGTACACTAACAAATCTCAGGTAAGATTTTTCAACTCTAAATTTAGACAGTAAGATAATATGTTGATAATAAGACCTTGTCTTGTAGTTCCAAATGAATATGAGTTAGCCAATGTGTTTGAAGTAGTTTATATTCTTAGAGTAAAAATAAAGTAGAATTGCTATGCAAATCCTCCTACGCATGCCTCATGCATTTAGAATTATTTTCATTTTGCTGGTCCTTGTGCTGAATTCCTGTCACTCTTAGCAGAAAAGTATACTTTAAACTTAGCACTAATATTGATTTCTCTATGTAAGTTACCTGGGTAGTGTGGAGGAGAAGAGACATAAAATAATACAATCCTGTATAAAATAAAAGGAAATGGATATTTAGAGAAAGTCATTACAGAACTGAAGAAAATATAGCCTCTGGGAAGTATTTGCTTATGTTTTCTGCAAAGATAAATTATGAAATGAAGGTTGAGTGGGCAAAGCTGTTAAATAGAAATAAAAAGGAGATATTCTTTTAAAAAATATAAATGTGTAACACAGCTTTGAAATGCACAGTGATGTTTCTTGATATTCTTGCTTAGAGAAGAACTAGTTTTCCTATTTTCTACAATCATCTGAATACATTTTTGCTAATATTTTTGTGGGATAGAGTATTGTTACAACTTTTGATTAAATATTTTGTTGTTAATCATTTTATTGTCAAATATCCTCACATATAAATTAGTTTCTAATTCTGACTTTTCTCCATAGTTTTACAGAAGCATTAGATTAGAAAGGAATCTTGAAAAACTAGTGATGCAACAGTTGTATAAGTTTTGTTTAATTTTTCAATATTGATTTAAAATATCAATGTGTATTTGAGTATTTGGAAAAATGTTTTATATGAATTGCATTCCCCCCCAAAACTTTAAAAAGTAGTTTCCTTGGAGATAACATCATTCAGTGGGGTCTCTTTTGAGGCTTTCATGTGTTTTCATTGGATTCAGTATTTGCTTGACAAGGGGACATAGCTCATGGTGCTTCACTATGGGTGTAGCCTTGAAATTTATGAGGGTTTCATCTAGTTATTAGAGCTATACTCATAATGGCAGTAATTCTTTACAACTGAAAATGATCTCAGGCCACTTCTATTTGGAGAAACATCATCTCTCCTCTACTTGTATTACAAGATCAGTTGAATTCTGCCATAAAGCCAAAACCTTCTGAATCCCCTCTTTTAGCAAGATTTTAGAGACACCTTGAAAGAAAAGTCTGGATGCCTGAGCTGAGGTTTAAAAAATCAGTGGAATTTCCACAGTGATAAGAGAATAGACTATGTAGGATTTTAATACCTTTAAACCATGGAATTTTTGCACCTTGTTTTGTCTCCCTGGATATGTTCCAGTGTCTCCTAGTTTATAGTCTATGGGAACTTGAATAGAATTTGTATCCTAGTGTTTTGTGAAAATTGTATAAACCTTAATTACATTGAATTGGTTCAGAGTACTTTTCAGGTCTACTGTATCCTTCTATTTTTCTGTCTACTTTTCTTTCTGTTAATTTTTGAGCATTTGATGCTGAAACTCCAATTAAAAATCTTATCTACTTAAACAACTTATTGTAATATATAGTGGAACTACATGTAACTTTGTTCTGTATTTTCCAAGTCTCCTGTAAATCTGCTATCACACTTTCATAATCTAAAAAAGAAAAAAATCAGTGGAACTGGAATAGTTGCTAAAAACCCAAAAGACTCTCCTACGATGTAGAAGTGGTTGGAGCAAAGGGTTTTGAGGCAAAAATTAATATAGAGCCAGGTAGGCTAGGGACGAGTAACCCATCTCACTGGAGCAGAAAAAAAATACACCTCTTGAGTAGTAGACATTGTGCTCAATAGAAGCAGCAGGACAGAGCTATGGAGCATCTTACAACTCACACATTAATTTTGTCCTTATATATTGTACAGAGATGGCCATTACAAATTTCTGAAGATGCAAATTTCTTCTACTCATCCTCTTCTTCCTTCTTCATCATCTTATTCTTCTTAACCATCAGCTTCTTCTTCATCGTTGGAATACTTTCAACATATAAGTATGCTTCTGTGTGCAAGGTAATTACATACATATCTGCAATTTTGACAGCTATGCAATCAAATGAGCTTCATTTTACACAGTATCTTCATGTTATACATGAAGGAATCTGATGTTCAAAAATGTTAGATGATTTCTTTAAAGCCACAGATATAGTAAGTGAAGCAGGATTCCAAACAATGTCTTTCTGGCTCCAGAGCCCTTCCACTCTGCTGCATTGGTATTTTAGGAATGTGAATCTGGCAGGAGTTAGCGAGATGGTTGGGAGTAGGCTTTGGGGTAAGTGAACCCCGAGAGCGGGTGGTGAGACCACAGGCAGATCAATTCCAGCAACTGTAGACCAAGCCAATCAGAGCCCCCTCAGGTGACCCGCTCTTGCCTTTGGAATAGAAAGAAGAAAATAAGCAGTCTTTACATTTAAGTTGGCTGTTCTTGTATTCAGCTCTTTTGATTTTCTCTGTTATTTTCTTGAATGTTGTATTCATACTCAAAGAAGATATATTTTGATTTCTCAAAGGAAATTTCATCTCTGATTTTCATCTAATATTACTTATTCACAAATGAAATAAATGAAGTGACTGGAAATGAAATGACATTGGGAACACACTGCCATTCCTGTTTTTTTTTTCTTGATGAGTGCTATGAATGAATGCCTAGGGACCACATCTTCCTAAAATTATGGAGACACAATTATTACTAAAGAAAATTATCCTATAAGTCTTATTTCAGTGGGTGAAGAGCATATATAAAATTCATGCTGCTAATAGATTATGTTGAGAACAGTGTATAGGTAGTAAAAAGAATAGAACTTATTAACAACACTTTCCCCTTTAAGTAGCCAAACCTTAAATGTATTATTTTGCTTTTCCTCTAAAGAGCATAGAACTAGTCTCTTCAATAGCATTTATTTTTTTCTTTTCTATTCTTTGGTATTTTTAATGAAATAAAATTATAAAAGTTCCTTATGTTATAATAATGAGTTTTGAATATATATCTATAATTTCTATGACATCATTTTAGAAATGTACTATTTTAGAAACTTGCTATCACTTAAGTAGGCTTTATTGAAGTAATATCTTTTGCCAAGCATCCAGAGAGAGAAAGATAGTTGAAATGTAAAGATTCATCCTTTTAAACTTTTCATTGTTAAAATAATTTGTCATTTCAAATGCTTTGGTCACTGGCTTTATGATATTATAATTATTTAATTTAATTAAGTAACTAGATCTAGGCTGACTTCCAAGACTATTTCCCAAAGAGGGGATTTTGTATAGCCCCCTCCTTTGTGGCCTCACTGATTATATATGGTCATCTGTGATCAAATGTAAATTGAGAATTTGGTTATTAAAAAAAAAAAATTAAATAGGTATTTTATTGGAGAAAATCAGACCATCAAAGAGAAGATGGGTTGGGCTCATGGCCATTTCACTGAAATCATAGCTTTGCAGAGGATTATTCATCTTTCTGTATGTGTAAATATTACCTGGGTGATTTATAGTCAATGGCATTTGCCAAGAATTGCTGTTAGGTGTAACAAAGATATAAAGATATTTGAAATTAAAATTCTGATAGAAGCATTTTTTTGGTATGTGAAGACAGAGATATCCTTAGTATTGGGTAGGAAAAATATGCTCATTGCAGAACTTACAAATGGTATTTTATCCCAATGCTTGCTTTTAATTTGTAGAATTAAAGTTTCAAAAAAAACCCAGAAGTGAGTCTTTCAGCCACTGACTCATGAACATATGTTTCTAAGATGCAGGAACCATTTAGAAATGTAACAGGAGGTAAAGTGACAATATTTCAATGAAGAGGAGCCTGAAACAACTTTAGTTTTTATGGAAATAGTTCTGAGGGTTTTTCACAGAGTCTTTCATTTCCTCCCTTAGTGAATTTAGGATTATGAAGGCATTATGTCAAAAGTTGAATTTATGACGGCTGCCAAAGATCTAATGGCCTTATTATTCAGTGTATATTCATAGATTGCTTTCTTCTGTTTGCTCATCATCTGAACGAGGTAAAAACATAACTCACATATTGTAAGTGCTCAGGGGATAGTAACCCTTTGTAACAAAGACGGGGGTTGGGGTTTTACATAGTTCTGGAAGATTCTGTTTGTAAGCTTTTCCTAGGTAGAAGCTCGAGTAATTGCAGGCGTTGTGCAAAGATTCAGGTGTGCTTCATTCCATCTTTTTTTTTTTTTTTTAATTTTTAAAAAACTTTATTTATTTTTGGCTGCACTGGGTCTTCATAGACTTTCTCTAGTTGCGGCAGGCGGCGGCTGCTGTCTAGCTGCAGTGTGTGGGCCCCTCGTTGCAGGACACAGCTCTAGCGAGTTGGCTCAGTAGACGTGGCGCATGCGCTCAGTTGCTCTGTGGGGTCTTCCCCCGACCAGGGGCGAAGTGTCTCCTGCATTGCAAGATAGACTCTTAGCCACTGGACCACCCTTCATTTTATCCTTAGTTCAGGATCTCCCGGAGGTTAACCTAACAGCAGAACTGAGTCGGGCCCAAACCAGACAGCGTAGAGCTGCTCTCACCTCATTCTCAGATGCTGCCCGGGCTTCTCTGTTCTTTTTACAACAACAAAGACTAAGTCATAAAACTGACGATTGTGAGGACTGAAAACACCGATTGTGGCCACTATGACTTAATAAATGGATCTAAGGATGCTGACATTGTATGAATCTACTTACCGGCTTCTGAACCTTGGATCAAAGTGAAAGTGAAGTTACTTAGTCATGTCCGACTCTTTGTGACGCCATGGACTGTAGCCCTCCAGGCTCCTCTCTTCATGAGATTTTCCAGGCAAGAATACTGGAGTGGGTTGCCATTTCCTTTTCCAGGGGATCTTCCCAACCCAGGGATCAAACCCAGGTCTCCTGCATTGCAGGCAGACTTTACCGTCTGAGCCACAAGGGAAGCTTGGATGTGGGACTACAATAAATTTGACCTATTAGCACAGCTTGATGGGAAAGACTCCAGTATTCAGGGAGCCATAAGCAGGACCACTCTCTTACATGTGCAGTGTGAAAAAAAGAGGAATCAGAGATGATCTCTTGGCTTGATCCAAGAAGGTGGAATAATAAAATGTTTGTTGACGGAGGGAGGCCAGGAGGAAGAGTAGTTTAGATTAGAGGGTGGTGTTTAAGAATTTGTTTTTGGATGCGTGAAATTTGAGATGCCAATTAAATATTGAAATGCTGATGTTGTCAGCTGGATACATGAATCAAGAGCTAAAAGAAGATCTCAGGATGGAGAAATAATCATGGTACACATCAGGAAGTAGGTGGATTTGAAGGCAAAGGACTGGATGCATTCAGCTTCCCACTGGGGAAGAGGAAAGCGTTCGAAGGCTCAACACTAGAGCACTTGCACCTCAGGGGTCTGCGATGGGACAGACTCACTAAAGTGGAATAAGAAGCAGCAATCAGCAAGGTGGGGCTTCCCAGGTGACTCAATGGTAATGAATCTACCTGCCAATGCAGGGGAGTGGGTTCGATCCCTGGGTCGGGAAGGTCCCCTGGAGGAGGAAATGACAACCCACTCCAGTATTCTTGCCTGAAAAACCCCATGGTCAGAGGAGCTTTGTGGGCTATAGTCCACGGGGCCACTGAGTTAGGCATGACTGAGCACATAACATCAGTAAGGTAGAAAACCATGAGAAACGGGTTTTCTAGAAGCCAAGGAAATGAGTGATCTGGAAAGTTGGAATGGCCAGTTATACAAATGCTACTAATTGGTCAAGTAAGATAGGAATTTCAAACCTGGAATTAAATGTTAATTAGATTTAGCAATGTGGAAGTCATTGTCTTTGTAGAGATCGAGGCTTGCATATTGTTGAAGCTAAAGCTCCAAATTTGACCACCTGATGCGAAGAACTGACTTTTGGAAAAGACCCTGATGGAAGATGGAAGGCAGGAGGTGAAGGGGACGACAGAGGATGAGATGGTTTGATGGCATCACTGACTCGATGGACATGAGTTTGAGCAAGCTCCGGGAGCTGGTGATGGACAGGGAGGCCTGGTGTGCTGTCCATGGGGTCACAAAGAGTCAACATGAATGAGCGACTGAACAACAACAGGCTTTAGTTCTTTCATCTGTATTCCCACTATTGATAGAGTGCAGTTTCTAAGCATATATTTGTAAATACCATTGTTATTAATCACGTCAACTTGAAGTATAGGTTGAAAACCTCTGTAAGATAGAAAAATATTGCCAAAAGGCACAGAAAGTATTTTTTTTTAATTTAAAGAAAAATTGTAATTTTCTACTCCTGTACAATTCTGTATGGAAAAGAAACCCCTTAGTTTTTTTTTTTTTAGATATTTTAGAGTAGAACTGTCTAATTGGAATATCATTCAAGCAACATATATAATTTAAAGTTACATTAAAAAGTCAGAAAATAAACATGGAAGTAATTTAATAGTATAGTTTACTTAACTCAATGAAAGTGAATTTGTTAGTTGTTTAGTCGTGTCCAACTCTTTGAGACTGCATGGACTTCAGACTACCAGGCTACTCTGTCTGTGGAATTCTACAGACATGAACACTGGAGTGGATAGCGATTTCCTTCTTGAGGGGATCTTCCAGACTCAGGGATCAAACCTGTATTTCTGACATCATGGACAGAGCCACCAGGAAAGCCCCAATTTGCTAAATGTGGAAAATTCTGTAACTCATATGTTAAAATATTATTCTAAAATATAATCAATATAAATTTTTGAACGAGATATTTTACATTTTAATTTTCTATGCTGTGCCTAATTTACACACACAGTTCAGATGAGCCTCATTTCAAGGGTTCATCAGCTCTGTCTGGCCAATGACTGCCATGTTGGACAGTGCAGACCCCAAAGTATAAACAAAGTGTTCCCATAGCAACCATAGGTCATATTTAGGCATTATATTTATGTCTGTATTGTAAATAAATGAAGATGTGTCTTTGGGTGACCTTCTTAAGGACCAGGTTTACCTTAGGTTTTCTGATTCTGAACCCAGTATTCTCTGGGTTTCACTATACCATTCTGATGTTGTTCCATAGCTATATTTTTGTGATGCTGAGAAGTATGTGACATATGGTGACCTGTGGAAATCACTGGTGCCAGTATGTTCTTTCCTTGCCACAATTTAAGAAAACCTAATTGATGTGAAGAGCAGGAAATGATAAAAATGATGAAACACAGTTTCTAGGAATCCACACATTTCTTAGCTTTTTTTCCCCTTCTTTTTATTAAATTAAGCAAAAGATAAAAATCTGGGATAGCAGAGAGGGAAAAAAGTAAATATAGAGTTTTTGAGGAAGATTTAAAATTGTGGCATCATCAGGATTACCTGGGAAAGAGTTGAAGAAAAAAATTTTATATGATTGAAATGTAAATATAAACAAAGCAAGTTTAAAAAAAAGTCTGAGTTTAATCTGGTTTCAGCTCTTTGCAGTTTTCCTTGTATGTGTCTTACGTTTTCTATTTTAGAAATAGAAGATCTGGCTGGAATGCCAGATCTTTTGAGAAATATAAACACTGGCTATTAACTTCCTGTTATTTTGACATTTTAAATCTAATTCCTTACTTGTCTTTACTAAGGAAATAAGAGAACTAAGCATACAATAAAATAAACACATGAAAACTGATTCTGGATCAATTAGCAATTGTGCTAAGATCTGTTTCATGGTTAAATTGTTTCTTTCTTTAGTGTTATCTGTTTTTATGCCAAAGGGCCAAAAAAAAAAAAAAGAATTATCAGCCCTTAGAAAGAGAATTGGAGAAGTTGAGAGACTCTATGTCTAAACAAATCACTAATACATTTTGGCTAAAATGGAGAAAGTGTAGCCAGGGAAGAAGTTACACAATCTCAGAGAGTAACTGATCTTCAAATAAAAATCTAATATTTATATCTTTAAATTGTTCATGTCTTTTCTTTCTTAAGATTACACGCGTGCATCCTCACTTATATCCCACTTTTTGGGACCCTATGGGCTGTATCCTGCCAGGGTCCTCTGTCCATGGGATTCTCCAGGCAATAATACTGGAGTGGGTTGCCATTTCCTCCTCCAGAAGATCTTCCCAACCCAGAGAGCAAATTCACATCTCTTGCTTCTCCTACCTTGCAGGTGATTTCTTTATCACTGAACCACTGCGTAAGCCCATCTTAAGATTATAGAACCTTACAAATGAAATGTTCTCAGTGAAATCAAGATTTTGGATATATTATTATAAGAGTAGCTTAAGTATTATACAACCACCATACCTGTTTTTTGAGGCTAAGGTTTTTTTCCCCCCAGTGATATATCTGAAAACTGATTACTTGTTTTATACTAATTAAAATTTAAAGAATTAGAACAAAATGTATGACTGATAATATTTTTATCTTAGTAGAGTCCATAGATCTATAGGCTATAAATCTAGTGACAGTGACTAGGATAAGAAGTCAACATTTTTTCTAAACATCAACATCTTATTAGCCGCTGTTCTGATAATTTGTGATGAAATATATGCCTATATTAATATATCTCAGTTTGTTACATAAGAATGTTCAGTTTTGAGCAATTTCATTGCTCTGTTGCTTTTTCTATATTATTTCAGGGGCTTCCCTTGTAGCTCAGTCAGTAGAGAGCCTGCCTGCAATGCAGAAGACCCTGATTTGATGCCTGGGTCAGGAAGATCCCCTGGAGAAGGAAATGGCAACCCACTCCAGTATCCTTGCCTGGAGAATCCCATGGAGAGAGTAGCCTTGCAGGCTATAGTCCATGAGGTCGCAAGAGTTGGACATGACTCAGTGACTAAATCACATATTATTTCAATTCTGTTTTTCTTAGAGTTAAAATACTCCTTAGCAAGAAAAAACAATTGGTTTAACATCCTTAATACCATAAATAAATATAGTACTATAAATGCATAGTTTTAATTATATATAAGATCAATTTTGCATGTTCCTTTTATATTTTTTTCCATTCATGTCATAAGAGGTATAATATACTCTCTGCAGTTTATAATACTCCTATTCAGAACCTTGTGATTTCAAACCAAATTAACCATGCATTTTAAGAAAACAACATAATTGTGAAAGTAGAGAGGTCCATGTTCACTAATAATTTTATTTTCTCAGCGTCTTCTGTAATCTTATTTGCACGGGCATACAATTCAAGGACTACATCTGAGTTGTAGTAATTTGGAGCCGTCAAAGCCTTCACTGAACTCCTGCAGTTCTGCACTTTGAACATATTGCCATGGGTGGGTGGAGGCAGCTGGTTTCCTGTTTAAAATATTTTTGAGAACTTTTGAAAGTTCAGTTCATTCTCAGCCCAAAGTTTCTTCATTTTCCATCAAGAAAGAAGAACTGAACACGTGTAAATATTTATATTTGGAAGATTAATCAGGGATATGTGATTAAACTCCAAGAATTGGGTTAGCCTGTGTTATAGTTTATGCAATTCTATTATTTCCAGTTCTTTCAACATGTTTAAAGTAATTAGTTTTGTTTGGTTCAGGACCTACATTTTGTTATATTTAAAAAAGTGGAAGCATCTAGATCATTTGCTACAAGTAAATCTTTGGAGACAAAAATTTAATATACTTGAATTTGACTTGAATTTCCATGAACATATTTCATGTGTAATCAGAATGTAAGCTCCATGAGGATGGACATTTAAATCTATTTATTTACTGATACATCTTCAACCCCTGGAACAGTATGCCTGGCACCTGATCGAAATTCAGTAACTATTAGGTAAATGGATGGGCTTCCCTTGTGGCTCAGTCAGTAAAGAATCTGCCTGCAATGCAAAAGACCTGGGTTTGATCCCTGGATTGGGAAGATCCTCTGGAGAAGGAAATGACTACCCACTCCAGTATTCTTGCCTGGAGAATCCCAAGGACAGAGGAACCTGGCAAGCTATATAGTCCATGGCATCACAAAGAGTCAGAAATTACTGAGCAACTAACACTTCACTTAGGTGAGTGAATGTCTGAATATTCAAGGCTCAAAAGCTAAAAAATTACCTTGTTCTACTTTAGCAGCATGCATAAATGAGTAGACATTATTACATAAGCGTGTGTATGTTTTTAGCAAAACGATCCTCAAAGTGTATTGTTTCACATCCATTTACTGGTTTGTGTGTCTCATTTTGCCTTTGTTTCATATAAGTTGCAGAAATAATTTTAAAGCCATTAACTGAATGAAAAAAAAGTAAAGACAACTGGAAATAAATACGGTACTTTAGAAATCTTAAAATTACTATCATTAAATTAATTAAACAAGGAGGTCTTTAGATGAAGGGGTTCAAATGCCGTGGTGGCCTGTGGACGCAAAACAAAATCCAAGCCCATTAATACCTCAAGGTCACTGAATTGAAACATAAGGACAACTAATCACAAACAGGCAACTTGGGGTAAATTACAGCTAATCAATCATTTCCTTATTTTGCTTCCACTTTTTCTTTGTAAAAGCCTCTTCTCAGCCTCCATCTGTGAAATCTTCTGGTTTTGTACTACCTGGCTGGAATTAAATTTCCAGCTCAAATTTTTTGGCTCAGATAAAGTCTTAACATTTCTAATATGCCTCAGTTTATATTTTAACACTATCTATGTACCACTGCTTGTTTTTAATTATGTGTATTTTAGATTGTGTAGTTATTTTCCGGTTACATTTAGAGCTGTTGGGAGAGTGTTCATTTTGGAACAGGGTGTGTCATGCTGAAAAAATACAAAAACAAAACCCTAATAGGACCAAAACTTAGAAAAGTAGTGAGCAGCGTCTTTCAAAGGAATTAGATTCTACCTACCTGTTTTTTTAACCAAAGAAATTATTTGAAAACTTCAGTGAAGAGCTTTGGTAATGAACAGGCCTTTGCATCAGCGTACTCAGCAGGTGGTGAAGCCCTGCTCCGAGGTGGTTAGGCATCACATATGGCTTCTATCTGATTAAAATGAAAATGGGACAACAAAATTTCCCAGAGTTTTTTGCTTTTTTCAGTTCTACCATGTCATTAGAAAGAAAATTGAGGCAGAATTTACTCTTAATCTGCTTTAATAACCGAGAAAATAAAATCTCTAGTGTGACTGTGTTTTGTTATTATTCAGTTACTAAGTCACGTCCAACTTTTCGCGACCCCATGGACCACAGCCCATCTGTCCTTCAGTATCTCCCGGAGTTTGCTCAGACTCGTGGTCACCGAGTCTGTGATGCCATCCAAACCTCTCATCCTCTGTCGCCCTTTCTCCTCCTGCCCTCAATCTCTCCCAGGCGTGTTTTAGTTCTGCAATATTTTGGGGTGCTTACTGAGTGCAGGTTACTCTCTAGGTGTGTATAAATTTAGCAATTTTTAGAGAGACTCTTTTGAAGAATTTTCTTCATTAGGAGGACTAAATGTATAGAGCCCCATGGAAAGGTTCAGGAGAACAGTTTTCTTTCTGTGTTGATATGATGCAGACTTTAAGAAAGGGGGAGTTTTGAAAGGAATAGCCAAGGTGATCAAGTGATTGAAAGGTACAAGGCTTTTGGGAGAGATGACAGGCGAAGACAGTGGGTTTCATGGAGCATGGACAGCCATCTGACTCTTACAGGTAGAGAGAGAAGCTGAATCAGATAATGAATGTGTGGATCTGGAAGAGACAAATATTAGACTGAGTTTGGCTTTAAAGAACTGAGCATATTCATGTAAATAGATAAATGATTTAGTCACCAAATGTAGGTACCTTTTAAGTTTTCCACAATGGAAATAAATTTAAGATTCTCCTACTGACCCCAAATGAAAGTAAAACTCTCATGAGGTATAGGCAAAAATATACTATTAGATTTTCATCATCACATGATGAGTCCTTAATCTCTTATTCTTAAACACTCTAGTGTAGAAACTAAAGAAGATTGCAAAAGCTTAAGTCATGGTTGGGATTTATAGAAAGGAAAAGAGGCTTTCCATATTTCCAATAGGAAGTTTCAGTATTTTAATGGGAAAATATAGTTTCATTTAAAATAAATTCAAAATCCACATTACATTAACATGTCAAATAGTCTTTGTTCTACTTTATGAAAAGTATTATATTTTAAAATGTGTGTTGTGACAAAAATTTAAATGCTA
This sequence comes from Cervus elaphus, assembly GCF_910594005.1. Lineage (NCBI taxonomy): Eukaryota > Metazoa > Chordata > Mammalia > Artiodactyla > Cervidae > Cervus > Cervus elaphus. The sequence continues at coordinate 13,145,225 of NC_057841.1, read as the reverse complement.
ACCAAAGCATTTATTTCAGAAAAATGTTTCCTTTTAAGTTCACTGAGCTTTATATTCATTTAGAAATGATGACTATATCTGATCACTGGACTATAGATGTTATAAAATATTAGAAAATAACTTTCATGTGGTGGTGAAGTTAAAATAATAGAAGAGTTTTTAAAGAACATATGAATTTGAATAGTCTTGTCTATATGTTAGCATTACATACTGAAAGGTCGGGGCATGCCCCGGGAAAGTGCCGCAAGGCAAATTCCAGAGGCTGGCTAAACTTCTGGGGACCGACCCCCTGCAGCCTGGTCCAATCAGGTACCAACACAGAGCCCTCGGACACTGACCGCCGCTGTAGCCCGCGCTTTCTTCCTTATATGAAAAGACCTGGCTTGGACGCCCAGCCCAGACTATAAAACCCCTCCCCACCCCTCACACCTCGCAGACTCCCTTTGTCTCCTCACTCACCCGCCCCCCGGGAGTTCTGCCGGAGAGCGACGCTTAATAAAGGCCTTTACCACCGGTCCTTAGAGGCGGCTTTTTTCCTCCCGCGGCGTTTTTCTAACACATACGTGTAAAATCTGTTACGTCTTTCAGATTATGAGTGTTAACTGAGTAGATTAATGTTTTGAATAAATTTGTCCCAGGTGGTGCCAGTGGTAAAGAGCCTGCCTGTCAATGCAGGAAACAAAAGAGACATAGTTTCCATCCCTGAGTTGGGAAGATCCCCTGGAGGGGGAAATGGCAACCCACTCCAGTATTCTTGCCTGGAGAATCCTATGGACAGAGGAGCCTGGTGGGCTACAGTCCATGGAGTGACAAAGAGTCAGACATGACAGAAGTAACTTAGTACTTAGCACAAAATACAAAAAGGAATAATATTAAAGCTAATCAATCATCAGGCTTTTTCTGCTTTTGTTTGCTACAGAATATTTGGGGAAATGCATAAAAGCAAAAAATAAAGCAAAAATTATGCATAATCTGTGCATAACTTTCTATTTGGAAATTATGAAATATGCATATTTTAGTTCAAACTAGAACTGCATTTCTCATACAAGAAATATTCCTTCTGAAGAATTAATATATAGGAATTGAGCATTGACACCAGAGGAATTTATTTTAATAATCCAAGACTAAAAGCTTGGCTAGAATGAGAAGTGATATCAAGCAAAGGAAACGTGGAAATTCTGAAAAGGAGAGGAATAGAAAGGAGACCAGCAGGTAAGACAGGTGCAGCTGTACAAAGGACTTTGAACTTAATCCTAAGGATACTGTAAGTCCCCTACATATGAGCCTTCGGATGCAAGCGTGTGTTCGTATGTCCAGTCACTTCCCATGTGAGTGAAGTTGCAGCTTGCCCTCTGTGTCCTATTGCTGACGTTCCTTCAGCTCTGTCATCTCCAACCTCCTCTTTTTCCTGCAGTCAGTAACTCTTCTTACTTGTTCACCCAATGCCAGCCCCTGTATACCAGCTGTTGTTTCTATTGTTATAGCCATGCTTTCCGGGAAACAAAGTCACTCAGAAGGACAATGCAGATAGTGGAGTGCAGTTTATTACACCGGCGGGCCCAAGGCAGAGTCTCCTCTTAGCCAAGGACCCCAACCAGCGTTTGTGAAAATCTTTTATACCCTGCGTACGTGTCCAGACCCACCAGCCCAAATCCCTTGAGGCTTACAAAGGAAGGGTAAATACAATCACAATAACCCCATCATTCACGTGTTATGTGTTCAAACAGTTAATAATCAATAAGCCCGCGGTTATATTCCAACCAGTTAATAACCGATAAGCCTGTGGTTACATTCTGATAGATACTGTCCGGAGGCAGGGGTGATTAGTGTCTGTTTTCTCTTAACCTGGATATGATCTTCAAGATTCCCCTGCCCAGAGGGGGGTCTTATCCTTCCATTGTCATTCCCACAGGTGCTAAGCACAGAGTTCAGAGTCCATTGGAGAGGCGGCCTAGCACGATCAGCATGGACAGGCCTGAGATGGAGTCCAGGCCCTATGAATTTCTTCTTCACTATTATGGTACTTTTCAAGTACCATAGTATGGTACTTATTCTCCTGTGAGAATAAATGTGTTATCTTTGTTTTTGTGTGTGTTTCTTTTGTATCATTTGTGGAACAAGCATTATAAATGTATTACAGTACAGTACTACATAGCCCTTTATGTTAGTTGGGTACCTAGGCTAACTTTGTTGGACTTATAAACAAATTGGACTTTCAAACAAATGCACTCTCAGAACAGAACTCATTCATATGTAAGGGGTCTTACTGTAATGGGAAAGCACTCACATAACACTGTAGATCAATTATACTTCAATAAAAAATAATGGGAAAGCAATTAAAGATTTTCTGCAAAGGTGAAATAATCAAATGAAAAATATAAAAATATCTCTCTGGGTATTGAGTGGTGAACAGTGGTGAAAGGGAAACAGTCACAGGTCTATTTCAGTAACCTAAGGGTGAGATGACTGTACTTGGATCAAGGGGGCTGAGATGGAGAAAAGTGAACATCGAGGTAAAACTTCTTTGAGAGTAAAATAAACAGGATATGGTAATTGAGTACAGGGGATGATGAACAATTAGTAAGGAAGTCTAAATTTTTGGTTTGCAAACTGAAGGGGTATTAGTGACGTTAACTAATAGAAAAAAATGGAGGAAAGCCAGAGTTAATCTTCTACAGAATAAGAAATATAGAGTGTGCTCTAACCTCCCTGAAACAGCAAAATTCACACTTTCCATTTCCACATAAATACACAAGAAATGCCCTTTTCATTTCCAACAAGCCTGAGGATTCTAGATTACTGAAATAAGATTTGTTGTGGCACAATGGACATACATAAACATAATCACATGTGTATGCATTTTGGCAGTTGTAAACTCATTTCTAAGAGAATGAAAAGAGTAGCATTAGTCCCTTTTGGGATAATTGGATGAATATGTTCTATGTTCTAGTCACTATAAGGACAAGAATAAATAAGATGCAAACTCACAGGCAGTGGTAGAAACAGATGTATTAAAATTATTCTTTGGTATCATAAATTCAGAATAAAGCAGTTAACCAGGGTGTGGGGCCACCGATAAAGGAAGAACAGCCTGGCAATGAAATATAGTGTAGATCATTGTTCTCTCATTATATTAGCCAGCCTTCACCACCATTACACACACAGTCACAAAGGAACTCTATGTTTATTGTTAACTTTTTCACCCACATTTTTTAAAGGCACAAGACGTGTCTATCTAGACTGCGTACCTTATAGAGTACAAGTGTAAACTGATTGTTGATGACAGGATTAGGGTAGCCTTGCCTCTGTTTATACACTCTCTAAGAAACATGAATCTTATCTGGGCAGAACCAAGGAAAAATCAGTTTGAGTTACTTACTTCAATTTATCATTTCATTGTTCCCATAGCTTCCAGTAATTCAGAAGTGGGGTTGTTTACATTCTTATATCTTATTCTTTGTTTCATCTTTAAGTGCTTTGCTTTCTCAATTTTAATAGTCTCATTTCCCCTGATTTCATTTTACCAGATATTTTATTGCCCAAAGGAGGGATAGAAAATAGATTGTTCAAAAAACTGATTCTCAGGATAATATCCTCTAGCTTCAACTGAAGTTTTGGTACTAAGTGATTAGAAACGTGTGAACATTGGTTCTATATCATGCATCTTCATTTCAGTCACAAATTCATGACATACAGAAAAGAAATTTTATTTAGTAAAAAGAATCATAAAATAATAGCTACCATTTATTGAATGTCTACATCGTGCCTAGATCTTTACATATATGAGAGTGTTGCATTCTCACAGAAAACTGATAAGGTATTCTTCAGGTTTAGAGCTAAAACTGAATCTGAGAAAAGTTAACTAACTTCTCCAAAATTTTAACACCCAGTCAGAAGTTAAATCAAGTCCTTAAATCACTACCTTTCCACCTGTTTCTTTCTCACTTTTTAAAAAGAAAGAAAATGTTTTTGTATTCATGTTAACTTCTGTTATGATTAACAAGAAGTGCTTGACTCCTCTCTTGTTTCCCCTGTGGCAGAAAACAAAAATAGACAAAAAAAAACTGTGCATTGTATTCAAGCCAGCACAGTTCCCAAGGTAATCAGAACACTTACTCCTTTGCCGTTTAGGAAAAAAAATGAGTTTTTAAAAATTGTTATCTTGAATTTATTTTACTAGTAGGGACAATCTGTTACTACAAAATGTTACATGTGTTTTTCTATTTTCTATTTCCATTTATTATTACTTTTATGAAATGCTTATTATGTTTGAGAATTCTTTTGACTTGTAATAGTACAGATAATCTCAAAGTAGAAAAGTATATGAGTTAGTTCTCTAGATTTTATTCAACAGAGATCCGGGAGACCAGAGACTCTGAGATTAGATTTTTTTATGCTGTTAAAGATTACTAGAAATTTAAAAGTAGATCTGGCCATTGTAAACATGATGAACAAACGGAAATTGACATCTGAATTTAGTCTTCTTCCAAAATATCAGTTACTTTCTTTTTCACATTTTCCATTTTGATTTTAGCATTTGAATAGCAAAATAATTATCTGGATTCTGTTTTTATGTTTCCCAAATGTTTGAGAAAGGAAGTGAGTTCCAAGAAGATGGAGGAAGTGCTTGAGTCTGCTTTTTCTTCTTTTTCCCTCAAGTCCAGTTATCTTTGTGCTGTTAATGCACACCAGTTTAAAGGAGGACTAGATAGTTTCATTGGTGATCTATTTAAATTGAATAGTTTAAAAAATGCAAGAAAGATAACTGGAGGAGATGTTATCAAGCAAATGATCATAAGGGTGCATGGGGCGTTGTGTGTGTGTGTGTCTATGTGTGTGTGTGTATGGGGGGAAAAGGCTGAATGACTACTCTGTCATGAGACTTGTTGAGGACTTTACAAACCATTTGTTTGCTCTCACTTGTGTCTTTGTTTCCGTTGATAATGAAATCCTGATCATCTGAACATGATTGTTTTAATGGGATTTAGTTTCTTAAGGCAAGGAAACATCTGAAGAACTTAATCTGAGTAGTTAGACAACTAAACTATGAGTCAACTAGTGCATTACAGTGTGTCCCCTTGTGTTGTAGCCACGCTTTCCGGGAAACAAACTCACTCAGAAGGACAATGCAGATGGTGGAGTGCAGTTTATCACACTGGGGGGCCCAAGGCAGAGTCTCCTCTTAGCCAGGACCCTGACCAATTTTTGTGAAAACCTTATGTACCCTAAGTGTACGTGCCCAAGCCCACCTCCCCAAATTCCCTTAAACTAGTCTGAACAAAGGAAAAAGAAAGTTACAATCAAAGTTAACCTGTGATTCATATGCCTTAAGCCTAGGTAGTTAACAGTGGACAATTATCAATAGGTCTTTGGTCATACCCCAATAAGCATAATAGAATGTATGACTGTATTCAGTTACAGATAATTAGGGTATTCTTTTAGGCGATGGAGAGCCCTGGGCCTCTTCCTTCCATGGGGCTGGTTTTCCAATTGGTTTGTCGTTTCCATAGATACTGGGCATACAGCTCAAAGTCCACAGTCCGGCCCAAGATGCAGTCCTGTTTTCAAGATGGAGCCTGTTCTGGTTCCTCCTTCACTTGTATTAAAGAGACACGATTGAGGCAAAAAAAAAAAAAACAAAAAAAAACAGGCAAACGTCTTAATTGTATTCATCAACCACTTCACTGGAATTAAACACAGTGACTTTACAGGACATTTCTGGATTCTAGGCCCATTTTAAATCTCCACACTAAACCGCTCTAGTCCACCACAGCTAACTGAGAAACACGGAGTTCAAGCAAGGAGTTGTCTTTCCATGGACAAACCTCCTTTCAGGCGGAACTGTTGGCTCTGCAATTTGTGAGGGCTGTGAACCACGTGGACTGGTGCGTGTTGTCATGTTCTTCCCCTTGTATGACGGACACATTCTTACTCACACAATCATCCTTCTTTCTCAGCCAGCAACTAGAGCGACACGTCCCCTCTCCTCTGCTGCCCCGAGCATTGGTACTCCTGTTAGAGCTCCCGTTACTGTGTTGTGATGATAATATTCTCCTTGTTATGTTTTTTCTGCTGCCTCACCTAAAAGCTGCTTCTTGACACCTGGAACTCCGGATAGATGTGGTAAAGATAGCACCTGGCCACTGGCTTCTTTCTGATGATCTAAATGATGGTGTTCAGCCTCGATGACTTCATGTGAAGTGAACAAACTGTAACCATAAGCCACTCAATGATTTTTTAGGAAGGTCGTAGCTATCTGGCCACCACTGCAAATAAACAATAGGAACTTGTACGCATTCTCTGACCTTCCCTCGGGCCTGCTGCCTGTCAGTCCCACTCTCCCCAGAGGTAAACACTGTTCTGACCCCTGTCATGAGAGTAGCTTTACTTCTTTTTGAATTTATTATAAATGGGATCATGCAGAATGCATCGTTTTGTACCAGCTTCTTTCACTTACCATTTTGTGAGATGCCTCTTTCTCTGGCACCCACGAACATTTTTACTCTTACATAGCATTCTGTCACATGACTATAGCAAAATTTATGTGTCCATTTTTAGTTGGCAGACTATAAACAAGATCACTTCTGAGCTGTTGTGCGTGCAAGTTGCTTCAGTCTTTGCAACCCCATGGGCTGTAGCCCACCAGGCTCCTCTGTCCATGGAATTCTCCAGGCAAGAATACTGGAGTGGGTTACCATTCCCATCTCCAGGGGATCGTCCTGACCAGGGATTGAACCTAGGTCTTCTGCTTTGCAGACAGATTCTTCACCATCTGAGCCACCAGGGAAGCTTGAACAGTTAGGAACAATTAGGTATAATTATTCTCATGGGTAGTGGTTTTATAGTGTGGTTTTAATTTGCATTTCCTTGGTAACTAATGATGTCAGACCATTTGATGTGTTTATTGTCTATATGAATATCATTTTTCATGAAGTATATATTTTTAAATTTCCCATTGCTGTTCAGTCACTAAGTTGTGTCCGATTCTTTGCGATCCCAAGAGCTGCAGTATGCCAGGCTTCCCTGTCCTTCACTATCTCCTGGAGTTTGGTCAAATTCATGTCCATTGAGTCAATGATGCCATCCAACCATCTCATCCTCTGTCACCCTCTTCTCCTCTTGCCCTCAATCTTTCCCAGCTAGCATGTCTCAAGAAATCACATTAACTTTTTCTTGAAGATTTATAGTAATACGTGTAAATCTATGGCTGATTCATATCAATGTATGACAAAAAAATAAATTAATTAATTAAAAAAAAAAGATTTATAGTAATTCATTATATATTCTAGATGTGAATCCCTAGTGAGAATACCTATGGGTAACACCTTTTCCCAAGCTATTGTGGACATTTTTCATTCTGTTGACAATATCTTTTCTTGAACAGAATTCTTAGTTTTAATAAAGCTTTATTTTTAATTATTTACCTTATGGTCAGCACTGACTTTCCTAGTTGGAAATCTTTGTTTACTGAAGGGTAATGATTTTTCTGAGTTAACTTTCAGAGCTTTATTGTTTTCTATTACATTTGTAGGTCAGTGCTTTATTTGAAACTGATCTTTTATTTGGTGTGATGTAGGAATTAGTTCCATGTGGATAGATGTTTGAGCTGGCACTTTTTTTGAAGAAAAGGAAATAAATTTCCAAACAGAACTGTCGTAAATCAGGGACCACACTGGTCTGGGTCTGTATTTGGACCCTCTCTCTTCCATTCATCTGGCTTCCCTCTGGCCAACAACCTCACTGTCATAATTACTATATGTTTATATTGTTCTAACATCCAGTCATTTAATTCCTCAAAGTTTATTCTCCTTTAACTTTTTCTTGGCTATTTTTAACTCTCAGTATTTCCAAATGAGTGTTAGAATCAACTTCTCAATTTCCAAAAAATAAACCTTATGAGGGTTTTGATTGGATTTACATTGAATCTACAGGTTAATTTGTATGAATTGTGCTTTTTTTTTTTTTTTTTTTTACAATTTTGAGCTTCCCAATTCATAAACATGATATATTCCTCTATTTATTTAGTTAGCCTTTAGCTTCTCCCAATAACATATTGCAGTTTACAGAACATATGCTTTACCATCTTCTGTTATATCCCTATTTTGATGTATTTGATGGTATTGTAAAATAATATTGATTTTTAACATTGGATATTCCATATATAAGTATTGGTTTCTAGAATTGAGAAATACATATGTTGAATTTATATCCAGTAACTTTACTAATTTCACTTATTATTTCTATAGTTTGTGGACTGCTTTGAAAATTTCTACTAATATATTGTAGGAAAATGACAGATTCATTTCTGCCTTTCTACTTCTGTTTGATTTCTTTTCCACTTGCTAAGACCTCTCCCCTTGTATAATACTGGGCAGTAGTAGTTTTTGCAGGTACCCCTTTCTCATTTATGATTTGCCAGGGAAAGCTTTCAATAATTCACCACTAAAGATTATTGCTTTAGGTTTTTGACAGATAACCATCATCTCACATATTTCCCCTTCTATTTTTGGTTTGCTAAAGTTTAAAAAAAATTAACTGGTGTTCAATTTTTTTCAAAAGCATTTTATTTATCTTTTGAGATTGTTCTTGTTTATTTTGTTAATATGGCTTATTACATGAATTGCAATGATTGGTAATCAAATGCTAAGTCACTTTTATATTCCTGGAATATAATCAACTCCTTTGCCTTATATAAATCCTTTTAACCACCAGATTTTTCTTGCTAATGTTTTTGTGTATGTTTTTCATGGGAGATATATGTCATAAAGTTCTTATCAGGTCTTCATATCAAGGTTGTTTTGACCTCATAAAGTGTATTGGGGTGTGTTTAGTATCATTTTCTGGTTTGAATATATTGTCTTTATTAATTATTTATAAATAATCTTTGCTGGATTTTAGAGACTCTTTTCTCAAATATCTCTCATTCATTCATTCATACAACACATATTTAGTTAAAGTCCATTCTAACTCAGGCATTGTGCTAGCCCCTGGGCATGGAATGATAAGCAAATATGGTCCTTACACATAGTGAACTCACGGCTTAGTCAGTGGGAGAGATAATAAAGAAAGTGTTAGTACTTAGTCGTGTCCACTCTTCACAACCCCACGGATAGTAGCCTGCCAAGCTCCTCTGTCAGGGACTCTCCAGGAAAGAATAGTGGAGTGGGTTACCATTCCCATCTACAGGGGATCTTTCTGACCCAGGGATTGAACTTGGGTCTCCAGAATTGCAGGCAGATTCTTTAATATCCGAGCCAACAGGGAAGTGGGGGAGATAGAAAATGATCAAATCATTTTAAAACATGGACCACAACTCTGTTGTACATTTATGAAGGATGAGTATCAAGGTTCAGAGATCACAGGAGGGGACGTGATAAAAGTCATGACTATGGAAGCTTCCTGTGGAAGCAAATAGTCAGAAATAGATCAATTAATTTGAACTGGCATCTAATTCATACAGTTAGAATGCTATAAATGAGAATAACTGATTATCCAGCGTGGATACTCATTTTTTGTGGAGCCCATTCCAAATATCACAAAAACTGCTGTGAGGTTTTCCAACAATGGATATTTTTATTGTGTAAAACAGATTTTACACATGCAAATGGATAAATATTTAACATGTCAAATTGCCATTTTAGTTTGAAATAGGGAATTTTAAAAAACTGATTGCTAATCACATTCCTAAAGTAAGATGGTAGGTGTTGCGAGAGGGCATCAGAGGGCAGACAGACTGAAACCACAATCACAGACAACTAGCCAATCTGATCACATGGACCACAGCCTTGTTTAACTCAATGAAACTAAGCCATGCCGTATGGGACCACCCAAGACGGACAGGTCATGGTGGAGAGTCTGACAGAATGTGGTCCACAGGAGAAGGGAATGGCAAACTACTACAGTATTCTTGCCTTGAGAACCCCATGAAGAGTATGAAAAGGCAAAATGATAGGACACTGAAAGATGAATTCCCCAGGTCGATAGGTGCCCAATATGCTACTGGAGATCAGTGGAAAAATAACTCCAGAAAGAATGAAGGGATGGAGCCAAAGTAAAAATAACACCCAGTTGTGAATGGGACTGGTGATAGAAGCAAGGTTCGATGCTGTAAAGAGCAATATTGCATGGGAACCTGGAATGTTAGATCCATGAATCAAGGCAAATTGGAAGTGCTCAAACAGGAGATGACAAGAGTGAACATCAACATTCTAGGAATCAGTGAGCTAAGATGGACTGGAATGGGTGAATTTAACTCAAATGACCATTATATCTACTACTGTGGGCAGGAATCCCTTAGAAGAAATGGAGTAGCCCATCACAGTCAACAAAAGAGTCTGAAATGCAGTACTTGGGTGCAATCTCAAAAATGACAGAATGATCTCTGTTTGTTTCCAAGGCAAACCATTCAATATCATGGTAATCCAAGTCTATACCCCAACCAGTAACACTGAAGAAGCTGAAGTTGAACAGTTCTATGAAGACCTACAAGACCTTCCAGAACTAACACTCAAAAAAGACATCCTTTTCATGATGGGGGACTGGAATGAAAAGTAGGAAGTCAAGAAACTCCTGGATTAACAGGCAAATTTGGTCTTGGAGTATGGAATGAAACAGGGCAAAGGCTAATAGAGTTCTGCCAAGAGAACGCACTGGTCATAGCAAACACCCTCTTCCAACAACACAAGACAAGACTCTACACATGGACATCACCAAATGGTCGACACCAAAATCAGATTGATTATATTCTTTGCAGCCAAAGATGGAGAAACTCTATACAGTCAGCAAAAACAAGACTGGGAGCTGACTGTGGCTTGGATCATGAACTCCTCATTGTCAGATTCAGACTGATATTGAAGAAAGTGGAGAAAACCACTAGACCATTCAGATATGACCTAAATCAAATCCCTTATGATTATACAGTGGAAGTGAGAAATAGATTTAAGGAACTAGATCTGATAGACAGAGTGCCTGATGAAATATGGATGGAGGTTCGTGACATTGTACAGGAGACAGGAATCAAGACCATTCCCAGGAAGAAGAAATGTGAAAAAGCAAAATGGTTGTCTGAGGAGGCCTTACAAATAGCTGTGAAAAGAAGAGAAGCGAAAAGCAAAGGAGAAAAGGAAAGATATTCCCATTCGAATGCAGAGTTCCAAAGAATAGCCAGGTAAGATAAGAAAGCCTTCCTCAGCGGTCAATGCAAAGAGATAGAGGAAAACAACAGAATGGGAAAGACTAGAGATCTCTTCAAGAAAATTAGAGATACCAAGGGAACATTTCACGCAAAGATGGGCTCAATAAAGGACAGAAATGGTATGGACCTAACAGAAACAGAAGATATTAAGAAGAGGTGGCAAGAATACACAGAAGAACTGTACAAAAAAGATCTTCAAAAAAGATGGCTGGATGGCATCACCAACTCGATGGACACGGGTCTGGGTGAACTCCGAGAGTTTGTGATGGACAGGGAGGCCTGGCGTGCTGCGGTTCATGGGATCACAAAGAGTCGGACATGACTGAGCGACTGAACTGAACTGAAAGCATATTAGATTTTATTGGGAAAAAGTTGATCCAGAAAAATAAAAATATTGAAATGTGCCCGAGTCATCATTTGAATAATACAGAATAGTCAGATTATAAAGGCTAATAAATGTGCAACGCTTAGGAAAATTCTTGACAACTTCACATTTTCTCTTTTTCTCTGTCTCCAAATTTCAATTTAAGATGCAAATAATTTAGTTTATCTATCATTTGATATGCAAAAATTATTCTTATTTAAAGATAATTATAAAATATTTTAAGTGGCTCATAATTAGAAAACCAGTTATCCTCAAATCAAATTTGATGAATGAAATTGCAAAACTGCATCATTTTAATGCTGCCTTATGTATTCAAAATAAGCAGTACTTGACTTTAAAAAGTGCTATTGAATAGAAAGCTTTTCTCATATGGTTGTACTTCACACTCGAAAAATGGATGAGACTTCCCTGGTGGTGCTGTGGTTAAAACTCTGTGCCTCTTGCAGTCCAGGGGGCACAGGTTGGATCCCTGGTCAGGGAACTAAGATCCTGTATGCTGAATGGTGTGGTTAAAAAAAAAAGAATGAAAAATTCTAAACAACTAGTAGACAGTTTTTCTTTCTCCAAAAGCAAAACAAAATCTTGCTGTCAATTGGAAAAGATACTTTAATAATTTAACTTATCAGCATGTTAAAATGTAAAAATAAGCATGCCCATTTTTACTTAACACTAAGAAGAAAATTATGTGCACTGAATTAAACGTGCTAGCAACTTCAAGTCTTCTGTAATTGTAGACAGTCATGTGCTCTTGAGAAGCCTTTAATTGTACTCTGCCCTCATTTTCTAATTTTAACTTGTTACAGGCATTGTTGAATGTCAGTTTATATTTCCTGTTACCATTACCTCTTCAAAGGGCCAAAATATACTAACCCCAAAACCCCAAATATTTATCCCTTGTGGTTTTTGACTTCCCAAATATCAAGAGAGACTAAGAATTGATTTTTCGGACAATTCAATATTGTTTCGTGCCGACTGCAGTCTTTTAGCTATTTCAATGTAATCTGTAAAGAAATTTTTCTCTGCTGTCTAACACCAAAGCTTTAGAAAAGTGATTAATAAACTGAAGCTGTTTATAGGTTCTAAAGTTGCACTAAGTTTCATTTGAAGTATAATAGGCAAAAACATAATATAATATTTGTTACATTTATTTCCTTAAATACAACATATTTGTATTGCCATGAACCCTTTACATTTTAGCACTGTCTGAAGAAACATCATAAAATGTGTTTTCTCTTAACCTATGATTGGCATTTGGATTAATATTTACTGTTTTCTTTTCCCTCATTTATATGATTTAAATTTTCCATTGATACTGACTTTAATTGGTACAATTTCACATTTTATTTCTTAAGTACTTACACTTTTGTGTAAGGTTACACTGAATTATCATTGATGGCCATGATAATTGATGATTTGAGGAAAGGATTTAATAGTCATGAGTTGTCTTTCTGTATTTCTGCATGACAAACTGTACCAAAATTTTGTGACTTAAAGCAGCATTTATTGTCTCACCGTTCCTGTGGCTTCGGAATCAGGTGTGGCTCAGTTGTGTCCTGTCTCTGAGTCTCTCAAAGGGCTTCAGTTAAAGTGTCAGCCAGGGCTGCAGTGATATTTAGCTTCCACTTGGGGTGGATTTGCTTCCAAGCTCCCTGAAATTGTTGTGGGCAGGGTTTACTTTCTCATAAGCTGATGACCAGGAGAAGCCCCCAGTTCCTTGCTGTGTGAGTCCTGTGGGAAAGCTTATGTTCTGGCTCTTTGCTTCATCAGAATGACCAAGAAAGGGGTTGGTAGAGTGCTACCAAGATGGAGGTGGTGTCCTTTCCTAACGTAATTTCAGAAGTGATACCCCATCACTTTTACAAGATTATATTTATTAGAATGAGGTCATCAGGGCTAGGTCCAGTGCATGGGAAGGAATTATATACAGTTATGACTATCAATACCCTGTGGCAGAAAGCGAAGAGAAACTAAAGAGCCTATTGATGAAAGTGAAAGAGGAGAGTGAAAAACCTGGCTTAAAACTCAACATTCAAAAAACAAAGATCATGGCATCCGGTCCCATCACTTCACGGCAAATAGATGGGGAAACAGTGGAAACAGTTAAGATATCTTCTTGGGCTTCAAAATCACTGCAGATGGTGACTGCAGCCATGAAATTAAAAGACACTTACTCCTTGGAAGAAAAGCCATGACAAACCTAGAGAGCATATTAAAAACCAGACACATTACTTTGTCAACAAAGGTCCATATAGTCAGAGCTATGGTTTTTCCAGTGGTCATGTATAGATATGAGAGTTGGAATATAAAGCAAATTGAGTGCAGAAGAATTGATGCTTTTGAACTGTGGTGTTGGAGAAGACTGTTGAGAGCCCCTTGGACTGCAAGGAGATCCAACCAGTCAATCCTAAAGGAAATCAGTTCTGAGTGTTCATTGGAAGGACTGATGCTGAAGCGCCAATATATTCGCCACCCGATGTGAAGAGCCAGCTCATTAGAAAAGACTCTGATGATGGGAAAGATTGAAGGAAGGAGGAGAAGGGGACGACAGAGGACAAGATGGTTGGATGGCATCACCGATACCCATCCATATCCACCTACTTGATGGACATGAGTTTGAACAAGCTCCGGAGCTGCTGAAGGACAGGGAAGCCTGGCGTGCTGCAGTCCATATAGGGCCGCAAAGAGTCTGACATGACTGAGCGACTGAACAACAACAACAAAAGACATGAAAGGAAGTTTCATCAAAAATTATATATATTATAGTATATGCTGCTGCTGCTGCTGCTAAGTCGCTTCAGTCGTGTCCGACTCTGTGCGACCCCATAGATGGCAGCCCACCAGGCTCCATCGTCCCTGGGATTCTCCAGGCAAGAACACTGGAGTGGGTTGCCATTTCCTTCTCCAATGCATGAAAGTGAAAAGTGAAAGTGAAGTCACTCAGTCATGTCCGACTCTTCGCAACCCCATGGACTGCAGCCCACCAGGCTCCTCCGTCCATGGGATTTTCCAGGCAAGAGTACTGGAGAGGGGTGCCATTGCCTTCTTCATTATAGTATATAGTATATAAACACACAGAATAAAAATTTTTTACCTATCAAGGAAATGCAGTTTAAAACCACACTAAGATATGCCTATCAGAAAGGCTAAAATGAAAAAAAAAAAAAAGTGACAACACCTATGCTAGAGAGGATGAAAATGTAAAATGGTACAAACACTCTGGAAAACAGTTTGGCAGTTTCTGATAAAACTAAACATCTATTACTTTATTTCCCAACGGTTGAACGCATGGTCATTTATGCTAGAGACATGAAAATTTATGTTCATACAAAGCTATGTATATCAATGTTTACAGCTGCTTTGTCTCTAATAACCAAAAACTGAACACAGCTTAGATGACTTTTAGTATGTCAGCAGGGTAAACAAACAGTGGCCTATAGTTACCATTGGATACTCCTCAGCAATAAAAGCAAGCAACACCCCAAACCCAGAGTGTGCACACTTACAGCAACTTGGAGAATTTATAGACTATTGCACAGAGTGAATGAGTGAAACTGTATCTAAAGATTGTATGATGCAACCTTAAACTTTCATAATGTTTTGGTGATGAGAAACTTTTAGAACTGAGAACATTTAGAAGCAGAAATAATTTAGCGGTTTACAAGGTTTGGGGACAGGGTGAAGGCCATAAAGATGGTGGGTTGTGTCTTGACTGGAGTGGACGCACAAACCAAATATGTGATAAAATTGTATGGAAAAAACACACAGACATACAAAATTGTTGTTCAGCTGCTAGTTCAGTTCACGTCAGTTCAGTCCCTCAGTGGTGTCCGACTCTTTGCGACCCTATGAATCGCAGCACGCCAGGCCTCCCTGTCCATCACCAACTCCCGGAGTTTACTCAAACTCATGCCATCGAGTCGGTGATGCCATCCAGCCATCTCATCCTCTGTTGACCCCTTCTCCTCCTGCCCCCAATCCCTCCCAGCATCAGGGTCTTTTCAAATGAGTCAACTCTTCGCATGAGGTGACCAAAGTATTGGAGTTTCAGCTTCAGCATCAGTCCTTCCAATGAACACCCAGGACTGATCTCCTTCAGGATGGACTGGTGGGATCTCCTTGCAGTCCAAGGGACTCTCAAGAGTCTTCTCCAACACCACAGTTCAAAAGCATCAATTCTTTGGCGCTCAGCTTCCTTCACAGTCCAACACTCACATCCATACATGACCACTGGAAAAACCATAGCCTTGACCAGACGGACCTTTGTTGGCAAAGTAACGTCTCTGCTTTTTAATATGCTATCTGGGTTGGTCATAACTTTCCTTCCAAGGAGTAAGCGTCTTTTAATTTCATGACTGCAGTCACCATCCGCAGTGATGTAGGAGCCCAAAAAAGTAAAGTCAGCCACTGTTTCCACTGTTTCCCCATCTATTTCCCATGAGGTGATGGGACCAGATGCCATGATCTTAGTTTTCTGAATGTTGAGCTTTAAGCCAACTTTTTCACTCTCCTCTTTCACTTTCATCAAGAGGCTTTCAATTCCTCTTCACTTTCTGCCATAAGGGTGGTGTCATCTGCATATCTGAGGTTATTGATATTTCTCCCAGCAATCTTGATTCCAGCTTGTGCTTCCTCCAGCTCAGCGTTTCTCATGATGTATTCTGCATAGAAGTTAAATAAGCAGGGTGACAATATACAGCCTTGACGTACTCCTTTCCCTATTTGGAACCAGTCTGTTGTTCCATGTCCAGTTCTAACTGGTGCTTCCTGACCTGCATACAGGTTTCTCAAGAGGCAGATCAGGTGGTCTGGTATTCCCATCTCCTTCAGAATTTTCCACAGTTTATTGTGATCCACGCAGTCGAAGGCTTTGGCATAGTCAATAAAGCAGAAATAGATGTTTTTCTGGAACTCTCTTGCTTTCTCGATGATCTGTTGCAGTTGCTAAGTCATATCCAAATATTTGCAACTCCACAGACTGCAGCACACCAGGCTCCTCTGTCCTTCACTATCTCCGAGTTTTCTCAGATTTATGTCCATTGAGTTGGTGATGCCATCCAACCATCTCATCCTCTGTTGCCCGCTTCTCCTCCTGCCTTCAATCTTTTCCAGCATCAAGGTCTTTTCTAATGAGTAGGCTCTTTGCATCAGGTGGCCAAAGTATTGGAGCTTCAGCTTCGGCAACAGTCTTCCAAATACAATATTCAGGATTGACTTCCAAATGGGTGTAACCTAAATTGAGAAAATCTGAATAAGGTCAGTGAATTGTTTTGATTTCAGTGTCCTGGCTTGGACATTGCACACGGTTTTGGACGATGTCATCAGTAGGTGAAATTAGTTCGCAAGTACGTGGGTTATCTTGGTATTGTTTCTTTAACTGTATATGAATTTACAATTATCTCAATAAAAATTCAATTATAAACTAAGTATATACCTTCCTTATTTTACATTTTCTCTTAATTTCTTAGTTTTTCTGGCTCCTGAATGTACAAGCAAATAACAAATAGAAGCCTCTCAACTAACAGAGAGTCATTAATATTTATTACAAAGTTACATAATAAGGATTGACATTTTAATTGCAAAGTACAGGTATTTCTAAGTACTAGGCAATAAGGTTCAGTTTACTCAATATTAAGAGTGGAAATCTCTCCTGTCTTTAGGGTAGTTGAATTCCCTGTCTAACTTTCAAATGTTTTGTGTTATGGAAACCTCAAATGTGTTTTTAAAAAATTCTTTTCCCTTAAGGTTTAGACTCAGGAGTAATTTAAAGGAAATTCCATCCACATGTTTATAATTTAATATGTTAGACTTCTTTCTTTTCTTTATTATATTTGATGTCTGAGAACTCTCTTGAACTACTTCTTTCAAGGATCTTTTGGCAGGATTAGACTAGGACAGAAACCAAAATTTTCAGTTTGGATTTCAACATACATCAATAATGTGTAGATTCTGTACCATGCCAAGAATTTTTCTCATTTTGAATTTAAATGCCATAAATACAGAGTTGAAGATACACAGTGGCATTGAAAGATGTTGAAAACAATTCTGGTTAATGTTAATTCAGAGTCAACACATTTTCTTAATCTTAAATTGTACTTGATTTTTGAAATTTGTTAGTTTCCTTATTCTCAAAAAAATTTTGTGTCTTATCACTTACTATTTAACAGAAACGAATGTTCAGCAAACTATCTCAACTGCACATCTGCCTCTGTTTAACTGGATCTGTCAACTAATTTTTAAAAGTCTACTCTTTTCAAATAGGCCTTGCTCTTTTCTAACATAGCATAAGCTGTGCTTAGTAAACATGTAGGATTTGGATGTAAAATATAATCTTAGTGTATATTAGTGATTTTTAATTTATGGTCTTACAATGAAATGGACATTTACTGAGAGTTTGATAGTCTCTGCAGAGTCTGCAGATGCCTTATGTTTTTTGAATCTGAAAAAGAATTTATAAGCATGTGAAATAAACCTTGGAAACAATAGTGAAACAGAAATTCATGTCCAAAATATACTGAAAGTAACTATGATTTTCCCTTAAGTCTTTGCCCCTGTATAATTATAGCTAAAATATATTAAACAGAAAAGTGATTTGCCATGAAGGAATCATTTTCTCCAAGTATTGTTGACATTCCTGACTATACACAAAAGTGTAGTCCAAGCTCCTAAATACCACTATTAAAATCATACACAATGCAGTTAAAATATGTGCTTTGTGTATGTATAGATATGCATGTGTACATTGTGTATATATGTACACACATGTGTACACACGTGTATATGTATACATGTATATACATACACACGTGCATGGTAAATATCTTTTGAGGTGACTTGTAGAAGCACCTTAAGGGTATTGAGGCCTAAACACCTTAATTTTCTGCTTTTGAACAAGCAGTATATAAAGCTACGTTGATGGCGGAAAGCTGAGCTCCAAAAGAAAATCTTGCTTTGAGACTTAGGCTGTGAGAACAGGGCTTGGAGTATTCACGACACAGCCTTCTTCTTCAAACAGTCCTCCTGGCATTGAGATCTTTCTGTTACGGCTAACGCAGAAAGTGATATTAGCTGCTAAGTTCTGTATCCTTGTGGATGGTTCAAAGGGTTGAAACTAAATTCTTCCCCCAAGCCCTCAGTCTTCTTAAATTAAGAGACAATGAGATCACACACTTTTTCCGTGGTGTTTGGTTCGGGTGCTGATATTTATCCTGAACGTTTGTAAAGGAAACAATTCAATATGGTGGCAATAGTGCTGAACTCTGAGATGAAAGATCTCAGTTAAGTCCTGTGTCTTCGACTTTTAGGTTTTTTGACATTGGTCAAGGCACCCATACCTACTGAATAGAACTTCCATAAGCATCATGTAAAACATACATTAAAGGTGTTTTTAAAATCATTTTATTATAGGTGTATATATATATATATATATATATATATATATGTATAACATGTATGTGTGTCTGTGTGTGTATATATATACACACACATGGCTTCAATGCCTTTAAAATTTTAGATGTTCAGTGCAGCACATATTGAGATCCAAGGATTTGGGGAAGAGCATTCCACTCACAGGTTCAAGGGTAGGAATGAGTAAGGTCTCTTCAAGGATCAGGAACAAGGTCAGCTTAACCAGAGCAAGAAGGAAAAGTGAAGACCGTGGTAGAAACTGAGGTTTGAGAGGGAGGCTGGAGGCAGATCATGTGAAACTGAGACTGTGATTAAATGTTTTCATTTATTCTAATTGTTACAAGGATTAGAGAGTTATACATTTATACTTAAAATTTTTAAAGGATTCTTTGCTGCATACCAGCTACATAAAGTGTTAGCAGACATTTCAATAGTAGCAATATTGAGAGAGGGGGTGATTGTTTTCATGAGACAGAGGCAGCAAAGGTGGACAGAAGTGCTTGGATCTAGGAAATAACTTGAAGGAACAAGACAACATGGCTGGCTACATGTGGGTCGGAGAGAAGCTAGGTTTTTGACTTGAGCTGTTGGATGGATAGTGGTGCATTTACTGTGACGCTCGTGTGCATGAGTGCGAAGTCGCTTCCGTCCTGTCCTACTCTTCGCGACCCCACGCACTCTCGCCCACCAGACTTCTCTGTCCAAGGGATTCTCCAGGCAAGAACACTGGAGTGGGTTGTCACGCCCTCCTCCAGGGGATCTTCCCGACCCAGAGACTGAAGCTGCGTCTTCTGTGACTCTTGCACTGCTGGTGGATTCTTTCCCTCTGAGCCACCACGGAGGCCCTACTGTGATGTTAATAACGGGAAAATCCCCACATTTGCAGAGGGCTGGGGCTCAAGAGTTCAGTTTGGTCAATGTTAAGGTTGAGATAGGGATTCCAATTTAGACATCAAGTGGAGATACAGAGAAAATGCTGCACTGTGTTAAACTACCGCACAATTGCACTCATCTCACACGCTAGTAAAGTAATGCTCAAAATTCTCCAAGCCAGGCTTCAGCAATACGTGAACCAAGAACTTCCAGATGTTCAAGCTGGTTTTAGAAAAGGCAGAGGAACCAGAGATCAAATTGCCAATATCCGCTGGATCATCAAAAAAGCTAGAGAGTTCCAGAAAAACATCTATTTCTGCTTTATTGACTATGCCAAAGCCTTCAACTGTGTGGATCACAATAAACTGTGGAAAATTCTGAAAGAGATGGGCATACCAGACCACCTGACCTGCCTCTTGAGAAACCTGTATGCAGGTCAGGAAGCAACAGTTAGAACTGGACATGGAACAACAGACTGGTTCCAAATAGGGAAAGGAGTACGTCAAGGCTGTATATTGTCACCCTGCTTATTTAACTTCTATGCAGAGTACATCATGAGAAACGCTGGGCTGGAGGAAGCACAAGCTGAAATCAAGATTGCTGGGAGAAATGTCAATAACCTCAGATATGCAGATGATACCACCCTTATGGCAGAGAGTAAAGAGGAACTGAAAAGCCTCTTGATGAAAGTGAAAGAGGAGAGTGAAAAAGTTGGCTTAAAGCTCAACATTCAGAAAACTAAGATCATGGCATCTGGTCCCATCACCTCATGGGAAATAGATGGGGAAACAGTGGAAACAGTGGCTGACTTTATTTTTTGGGGCTCCAAAATCACTGCAGATGGTGACTGCAGCCATGAAATTAAAAGACGCTTACTCCTTGGGAGGAAAGTTATGACCAACCTAGATAGCATATTAAAAAGCAGAGACATTCCTTTGCCAACAAAGGTCCGTCTGGTCAAGGCTATGGTTTTTCCAGTGGTCATGTATGGATGTGAGAGTTGGACTGTGAAGGAAGCTGAGTGCCGAAAACTTGATGCTTTTGAACTATGGTGTTGGAGAAGACTCTTGAGAGTCCCTTGGACCTCAGGGAGATCCAACCAGTCCATCCTAAAGGAGATCAGTCCTGGGTGTTCATTGGAAGGACTGATGCTGAAGCTGAAACTCCAATACTTTGGTCACCTCATGTGAAGAGTTGACTCATTGGAAAAGACCCTGATGCTGGGAGGGATTGGGGGCAGGAGGAGAAGGGGACAACAGAGGATGAGATGGCTGGATGGCATCACCAACTCGATGGGCATGAGTTTGAGTAGACTCCGGGAGTTGATGATGGACTGGGAGTCTGGCGTGCTGTGATTCATGGGGTCTCAGAGTTCGACATGACTGAGTGACTGAAGTGAACTGAACTGAACTACGTTAGTCTAGAGCTGAGGTGAAATGGAGCGACTGGAGTTAGGAATTTGATAGTCAATGGCAAAGGCATTCTCTTCAGTGTCATCAAGCTTTGACTCTCCACTATCTGGGGAGGAGCAGCAGGGAGAAACAAAGGGGAACAAGTAGGAGGAAGTGCTGGAATAATCAGAAGAAGGTGGTGATAAGGAGAACTAAAGACACACGTGTTTAAAAAGCAAGAAATTTCAATTGTTTTTAAAGTTACTGAAGTCACGTTAGACAAGGGAAAAGATGAGTATCTGACTTGGCAATTGTGATCTTGACAAGTGGGATTTCTATGGAGTGGTGTGTACAGATTTCCAGTTGAAATGGGTAGGTGAGAAAACGGGATATGAGGAAATGAAAAGAGTGGAAACTAACATGAGTGATAATTGTCTCTTTGATCCTGAGAATAGAGAAATAGGACGTTTACTTGGTGAGGAAGGTGATAAAGATGCAATTGATGTGTGAAAGGAAATGATCCAATAGGGATGGAAATTTTAGCTAGAGAGGTTTATTTCAGGCTTCTGAACTTTAGAGACGTAAGATAATAAGTTTGTGTTGTTTTTCAGGCATTAAGTCTGTGGTAATTTGCTACAGGAGCAACAGAAAACTAATATACCACCTTTGTTGTTGTTTAGTTGGTAAGTCGTGTTCTTTTGCAATGCTATGGACTGTAGCCTGCAAGGCTCCTCCCTTGCCTGGGATTTCCCAGGCAAGAATACCAAAGTGGGTTGTCTTTTCCTTCTCCAGGCGATCTTCCTGAGCCAGGGATCAAATCTGTGTTTCCTGCATTGGCAGGTGGATTCTTTACCGCTGAGCCGCCTGAGAAGTCCCCAATATACCACCTTTACTATGGTAGTTATTTGCAGAATTGAACTCAAGTGTATTTTATCATGGCACTGTCTAATGATTACACTGAATAAATAAATTGTGCTCAGCTGTGTCCTACTGCTTGTGGCCCCATGGACTGTAGCCCACTGGACTCCTCTGCCCATGGCTTTTTCCATACAAGAATACTGGAGTGGGGTGCCATTTCCTCCTCCAGGGGAGTCTTCCTGATGCAGGGATCGAACCCATGTGTCCTGTGTGTCCTACACTGGCAAGTGGATTCTTTACCGCCACTGCCACCTGGGAAGCCCAAAATTAAGTACTAAGTTCTGTATTTAAAATATTGCTTTACGTGACCATCAAGGCAAAGATGACAATATTTGTCAACATTTGACAACTTCTTAGGGGGTAATTTAGAAACTTCTGAAGATTCCTGTGGCAAATATTTTGGGTACAAGGTCTTCATTAGCTCTTACAAAGAGTAGCTGCAAATTCAAGGGCTGACAAGTTCCCTTTTGAACTCTACGGGGTGTGGGTTCTTTAAATCTGGTCTTTCTCTTGTTCAGAATAAAACTTATCTTGCCTATACGCTCCCTATAGCATAAGATGAATTGATAGTATTGTGATTTCCATGAGTTGGACTTTTTAAGACTTTGATCATTCTAAAGGGTGAATTTTAATCTCTGCCACCAATATGGTCATAGATCTTCACACTGAAAATTAAATTCCAGATCATGTTTAAGAAATAGAGCCTCACGAACAATATCATGCAGGCTTTGTGTGAATATTGTTTTGCTTTAGTGTGTAGAGTGGGCGTGTATGCTCAGTCACTTCAGTCGTGTCTGACTTTTTGTGACCTTATGAACTGTAGCCCGCCAGGCTTCTCTCTCCATGGGATCCTCCAGGTAAGAATACTGGAGTGGGTTGCCATGCCGTCCTCCAGGGGATCTTTCCAACCCAGGGATGGAACCCACATCTACTGCATTTCCTGGATTGCAGGTGGATTCTTTACCACTAAAGTACCCAGGAAGCCCTTAGTAAGAAATAGGGTGAATGAAACAAAGTATTTAGCAATATCATATATAGGTATAGCTCACAAATATGTGGTTACATTACAACATTTCTGCTTCTGACTTAAATTTTTCCTCTTGGCTTTTTGAAGTGGGATATATTTTAGTCAATTTGGATTATTAATGTAAACAATATACTGTTGGGAAAATTGAACAGGGGTCACAAAGAGTTGGGCACAACTGAGCGATGAACAGACAGACTGAGAATAAATATTTTTATTAAAATTTTTTATAACTGCATTTCAAAAGTAAATATGAAAGCCATTTGGGTTGTATGCTCCAAATTTCTTTATTAAGCCTGTGAAAACTTGCTGGTCAGCTGATGCAGAGCAATTTGGCAGCTACACACATTCCATCAAATGGGTGCGAGAAAACACTGAATCTTACTGACATGAGAAGAGCTTTCTCTTGTTCACAACAAAGTAGTAACCAGATCCGTGAGGAATTTCTGACTTAGCCGCACACATTCTTTAAGAGCAAGTGGGAATGACATAAATGGCTTAGGAATTTTGCTTAGGAAATGCATAGCAAAATTGGGATGGTTTGTCAAGACCACTTGAATAAGTGGTCTTATTCACTGCAAAATGAACATAAATAATGGAAAATATTGATGAATTCTATATTAAAGGAAATTAACAATTTATTAAAACAGTTTTAACAAGGGAATAACTTTGTTAAATAAAGAACAAACAGAAAAAAAAAACAACAGTAAGTCATAGGTCCTCTCAGTACCACTTGGCTTGTACGAAACTGATAGGAGTTATTTCATTGGTTCATTTGTGCTCACGTTATGACTTAATAATTAGAATTTTGAGTTGTTGGGTATATGCTTTTCTGGATTTTATTTTAATTTTCTAACTAATATCTATAAACACAGCTTTATAGTCCTCTACACTATTTAGTTAGTTAGTTAGTTCAGTTGCTCATTAGTGTCCGACTCTTTGCAACCCCATGAATCGCAGCACGCCAGGCCTCCCTGTCCATCACCAACTCCCGGAGTTTACTCAAACTCACATCCATCGAGTCGGTGATGGCATCCAGCCATCTCATCCTCTGTCGACCCCTTCTCCTCCTGCCCCCAATCCCTCCCAGAATCAGGGTTTTTTCCAATGAGTCAACTCTTCACATGAGGTGACCAAAGTATTGGAGTTTCAGCTTCAGCATCACTCCTTCCAATGAACACCCAAGATTGATCTCCTTCAGGATGGACTGGTTGGATCTCCTTGCAGTCCAAGGGACTCTCAAGAGTCTTCTCCAACACCACAGTTCAAAAGCATCAATTTTTCGGTGCTCAGCTTTCTTCACAGTCCAACTCTCACATCCATACATGACCACTGGAAAAACCATAGCCTTGATCAGACAGACCTTTGTTGGCAAAGTGATGTCTCTGCTTTTTAATATGCTGTCTAGGTTGGTCATAACTTTCCTCCCAAGGAGTAAGCGTCTTTTAATTTCATGGCTGCAGTCACCATCTGCAGTGATTTTGGAGCCCAAAAAATAAAGTCAGCCACTGTTTCCACATCTATTTCCCATGAGGTGATGGGACCAGATGCCATGATCTTAGTTTTCTGAATGTTGAGCTTTAAGCCAACTTTTTCACT
Organism: Cervus elaphus; assembly: GCF_910594005.1. NCBI lineage: Eukaryota > Metazoa > Chordata > Mammalia > Artiodactyla > Cervidae > Cervus > Cervus elaphus. The sequence continues at coordinate 13,120,437 of NC_057841.1, read as the reverse complement.
CTCCTCTTCACTTTCATCAAGAGGCTTTTTAGTTCCTCTACATTTTCTGCCATAAGGGTGGTATCATCTGCATATCTGAGGTTATTGATATTTCTCCCAGCAATCTTGATTCCAGCTTGTGCTTCTTCCAGCCCAGCATTTCTCATGATGTACTCTGCATAGAAGTTAAATAAGCAGGGTGACAATATACAGCCTTGACGTACTCCTTTCCCTATTTGGAACCAGTCTGTTGTTCCATGTCCAGTTTTAACTGTTGCTTCCTGGCCTGCATACAGGTTTCTCAAGAGGCAGGTCAGGTGGTCTGGTATTCCCATCTCTTTCAGAATTTTCCACAGTTTATTGTGATCCACATAGTCAAAGGCTTTGGCATAGTCAATAAAGCAGAAATAGATGTTTTTCTGGAACTCTCTTGCTTTTTTGATGATCCAGCGGATGTTAGCAATTTGATCTCTGGTTCCTCTGCCTTTTCTAAAACCAGCTTGAACATCTAGAAGTTCATGGTTCATGTGTTGCTGAAGCCTGGCTTGGAGAATTTTGAGCATTACTTTACTAGCGTGTGAGATGAGTGCAATTGTGCGGTAGTTTGAACATTCTTTGGCATTGTCTTTCTTTGGGATTGGAATGAAAACTTACCTTTTCCAGTCCTGTGGCCACTGCTGAGTTTTCCAAATTTGCTGGCATATTGAGTGCAGCACTTTCATAGCATCATCTTTTAGGATTTGAAATAGCTCAACTGGAATTCCATCACATCCACTAGCTTTGTTCGTAGTGACGCTTTCTAAGGCCCACTTGACTTCACATTCTAGGATGTCTGGCTCTAGGTGAGTGCATCATGATTATCTGGGTCATGAAGATCTTTTTTGTACAGTCCTTCTGTGTATTGTTGCCACCTCTTCTTAATATCTTCTGCTTCTGTTAGGTCCATACCATGTCTGTCCTTTATTGAACCCATCTTTGCATGAAAATTTCCCTTAGTATCTCTAATTTTCTTGAAGAGATTTCTAGTCTTTCCCATTCTGTATTTAATGTCTATGGAATTACACAAAATGGTATAAATATTGTTGCCATTGTTCAGTTGCTCAGTTGTGTCTGACTCTCTGCTGTTTCATGGACTGCAGCATGCCAGGCTTTCCTGTCCTTCACTGGACAGGGGGACCCTGGAGTTTGCTCAAACTCAGGTCCATCATGATGTAAATTCCAGACTCAGTGTCACCTGCTCAGCTTTGGAAGGTGGTAGGATCTTTGACATGACCAGGTTTTTGCTGTTCTTTCCAATAAAATGTGCACCCTGTTAGCCACCTGGAGACACCTGGAAATTGTAGCAAGATTATTCTTACATGAAAAAAAAAATTCAACTGGGCTCTCTAGTTCTACCACAGGTAATACTAATTTCAGTTTTTGACTCAAAATCTCAGTGGACATTTTGGCTTATTTATTTGGCACTATTAAATTGGATTAGATTACATGAGAAAATTGGGGTAGTTTGTGGTTTCCTTCACAGAAACCTTAAAATAAGGTAAATACTAAAAAATGCTAAGGAATTCAACAAGTGTCAGGCTTCTATACAAATAGGTAGTAAGTAGCATAGATTTTATATATATTGTTAGAAGAAATAAACTGAGCTCAAATCTTAGATAAAGTATCTTTCTATCTTAATATTTGTTTACAAGTGAGACATTTCATAGATATTTTAAACCAGGACTTTCTTCAACCTGATTGATGTCCCCAGTACTACAGAAGAGTAGTTAAATTATGCTATATCCTCCAAGAAATTCTAAATTATCTGAACCTAAATTTGTGCTTGGCAGGCAGAGCACTACAAAAACTTCAAGGTGATCAGCCTGCCAAACCCCAGAAATTTTATTTTTCCAAGACTCATTACAAATGATACCTTGGTACTTTATAAAGTAGATTGTGGATTTTGGATCTTTCTTTATGTCTACAATCACATTCCAAAGAAGTAAGATTGATAAGTTTACCTGTGACCCAAAAGATTATTCTTTTAATGTGTAACAGTAATTCTTTTTTTTAGACTCTAAAAATGTAGAAAACATTGATATTGTTTGGAAATGGTAACAATAATATCAAGATGCCATGTGGAGAGATTATTCTCAAATAATTTATTTTATAAGAAATGAGATTAATTTTTTATCATGGAGCATTATCTTAGAAACATTATTTTTCTCAAATATTTTTTCCTGAAAACCTAAAGAAAAGACATGTCATTGACATAAAACAGTGATACATGGCTTCAACAATTCTAAGGAATAGTAAGAAGTTAGAAAGATAGGAAACAATGAATAGTTGGCTAGGAAAAGGCAGGACTTATCACATGAGTTCCAATTCTTTAAAATAAAGATAATTTTTATTTGATCAGATAATGCAATTTAAATTCAATAGTGGCTTTTGGAAAACATAAATATACTTGTTTTAAAATGTTTACATTTGTGCTTATTTTATGCTATACTGATTTTAGAAAATAAAGTACACTTTATAGGCAATCTGTAGATATTTATTTTATATTATTTAGTTGCTTTCTTTGTTCAAGTATTTCCTGCTTCTATATGATTCTAAAATCTTGCATTCACATCAACAAATGTAGACTATAACTGTCTGTATAATTTGACACTGTGTATGGGTTTTTAAAATATTATATTTTAAAAATATTGTGGGCAACACTTGATCTATCTTGATGTGATGTTATATTGTCATTCACTGTAATTGTTTCATTTACCTATCACAACTGCAGTCTTCACATTTAATATTTAGTGTTCTCTTGCAAAACACTCCTAAAAATGTGTTGTATTTTTCAGTTTTGACCTGTACAAATTGCATAGGTTTTCATGCTAATCACTTGTGCATTTTTAACAGGCCACATTTTATAGTGCAATATGATGTTTTGCTTTCTTGAATATTAAAAACTGGTTCTTCTTTTTCTCTTTTTATCCCAGTGAATGGTGTCATGTATATAGCAACAAATGTTCCTTAGTATTATCTTTAGTATCTGAATCAATCTATTTTCTCCTTGCTTATGGCTTTTATTAACATTATTGCATGTGCATTAGAGATCCTATACTTCTTAGGAAGAAAAAAAAAAACCCAAGACAGGTTTCATTTAGAATTCATTTCCTATAGGTTAATGGAAAGCAATAAGTATAAACAATGAAACAAAAATCTCTTTGGACCTGGTTTTGTTCTGCTCTGATAAAGTAACTTCTGCCAAAAATGCTTTTATTTCTAGTCCACCCCATTCTTCTGATAACATAAGACATCACTTGAGAGAGACTTTTTTTCAGTACGTAAGTGTGTGTTAAATCACAATACACTGTTTATTTCTTTCAAAGAGAGTTAAAATTTGTGATGGTTAGCTTGATTGGTTGGTGTTGGTAATTAGCAAGATCCCAAGATGGCAGAAGACATGTCACTGTCACAGAGGAGGCCAAAGGGAGGACCTCAGATGTAGGGCCTCCAGGGGATGGGACAGAGGCAAGAGGTCCCACGAGCTGCTACCCGAAGGATGGTGAGGTGGGTGTGTGGGGAGAGGGGACCAGGCTCCTGCCTAGCAATTGGGTTGCACAGAGGAGATCACTGAGGCAAGGTTTGTGCAAGGAACAGACACCAGGGTGGCCGAAGCACGGAGCAATGGACAAGGCCAGACCTTGCAGCTTCTTTAAGCAATGAGGAGGAGATTGAATTCACTCAAAACACAACATCAGGGTCAGCTGACTACTTGTAGGATGGTTTAATGGGAGCTATCTGAACATAAAAATATCCAGAATGGAACTCTGCCCAACGTATTTATGAATTAACCTAAAAGATGATCTCACCAGAGTGGATATGGAAAGGCATTGACCCTGGATTGCTTAATTCCCCAAATGGACTGACCTCTTCTTTTTTTAATCTTTCCTTTTATTTTTCTTTAATTTTTCCCTTAATAAAGTATGTGTGTTAGTCGCTCAGTCGTGTCCGACTCTTTGCGACCCCATGGACTGCAGCCCACCAGGCTCCTCTGTCCATGAGATTTTCCAGGCAAGGATACTGGAGTGGGTTGACATTTTCTTCTCCAGGGGATCTTCGTGACCCAGGGATCAAACCCAGGGCTCCTCCACTGCAGGCAGATCCTTTACCGACTGAGCTACAAGGGAAGCTGCTTTATAATATTGAGTTAGTTTTAGGTACACAGCAAAGTGATTTAGTTATATGTATACGCATGCATTTTTTCAGATTATTTTCCACTATACATTGTTATAAAATATTCAATATTGTTCCCTGTGTTATACAGTAAGTTTTGGTTGCTTATCTGCTTTATGTATAGTAGTTTATATTGCTAATCCCATACTCCTAATTTATTTCTCCCCTGGCTCTCTTTTCACTTAGATAACGATATGTTTTTCTGTGGGTTAACTCCTTCTGACTGTGACTTGGACTGGGACCAAGTCTGACCTGCATCAGGACCCTTAGCCCTAGTTTCTTCATATCTAGGATAGAGATAATTATAGTACTGAACATTTCACTGAATAATATTCATATGTTAAAAAATTGAGATTATACCCCCTTATTCCATGACATTCAGACCTTTCTTATAAATCACATTTATCTGTTGCTATCCCTAATCTTTAAGCACAGCTTTTTGTCTGCAGTGTGGAGATCTGGGTTGGGAAGATCCCTTGGAGAAGGGAAGGCTACCCACTGCAGTATTCTGGCCTGGAGAATCTTGTGGACTACAGTCCATGGACTTGAAAAGAGTCAGACACGACTGAGCGACTTTCACTTTCACTTTTCTCTTTCCAAAGAGAGGGAAGGAGGGGACTTCCTTGGCAGTCCAGTGGTTAAGGCCCCTTGCTTCCAGTACTAGGGTCATGGGTTTGATCCATGGTGGTGGAACTAAGATCCTGAATGCCACACAATGTGGCCAATTTTTTTTTTTTAAACTAAACCAAAATAGAGGAAAGAAACTGAAAAAATTTAATAGTACAACTGTCCACGGTGACATATGAGTGACTTGTGTAGCACTGAGAATAACAGTCACCTTGCCTAAGAGACAGCCCGGGCTAGCCATTCCATACGCAGCTTCCCACTTAATGGTCACAAGAACTCAACAAGGCACATGATAATTCTGTTTTCCTTTACAAATAAGGATATGAGTCAAAGGCAATTTGTGTGATTTGTCCACGATCACCTACTTAGAAAATGACAATCAGAACTCGCACCAATAGACTCTGGAGTCCAATGTCTCATATAGAAAACCCCTCGTGGGCAAGAAATAATACATTTAGTAATATAGTCTATACATTGTGGACCCATCAAATTTTATTAATATGGCTTTATACTGCACTCAAAACTACTTGCAGTAATCATGGCAGCCTGATATTTTTAAAAACAGCTTTATTGAGGTGTCACTGGTATAAAATACTGCATGTATTTACTGTACACAATTTGATGAGCTTGGTCCTATGTGTGCACTCATGAAACCCATCATTTTCAAGATAATAAACATGTCCATCTTCTCCAAGAGTTTCCTGGTGTTCCTCACTCCTTTTTTTTGTGTGGTAAAAACTATGCAAAAATCAATATAAGAAACCAGATTCAAAAGCATTAGAATATTTTCCCATATATCAAATGCTACAAACACTGACAAATGCTTTCATAGTCATCTGAAAGAAAACATGAAGATTAGCTACAAATGTATAGATAAAAAGGAATGCTTTGATAAATACGCATAAGGATTACATATCCCCACTTGCTTGAGAAACACTTTTGGACAGGAAATATTGTTCAAGTTCAAGGGCTGAATAATTAAATCCCACTCAATTTTGTTTAGTCAGATGTGAAAAAATACAAAGTTAATTGACAGGTAAGATCTCTATGTACCAGAATCCAATTATCGAGTCATCAGAAAACTAGTGAGATAAAAGTTAATGAGATATTTTAAGGACATTACAATTTTATGATACTGATTTATTTTTTAAAATAGTAAGGTTAAGTTTAATATGTTGAAATAAAATTTCTGTCTTCATTTTGAAATTTCTACCAAAAGAAATACAGCATTAAATATTTATATGTATAAAAATATACATATACAGATACCAAGGTGGTGCAGTGGTAATGAATCCACCTGCCAATGCAGGAGAAACAAGACACAGTCTCAGGGTCAGGAAGATCCCCTGGAGAAGGAAATGGGAACCCACTCCAGTATTCTTGCCTGGAAAATCGCACAGACAGAGGAGCCTGGCGGGCTACAGTTCATGGTGTTGCCAAGAATCAGACACGACTGAGCAAGTGAGCATGGCACAGTACATGATTGTAATTAAGAGTTCTTTTTTTTTTTTTTTAATATTGGTCTTGGTTTACTAAAGATCCAAGAAACTTGGTCAGTTATATTACCATTACCTCAAATTACAGTGAATGAAAGGAACATTTACTCCAAGTCAACACTAATTCAAATATGATTGGACATATACTAACACTAACAAAAATAATTACCATGAATCTGTATTATTATCATAAATGCTATAATAAGGAGTGAATTGGTTTGGCATCTCTACAGAATACTTGTTAAAATGTGTGGGTTTTTTTTTTACTACAACTGAAAGTAATATGCATTTAATATTATATCGTCTTTTTTTTTCCAGTGAATCAAAGTTTATTTTGTAACTTAATTGAGATAGTGAAACCCCTTCAGTTGATTAAATAGATGGTTCATAAAAAGGCAGTTTATGATCTGTAACTATATAAAAGGAAATGAAAAAGTAACTAATGTCATGAATATAAAATGTTATCTAAGATTATTTACACCAGAAAAATCTTCTTTGATAATAAAAATGGGTAATCTCATACAAACACAGAACTTTATGAATTTGTAAATTAACCTGCATGTTCTGAGCATTTATTTTAAAGAAAATGTTCCACTTGCTAAATCCTCAATGTGGCTATGCTGCTATATTGAATAAGGTAATGGGTGTACATACTGATAAGAAAGGTTTGCATTTACCAATTAATTTGTCTTTGCTATTTATACTTGAAGCTGTTTTTAATTCCCTTTTAAAGCTTTGAAATTGCTGAGACTGTTCTATGTCATCTGTGAAGCCTCTTAATTTCTGGAGAACAGTCCATCATTTCTTTAGCAGTGTTCCCTAGAGGACCCTGTAAACACCCTAGGAAGCTAACATTGATTTGACACATAATGTAATACTAAATTTGGTTAAAAGTATTTTTACAGGCATATTAAGTATTTTAAATTTAGACTATAAAATCTTTAAGGACAAAGACTACATCTTACTCATAATATTTTATTTTTTGAACTTATAATGATATGAGCCGTGGTAGGAAATTAATTCAGGTATCAGTTAGATGTCATTATGACTGCAAGTAACAGAAAACTCATCATAGCTTAAATAAATATGGGTACTCGTTCTCACATAACAAGGAGACTAGAGGCATGGCTTCTATGTTCCATGCTGCAGCTCCATCATTACATCAGGTGCTTTTTCTCCTGTTCCACCATTTTTAACGTTACAGGATGCCTTTTACACTTGCTGTCTTTCTAGATGATGGCTTGGTTCAGGTAGGAAGAAGGCAGAAGGAAAGCGTTCTCATTCTCATATCTTAACATTTTTCTAGCAGACTTCCCCTCACATCTCATCAGCCAGAACCAAGTCATATGTTGCTTTAAGAGTTAAATGAGGGTCTGTCATGGAAGACTTAGACCACTCATGATTTAGCCCCTCCTGGGATTGAAATAGGGTTTTACCGTTCCAGAGATCAATAGCTTCTGCCTTCTACTTGAACAAATCGTGCTTTAGTCAGCAGGGAAAGGGGGACCATTGAACAGTTAACGGACAATGTGTGTTGCAATAAATATCACCTGAATAGAACCGGATTTGTTAAATTATTCAAGTCCCACGCTAGCCCCAATTGTGTCTCTGCGTATTTATTTGTATTTGTTCGGCAAAATTAAATGGGAGCAATTTCTGTTTCTTTGAGGATAATTACGAACGCACAAATTCCTGTATATTTTTAGTTACAGTGAAAAGAAAAATATGCAGTGTTGAAAAGATGCATTGTTTCTGTCAGCTTAAGGTAGGTCTTGCTCTTATCATTGCAGAGAAAATTCAAATGCAATTATGTTCTCTGTCCTTTCTTAGGCCTGAAAAGATAAACATGAATTTAGATTCCATTCATCGGTTAATTGAGGAAACACACATCTTCGGGATGCAGCAGTCGGGGGTTAGATCACCGTGCGGACTGGCGGCACCTGCCCCGTCCCCCGGGGACCCCGGTAGCTCCTGTCCGTCTCCTCTCGGGCCGCAGTCTCCTGCCGCTCACAGTGGCCGTCCTCCCGCCTGGAGCACCAGCGAGTGGGATATCGGCGCCGAGCTCCGCCTGCGGGAGCTGGAGGAGGTCAAGGCCCGCGCCGCTCAGATGGAGAAGACCATGCGGTGGTGGTCGGACTGCACCGCTAACTGGCGAGAAAAGTGGAGTAAAGTTCGAGCCGAAAGGAACAGCGCGAGGGAGGAAGGCAGGCAACTCAGAATCAAGTTAGACATGGCCGTGAAGGAACTGAGTGCTCTGAAAAAGAAGCGGCCTTTGCCGCATCCGGCGGATGCTGCCCAGGACCGGAAGCTGCCCGGTTTCCCGGAAGCGGCCCGTCCACAGAGAGACCCATTGCAAATTGGTCCCAAAACGTGTGAGTCCGTCAGAGAGTGTTTGGGAAAAAGAGAATTTCCCACCAAGGAGAACGCAAATAGTAAGGTCAGGAGAAGAATCCAGAGATTGCGTGCATATGTGAATGCTGGGTCTAGTCATAAGGAGGGGGCGGGAAGAGAGCAACGCCAGTGGTGACTGGATTTGTTGTTTAGGCTGCTAGAACTGAGGACCACTGACAGGGTGACTTCAGAAACAGGAATTTATTTTCTCACCATTCTAGAGGCTAGAAGTCTGAGGTCAAAGTGTTAGCAGAGCTGGCTTCCCCTGAGGCCTTCTTCCTTGGCTCACAGACAGTCGTCTTCTCCCTGTGTTTTCACATGCTTTTTCCTTGGTGTGTGTCTGTTGTCCAAATTTCCTCCTCTTTAAAAAAAAAATTTTTTTTTATTGAGTTACAGTTGATTTATAGTGTTGTGTTAATTTCTACTGTACAGCAAAGTGATTCAGTTATACATATACATGCGTTGTTTTTCATGACAATCTATAGGTCCATGCATGTTGCTGCAAATGGCATTATTTCATTCTTTTTAATGGATGAGTAATATTCCCTTGTATACATGTATCTTCTTTATCCATGTCTCTGTCGAGGGACATTTAGGTTGCTTCCATGTCTTAGCTATTGTAAACAGTGCTGCAATGAACATTGGGGTGCATGTATCATTTGGGCCATGTTTTTCTCTGGGTATATTCACAGGAGTGGGATTGTAGGGTCATGTGGTAATTTGATAAATACTGGGCTTCCCTTCTGGCTCAGCTGGTAAAAGAATCCGTCTGCAATGCAGGAGACCTGGGTTCGATCCCTGGGTTGGGAAGATCCTCTGGAGAAGGGAAAAACTACCCACTCCAGTATTCTGGCCTGGAGAATTCCATGGACTGTATAGTTCATGGGGTTGCAAAGAGATGGACTGGACTAAGTGACTTTCACTTTCATTTTCTTTCATTAACAACTCACAGAACGTGCTTAAGGAAACTAGGAATTCATGTTATCTCCTTAAATAGTTTATACTATTTACTGTTTATATTATTACTCCTTTCTATTTAATTCTACCTCTAAAACAAAAAAAAATAAATTAGTATCTTGCTCTTCTATGAGTCCATCTAAAATGTTAAGCTTTTCTGTGATATGTAGGGTTTATGGTAGATATAATGTAGATTTCATTGTAAATGAAAACTTAAAACACTGTGGGGATACTTGTTTTATTAGAATAAGGTAGAACATTGAAAGGGAAAAAAAGCCTGAGAAATTATAAGTTAAACTTTGACCATATACTACTATTAGAGAATGATAAATAAATAAAAATAAAAATTTGATGTTGAATCATAACATTTTATTTCCATTCAAAAATGTTTGTTTCATGTTTTCTCTACATTGAATTTTAAAATTCAACACTAATCATTGTTTTGTATTTTTTTTTTCTTTCAGGAAGGAAGTTTGATTATTGACCCATTAAAATTAAGTGAGGAGATGAAACTCAGTCTAGACTGTCCTGATTTATTCAAGAATGGCGGTTCTGAAAATTGTACAGTGAGACCTGGATTAAGACTGCAGGCAATAAATCTGCCTCTGGAGAATGAAGTGCCTGAAATTTCAGCTTTGCAGGGGCATTTGGAAGATTTCCAAAAAGTCTTATGGAAAGAAAGGGAGTAAGTGCTAGTCACTGTCTTCCTTAATCAAGTCTGTCTTTCAAACTTCTTAAAATTGTTAAGTCTAGTAAGCTGACCATTTGGGAAAGTATTTTGCCTATGACTAAAATATTAATTACTAATATTTAAAAATGTGTTTAAATTTTATATTCATTTTTTGAATTTTGAAAAGTTATAAGATGTTAGTTTTTATAATTTTTTTTTATCATAGCCTTGTTCTCATCATCTCTGGTAGATTCACCTTTATTATATTTGAATTACTAATGTATATGGTTAAAATAGCCTGTGTATTATCTAACTTTTACAGCACTCATGGATTTCAGTGAGTCAATAAAATTGGATATGTTAATATTCATAATGGACAGTTCACAATTTTGTGAGGTATTGATTGCCAAAAAAAGATGCTTTCTTCATTTACCATTTGGGTTATAGAGGAAGGACACTAGACTTGAGATTAATATACCCTGACATTCATTTTGTTCTGACATACTCTTAACTATGTGATAGTGAATTAACCAAGAGTGTGCTATTGTCAGCTTCATAAAAATATGGATAGTGATGCCTGTGTTCCAACGATCTATTGTTTTATAACAGAATTTCCCAAATGATGATTATTACTGAGACAGCAATCACCAGGTATTCTGCTCATGAATCTTGAGCGTGAATCTGTATCGACAGCTCATCTCTTGCTACAGGTGTCTTCAGCTGGGATGGCTCAAAGGACAGGGTGACCTTAGGTGTGTGCGGGTGTAGTAGATCATCTGAAGCCTCACTTACTCCCAGATCTGGCAGTTGATCTTTTTTTTCTCCTCTGGGTCTTAGTTGGAACATCTTCACGTGGCCTATTTGTGAGGCTGCTTGGCTGCCTCATGGCTTGGCTGAAAGTGAACATCTGAAGGGCACAGAGAGAAATAGATGGTATTTTAATGACTTTGCGTCACAAGTCACATAGTACCACTTCTGCCCTCTGCGCTGAAATCTTACGAGGATCAAACACGATGCCTGAGAAAGCAGCCTCTAATATGAGTTACTCAACATGAGTTTCTTGTTGTTGTTCCCTCTTGATTACCCTAGAAAATTATTAGCATTGTGTGGAGTATTCGATGGTACTTTAAAATGTGGCCCCTAGATCTGAAAATAATTTTCAGTTCTCTTTTGTTATAAGATTCTTAATGGACAGAATAAAAATAAACTGGGAGTAATGTATGTTATCACTAAGTGTGCATATAACTATATATTATATAATAGTTTTAATTCCCCTGGTTTAAATGGATTGAAACGGTGATAAGTATGCACACAGACCTCTCACAAATACTGTAAGCTCTATACCTGTCAACCCTTTTCTGTCAGCCACAAGCCTCTCGTGAGTCCCTCTGAAATTTATTCCTACCTCTAATTCCCTTTTTCTGATTCTTTGTCTGTACCTCACCATATGCAGATTGTGATAACACAAGTATCTGTGTAGGTAATAAATATTTATTATTCTACTACGAAGTGTAAATTCCTAACAGAGGTGATCAACATTAGTAGCAAAAGAGAATAAGATTTAATTTTATGCCTGCACCCATGTGCCGTGTTTAGTCACTCCATCATGTCTAACTCTCTGTGACCCCATGGACTGTAGCCCGCCAGGCTCCTCTGTTCATGGGGATTCTCCGGGCAAGAGTCCTGCACCCATGTTAACAATTAATTTACTCTGGAACTACAAGTCTCAGTCAAGTTCTAACCTCTGGGCTTCATCTCTTGAAGGATTTAACTTTTTAGTGGTTATAGACTTCTTTCCAACCCACTCACGTTACCTCACCAACATATCGTAACAGGAATAATGTGAAAATGCTGTTTCTGACATGTAAACTCCCCAAGGTGCCAGCTTGAGTGATACACCTTTGTGTCTTTACACTCTCACTATACACATGTACTCATGTATACAATTGTGTATGTTTGACTTCCTGGGATAAGTAATTCCCATAGTAAGTAAATCCTCCAGTTCTTAGCACCTTCCGTATATAAACTGAAGACAGGCTAGAGAATGAAGGTGGAAATGGGACTTTTGATTCCATTTTGCTTTCTTATTCTCCCCTTTAAGAAACAGTCCCATGAGTCCATGAATTAACATTAGCCAGCAATCCACAGGAGGAAATTGCAAAGTCTTTTTTTTTTTCTTCTATACAAGAGAATGTTTCCCAAGGATATAGTATATGCTGTTACAATAAATCTGTCTAATTTTTGAAATTCCTCCTCCTGGAATCTCAGTGAGTGGGTGGCTGGAGTTGAGAATATGGGAATGTATTTTTTTCTATGTTCCCACTTAGTGGGAAACTTCTCTTGACTAGAGTACAACAATTAAGCTAGAGAACTCAGGGACTCATTCCCAACACTGTCACTGACCAGAACCTCCTTATGGAAAACACTTAACTTTATCTATTATTTATACTCTGAGTATTGTTCAGTTTGATAAATAATCACTCAGTATCTGGAAGTTGCTTGTGTACTGAAAACTCGTATATTTATAATCTCTTTTAAAAAATGACTTCACAGGTAGAAAATTTGAGATGAGAGAGGGAAAACTGATCCTCACATAGAACAGGTGTACCTAAACATTTAGGAAGAGGAACTTTAGCAAATCACATTGTAAGTAAGAGAGACAATGAGATGAACTATTCTGATGCAGTGTTTTAGCATTTAGAATTAGTTCTAAAGTTAAACTGCAGATGGCACCTGCATCCCTTAGAAAAATGCTGGCTTTGTGTTGATTAATCTGAGTTTTAGTCTCCCTTTTAATTTAATTTAATTTATTTATTTTTAATTGAAGGATAATTGCTTTACAGTATTGTGTTGGTTTCTACTAAACATCAACATGAATCAGCCATAGGTTTACCCATGTTTCTTGATTTGTTTTCAATAGAAGAAGAGTTTTGCTTTGCTTCATTAAGTGTTGTGTTTTTCCTTAATGAAATTAGATTTTAAATCTTGGTGAGATGGTATCCCAAGTTGAAAATGTTCCAATGATTAGCATGAGATAGAAGTATAGATCTATATACACACACACGGATGTGAATGTACATGTGTATTCCTCAGTTAACACAGTGAAAAATTTCATGCAAGTCTGGTAATGTGCATGTGTGCTGTCGTGTCCGACTCTTTGCGACCCCATGGAGTCTAGCCTGCCAAACTCCTCTGTGCATGAGACTTTCCAGGCAAGAAGACTGGAGTGGGTTGCCATTTCCTCCGCCAGGAGATCTTCCCAACCCAGCGATTAAACCTGCGTCTCCTGTGTCTCCTGCATTGCAGGTGGATTCTTCACCTGCTGAGCCATCAGGGAAAGCCCATTTCATTGCGCCCTTTGACCACATCGCCTTGCTTTGCCCACCTCCCAGCTCCTGGCATCCACCACTCTATTCTCTGTTTCTTTTTCATTTTTTTACTGAAGGATAATTGCTTTACAGAATTTTCTTGTTTTCTGTCAAACCTCAACATGAATCAGCCATGTTTATATATGTACATCTCTGTTTCTTTAAGTGCAATTTAAATTTAAGCCTTTGATCCATTTCAAGTTAAATTTTTTTTTTTTTTTTTCACTGTAAAGTATCTCTTTTGTGTTTGGGCATTCCTGTACCTATGAGAGAGTCTGTCTCTCTGCATGGACTATAAAAACGCTAGTACGTTTCTCCCTCAGTTTCCTTTGCAGGTAGGCTGCAGACCCTTGACATAGCCGTCTGGATATTTTAGCAGACGGCATTACTCCAAAAGGAAGAGTGCACCGGAATTCAACCTGGTGAGGGGGGAAGACAGTGGATGTGGTCACATCTTGTTTTCAGAGCCGATAAAGTGACCTCTTGTGTCTGGTGACACCACCCCATGACTTGAGTTGGGGGTATTGAGGTTGTGCTGTGATGTCTGTGCCTAAAAGGTGGCTGCAGTGTGGTGCTGACGGGAAGATTTTCTGTGGCTTTATCTCTGGTGTTTCTGATTCTGCATGTTCCCCATTTGCTTTTCTGGCTCTCCCAGGGATGCCTTGTGCCATTAATATCCCTTTCTACTTAAATGAGCTGATTCGAGTGTACTGTTTGTCAATCACATAGTTGATATCAGGATAATGTAAGGCAACAGGCAGTTGGGGGCATCTAAGGACCACCTCTGTGACGTGAGGTGGTTTTTCTCCTGGCTGTGTGCCTCCACGCCTTGGCCTCTGATCCTCTGGGGCATCTCCGAGCTTAACAGTATTTTTTAAAGTCATCTCTTTTCTAATTAAATTACCTATATATGGCTTTGACTGTTTGTTGAAAGATGCTGAAAATGCTGAAAATGAAAGGTATTAAGAGATGTTACTGCTGAAAGATGTAGTTATAAATAGTGAAACACAAAGTGACAAATATGTTACTTATTAAAAGTATACTTGTATAATTTTTTATTATCCATCATGTAATATTAACTTTAAATTTTAGACTAACAGAAAATGTATATCTAGATCTTATTACAAATTAATTATTTTTGCCTGGCAAAAAATTTGACGTTTATAGGTCTCTAAGAAAATACTGATTAGATTACAATGCAATTTCACACAGGTTTCAAAAATGAATTAATATCTATTGCCAGATAGTAATGTTTCAAGGATTTTATTTCTGAAAAATATTTTGATTAATCTTATCTAGATGTTTAAAATTTATGCTCACTTATTGAGATCATCATGGGATAGTTAACAAAATATCAAAAGATTTCACGGAAATATAATCATATATTCATATCTGTTTATAAAACCATTTTGGTTCACATATTATTTTTAGATCATGAAATATATATTTTAGCAGTTTGATTTTTAAAAGTTTATATCATCATATTAAAATATTTTATTTTTTCTGAGCTTTGTCTTAGTAATTTTGTTGTTTTAAAGAATCTGTGCATAAAAGATGCAATATCCTTTAAAGTAAATTAGGTTTACTTTTTTCTTTTTTGCCTTCTTGTAGTTCAAATAATATGATGATAGTTTAAATTCTTTGAAAATCTCTCTGAAATGTAGAATAAATGGATTAGGCCAGAAAATTAAAGATTTAAAGAATGCACTTTGTTGCATAAATTTAAGTATTCACAGCCCTTATGTCCTAATGCTTGAAACAAAGAGTCACAAATTTTTTTAATAAAGCTGTGCTAAAAAGAAATTCAAGTATCACATTGCTATTAAATAAATTTTAATGAATTGCCTGTTCTCTCACTTTTCTGAGTAAATTGTACCATTTTACATAATAAAATGTATAATTTTATTTTACTAAATAACAGAAATAATCTATTATTCTATTTTTTACTAAATAATAAGTAGATAATAATAATAACTTTTGGTAAATATTAGTGTTTTTATTTAAGATGCATACCTAAAGAGAGAAATAATACAGTATTTTAAATGTGACTAATCTACCTTAAATAAAGAATACAAATCGTTATGTAATTCATTTTAATATGCTTTGCAAAATTCCATTATTTTTCTTTCATGAACTGGCTTTGATTACTTATTCTGAGTCTAGATATAATCTAAATATAGTTGTATCTTTAGACTATATCTATATTTTATATATCAAACTAGGATTAAAAGCTTGACATATCATTTGAAAGGTTCTTCTTGAATTTCTTATAAAATTCCTGAGAGAATAGTTACCCCAATAATTTTTATGATATTTTTGAGGATTAGCACTTCTTCTACAGTAATTATGAATCATTTTAATGTGAATATGAGCTTCTTTTGCTAACATTATAATCTGATTTATTAAAATGTAATGTTACAAGCTGACAATGATTTCTCCACACATGTAATTTTGAATTTATAAATTTAGACTTTTCTCAAATTTTCAAGTATAATTTTTATATTCTATTTATAAATAACAATAATTCTCAAAATTAATTTTGAGAAAATTTATCACTGTACACTTCATTACACAAATATAGTTGATTAATATCCCTTAATAAACTTATTTTATTAATTTAAGATTTTCCTTTTCCTTTTAAAAATTATCAATTACTGATAAAAACATTTTCTCCTCATGTAATTCTAATAAATTAAAATTGTAAATACAGTGATTCATAAACATTTCAATGAAATCATAAACAGTACAATTTTATTATATTTTCAACTTAAATTTCCAAGTTTAAGTCAATACTTCCAAATATTTAAATATGCCTTATCATCTAAAACTTCAAAAGCTAAATGCCAAACATATATGTTGATGTACAGTTGACTTTATATATTCTTTCTATATTCAACACAAAATATTAGTATTTGGAAGCTTGTTCATTGTTTCTGTACTTGGTGCTATTCTTGAAATCCCAGACAGAGTTGCTAAGGCAAAAATCATAGTGTGGTAAGCAGCTCGGATGTCATCCGCTGGCTAAGTCTGTTTATCTGTCAGAATTTTTGGAGTCCTTGTGGGACCTCAACTTCAATATTGAACATTTTTCTTTGTTCATTATAATGTATTTTCTGTGTTAATAAGGGATTCCAAAATATAGTCCTATAAATGGTGCTGGTGTTTTTTTTGTTTTTTTTTTTTTTTTACAATTGAGTCTTTTGAGGTCAAGTAAAGCCATAACAAATTCTTTTACGTCCTCTCATTTTATGACTTGATTAATGCAAATATAATAATGAACAACTTTAGTTGTTTGGTTGCTTTTGCAACTCTAAGGACTGTAGCCCACCAGGCTCCTCTGTCCATGGAATTTCCCAGGTAAGAGTACTGGAGTGTGTTGCCATTTCCTTCTGCAGCAGATCTTCTTGACCCAAGGATTGAACCTGTGCCTCCTGCATTGGCAGACAGATTCTTTATCCCTGAGTCATCAGGGAGCACCCTCAGTGGGCTTCTTACCCATTGACTGAATTAAACTAATATGTTTATGGCCTAGCTGTATTTTAAATTATTTCCATAGTATTGCTAGCTGGAAGATTCATATTTCTTGTAAATATGGAAATGACATTCCGTTGGTAATGTCAGGCACATTTTCTGTTTCCAAGTCACAGCAAGTGACAATTTTGCCATGTGTTCACCGTAAAATAACATGTATCATTATTTTTCTAGCTTCTTAAGTTTTACCACTGTTTTTTTTTTTCCCCAGCCTCTGTCCACCATCTGATCCCCAAATTAAGTCTATGTATTTTTCATTTTGTTATTGCAGCCACCCTCTGTAAGAATCATTTCCTTTATCAGCTCTCTTCAGCTGCATAAAAAGATAATTATAATTCAGTGGCTTGGGACAACAGTGTATTTTGTTCAGGTGGATGCAAGGTCAGCTGACCTCCACTGGCCCAGATGGGCTCGGCTTCTTGTTAAGGTTGGACTCAGATCTGCTTCCTATGTTTATTTAGGGGACAGAAGTTCCTGGGGAAGCTCTTTCCACAGTGATGGCTGAGGCATAAGACAAGAAGCCTAACCACACAAATTCAGTTCAGATTTCTGCAGTCTGTCACTTTGGCTAATATCTCATTGTCAAAGCCTAGAATCAAGGGCTGGGGAAAGCAACTCTGTCCATAGAAGTAGAGGAGAGAGAATGAGTATTTGTAACAGTAATCTAGTGGCGCTAGTGGTCAAGAATCCACCTGCAGATGCAGGAGACATAAGAGATGCGGGTTTGATTCCTGGGTCGGGAAGATCCCCTAGAGGAGGGCATGGCAACCCACTCCAGTATTCTTGCCTGGAGAATCCCATGGACAGGGGAGCCTGGTGGGCTACAGTCCATAGGGTCTCAAAGAGTCGGACACAACTGAAGCAATTTACCATGCACCCCGTACAATCTACTACACAGATGAGGACTGGCCATTTGCAAAGGTTGACCTTTGTTAATTACAAGTGGAAATAAACAATTATTTTCAGTGATTCACTGTAACAGACGTGGGCATGGGAAAAATAATCAGTGATGAGATACTAAAGGACCAGATTTTAATTCAAGTTTTGTCACTTATTCTACAAATAGAGAAATTAATTTCAATTATTTTAACTAATTTAAAGATCCCAGGGAAATTACTTTATTAAAACAGAATTGCAAAAAATACAGTATTTTTGTATCTCCAATAAATGATTGATTACTTAAATCATTAGGTGGGCTCCTTAGTATTCTTTGTCATGTCAAAGAATTCTTCATATACAGTCACAGTATGAAGTTGGATTAAAACCATGTTAAACTTAGAAACATATATACCTCCTGTGTAAGGAAACAATATGAATAAGAAACATTGAAAGAAATGAATGAACAATGCAGGAGAAAGTAGGCAGAAAGTCAATTATTTGATACTGGCAAAGCCAAATTAAATATATTTAAACTACTGTAAAGCCAGTTGGCAGAAAAACAAATTAAACTGACTTTTATCCAATATTTGCTATTTTTAATAAGCTAAAAGAAAGTTTTCTGTCATGACAATGATCATATGCAAATATCAGAAATTAGGAAAATAGAAAATCTAAAATTGAATGCATTCCTAAAATTGTTTTTAAATTGTAAGACTGTTTCGCTTTTGGTTCTCTGTTTAGAATGCGCTTATCTTTGGAAAAAGAGATAGAACGACTGGAGTCGGCTTTGTCTGTGTGGAAATGGAAGTATGAAGAACTGAAAGAATCAAAGGCAAAAAGTCTGAAACAGGTAGGGAGGTGAACGATATAAAGGGAGCGTGAATGTATTTTCTCTGTTCCATGTGTAACCTGGTGGGCAGAAGGCTGAGCAGACAGAGAAAGGAGGTTGACAGATTGAATTCCTTCTGTAAGAGAGAGATTTCAACTCCTGTATCAATAGTGGAATCCGTGGAATCAAACTTGAGCCATAAGAAATCTTGTTCTACAAGATTTTAAATATATATAATATATTATATATATATTATATATTTATATAAATATATAAATGTTCTACAGTATTTTAAAAATAACACACAGTTTAAATTATCAACCACATGACACAATTAACTATCCAGTTCTGGCACACATGAGGAGATAGACAGCTGAAGATGCCGTCTTATCCGAGCATCTATAATAAACAGCTTTATCTTACTCTTTTATAAAGCTGTCTGAAAATATTCATTTATCTTAAATGTATTTAGGTTCTTTTCATATTGGCATTATAGTTATTCAGAATTAGCCATTAGCCTTTATACAGTTCCTTTGTGCTTTCATCAGTAAAATGCTGTCATGAATGCTTTCCATGATTTATTAATATTCATTATTTAAATAATATTGTGTGTATTCTGTGTGCTAAGACACTGTGCTAGGCAAGTGTGTGAGGCAGAATAATAAGGAGACCAAAGTAAAGCAAAATATTGAACAAAAGCACTGACAGGCTAAATGCTCTCAAATGAATTACAGTTTAGTTCATATGTGTGCTATATACATACATACACATATATGGTGGAGAAGACTCTTGAGAGTCCCTTGGACTGCAAGGACACCAAATCAGTCAATCCTAAAGTAAATCAACCCTGAATGCTGGTTGGAAAGACTGATGCTGAAACTGAAGCTCAATACTTTGGCCACCTGATGCAAAGAACTGACTCATTGGGAAAGACCCTGATGCTGGGAAGGATTGAAGGCAGGAGGAGAAGGGAAGGGGGCGACAGAGGATGAGATGGTTGGATGGCATCCTTGACTCAATGGGCATGAGTTTGAGCAAAGTCCAGGAGATAGTGAAGGACAGGGAAGCCTGGCATGCTGCAGTCCATGGGGTCGCAAAGAGTCGGACGCGACTGAGCGACTGAACAGCAACCAATACACATAAGATCTGTTGGTGTGCTGACAGCTATCTAAAGAAGCTGTGTATCAAAATATTATGTAACTATGCCTTAATCTAAAACACTCCTCCACCAGTTTCATCAGAAGCAATAGTTTCTGTTTATGAAATTCCATGTGAATGTTGCTGCAGGTTTTTTTCCAGCAAGTGATAAAGTGTGGAGTCATTGACCCAAGTCTGCCGAGATACAGTGAGGGAATATATGCACGAACCTCTGTTGCCCGTACATGCCTTCCTTATTATGGGTCATTTGCAGGCATCCTGACGTGCGTAGAACATAGTTATCATCATTCACAGGTTTACAACTAGTCTGCTCCTTCAACCCAACGTCTCCTGCCTAAAAATCATTTTTTAAATAAAGATAATTTCAAACTGTGAGAACCACAGACAGTTTGGGAACATTTCTCAATGAGACGTAAATTTGAAAAAGTTAAGCTAGATAAAGTTTATTTCTGCCTTATGGATTCATGTTATACTGTCAGAGGGGTTTGTTTGCATCTTAAACCGTGGGTATGTATGTGATGTATGCGTGTATACAGACACATTTATGATGGATTCACCGTATTTATATTCACAGGTACCTAAGTGAACATGATGTCTCTGGGTGTGAACACTGAAAGTAAATTGATGTTCTATAGGAAAAACATCTCATAATGCAAAAACCATATTATGCTTAGGATGTATGTGTATTTGTCTTAGAATGAGTTCTAAATCTGAATGAGAAAATTAATGCTTAAGATAGAATACATCTTTAATTGAAACCATGCATTTACAATCTCCTGCCACTAGTGGGCAGTGCAGACTTGATAACATCAATTTAGCTTTTCCAAAGCAACTGTTTTTGAAAAAGCTCATGGTTTTGAGTTGGTTTACAAAATGATAATTATATTTTAAAACATTTAGTGATTTCTATTCAAAGATGATATTTGAGGGTTTCAAATTGGAAAATGTATACTTTAAATTGCTTAACACAGCTTTGTCGATGAGAAAAAATAAAACCAACGTAGCATCTCACAGTGTAAATAGGGTCTATATTTTTATGCCCATGCAGGAATATATATTAAAACATATGTGATCCTTTTACTAGATAAAATGACAGAATGTTTGGAACAGAGGAAGCTTCAAAATTGTTGAGGAAAATTTGTTTAAATATTTGAACTTTTGAATGCATCTTTCAGTTAAATGAACTAAAAATCTGAAAAATGAAGAAAACTGGCAATGAATGAAAAAAAGAGTTTTTATTGCAGGGGATGAAAAGTTAACAGAGATTTAAAAAAATATCGTTTGAATTATTTACAGGGAATTAGTTTTCTAAAATATGTTTGTTTATTTATTTGGCTGTGGCAGGCCTTAGTTGTGACATGTGGGAGCTAGTTCCCTGATCAGAGATGGAACCTACACCTCCTGCATTGGGAGCACAGTATTAACCACTGGACCACTGGAGAAATCCCTACGTGGGATTTTTTTTTTTTTTAATATTTCTTTCCACTTCCTAAAAGGGAATTTGTGATATTCAGAGACTTTGGAAGTCATGTGGTATATACATATCATTTACTTTTATAAAACATTATAGAATGTTTAAAAAAATTTAGACAATAAAAATACTTAGTCACATGTAATTTTTATATATTCTTTGTTTAATTGTTTTGTGATAGATTGTCAGAGACAGGAATCTTACAGTACATTTAGAAAGGTCATTGTACAGTAGTTGTAAGTGTGAAATATTTAAAATTCAAATAAGTTGGTTGACAGTCAGAAAAAGTTAGCATGATACATCCTCTGGAACTTCATGTGAATTCTCCTTTCTTACTCTACTTCTCAACAATTCTGATAAATTACCCTTCCTTTCACTGTAGCTTTTCATCTATAAAAGTTTTTGAAGATTGCATAATTCTTTTTAAATGCCTGAAACTTACAAACAAATACATGCCTGGCTAAAAACTGCTGATGGAAAGATTAGCAATTTTTACAGTTGGAAACAGATGTGCTTAATAGACTGGGTTTTTTAAAAATGTATTTTAAAGTGTGGTGTGTTTTAGAGGGAAATCATTCTTAAATCACTGACATTTAGAGAAGAGTAAATATGAGAATTTAATTGTAAAATCTAATAGGTATTTAAAATGCAACTAAGACAGTGAGCAGCAGTAGAGATGGTTATATTCGAAATGCTGTTCCCATGCTGAATTTAATACTTAGTCAGCTTCCCTCTGTGAGTCTGTGAATATTGATTTGAAATTAGATTATGAATTCCAAGAGTGCTGTAATGACCATTTTTATGAAACTCATGATATAGAGAATCAAATATTCAGGTAAGTATTACCAATTACAAATAAGTATGATACATTGCTTTAACAATAAATGACTCACTCTTTACATAATTGAAGATTTTTTTTACCATATGTAGAGAAATAAAATTGGCCTTAGCTAAAATATGAAATTGTATCTTTTTAATCTGTCTTTGAAAGTTTTATTCTTTTACCTGGTGTTTTTTTAGGGACTTTATTTAGAAATCTTCTATCTTGTGATAATAGCAACGTTCCTAGTAGCTTATTATTTACAGTGTTCTTTGATAAATATTTGTATTAAATACTTGTAGTGTTAGTCGGTCAGTCGTGTTCGACTCTGTGATCTCATGGACGGTAGCCCTCCAGGCTCCTCTGTCCATGGAATTTTCCAGGCAAGAGGACTGGAGTGGGTTGCCATTTCCTTCTCCAGGGGATCTTCCCGACTCAGGAGTAGAGCTCCAGTCTCTCGAGTCTGCTGCATTGGCGGGCAGGTTCTTGAACACTGTAGCACCGGGGAGAGTAGGTGAAATCCTAGACTAGTTTTTTTTATTACCTGAGAGGCTACTGCCCTACATTGCTGAAGATTTTAGATTTTTCCAGGGCACTGAAGTGAACCGTCACATCTATCATTTTATGCATCATGAAAATCTGTTCAGTTTGTTCTTTGCAAGACATAAATTAGCTTATCAGGAGAAAGAGTGAGACTGATAAAATACCATATTAGAATTCTATAAATGTATATGAGCAATGAAGCCTATGGGACACCACTTTGCTCATACAAGTGCCTTCAAGACCTTTAAAACAAACGTAGTTAAGAATAATGTAAGCACTAAATTACGTAAGTCAGAATTAATTGAACCACTAGTGGATAATTTATAGACATTGTCAAGGTAACCCTCAGAACACTGAGATGACTGACTTAACTCTGAGGCTATTATAAGTATTATGAAAGAAAATTAGGCTACTCAGAACCTACTTTACTTGTACTAATAGAAACATAAAATGGTAAAGTTACATCTGGTTAAGTTAACCAATACTATTTTAAATTTTTAAATATATTACAAAGAAGTCAACTGATATTTAATTAATCTACACAAATGAATACTTTGAGAATGATGATTAAAGTAGGTTGAAAAGATAAAAGATAAGGTCTCTAAAGGAGTTACACAGTGGCCATGGCCCCACACAGTGGGGAATAGTCTATCTGTGAACATTTTTATTCTCTATTCCAGCTGATGGGACACTTTCCAGCGATGCATGCCTCATAAATCCAAAAATTCTGGTTTTATCTTTTCCCAGAAGAAATCCCTATACAGGGATAGTTAAGACCATTAGTTAAGACCATTCTGGAGATAAGGAGCCCGCTTTTAGTAAACAACATGAGCTTTTTTTTTTTTTTTTTACCAGCAAGGCAGTTTTCATGTTGAAAAGCAGATTGAATCAAGGCATTCTGCTCATGTCAGCTCTGCTATGTATATACTGACGCCAAAGGTATTGATTGTATACACTTGAGTGAAGGAAGCAGCTATAAAATAGGAATGCGTAGTACACCATTTAAAAAACTGTGATATAAAAAAATATGAAAAATTTGTGTCCATTGTTTTCATCTACATTATCATTTTGTAACTCTATAAACATCTCTTTTTCTTCAAATATACACTTTGAAGACAGAGACTGGAGTTAGGAATTCGTGATATTTTGGGGGTAGAAGGTGGCATGTTTTTTGGTGGGGGGAGTTCCAAGTGTTTCTAATGATTTTGTTTAGCTTTATGGAAATATAATTGATCTGCAAAAAATTGCACACAATGTATCCATTTTGATGAGTTTAGACAGACATTCATGTTACCATTATTACGACATAGCACTAAACTTGTCCGTCACTTCCAACATTTCTCTTGTGTTCTTGTGTGTGTGTGCTTGTTTTGTCGTAAGAACACTTCACATGAGATCTATCCTTTTAACACATTGGGTTGACCTAAAGGTGTGCTCAGATTTAAACCTGAACATTTTAAAGGGTGCAATGCCATATTGTTGGGCTTCCCAGGTGACGGAGTGGTAAAGAATCCACCTGCCAAGTGGGAGATGTGGGTTCAATCCCTGGGTCACAGAGATCCCCTGGAGAAGGAAATGGCAACCCACTCCAGCATTCTTGCCTGGAGAATCCCATGGACAGAGGAGCCTGCTGGGCTACAGTCCAAAAGAGTTGGGCGTGACTTAGCAACTAAACAACCACCTCAATATTTTATTGTTAACTACAAGTACTATGCTGTACTGCAGACCTCTCAAACTTACTCATCTTGCTCAACAGAAACTTTCTATTCATTTAAACACAATTCCTCATTTTGCCCTCCCCTGCTCCTAACCCCTGGTAACCATTCTATTCTATATTTCTGTACATCGGGCTGTTTTAGATATACCTCATATGAGCATCATGCCGCATCCGTCTTTCTGTTGTTGACTTATTTCACTTAGCATAATTTCCTCTAGGTTCATCCATGTTGCAAATAGCAGGATTTCCCTACCTGTAAGGCAGAATGAGATTCCATTGTATGTATATACCTCATTGTCTTTATTCATTCACTGTCGGTGGACTTTTGGCTTGTTTCCTTGTCTTGGCTGTTGTGAATAATGCAGCAGTAAACAGGAGGATGGCCTTCCCCTGTGGCTCAGCAGTAAAGCATCCGCCTGCAATGCGGGAGCTGCAAGTTCAATCCCGGGGTCAGGAAGATACCCTGGAGGAGAGCAGGGCAACCCACTCCAGTATTCTTAGACAGAGGAACCTGGTGGACTACAGCCCCTGGGGCCGCAAATAGACACAAGTGAAGTGACAGCATGCATGCATGCACCCAAACACGTGCATGCAGATATCTCTTAGAGACCCTAATTTCAATTATTTTGGTTATGTACCCAGAAGTGGGATTGCTGGATCACATGGTACTGATATTTTTAATTTTTGAAGTAACCCCTGAACTGTTCTCCATAGTGGAGCTTTCCCATATACCCCCTGTCCGTACCCATACAAGCCGTTCCAATGGTCAGTATCACTCAACAGAATGATGCACGTTTTAACCAAGGATGAAAGTACATTGACACATAATCACCCAGAGTCTACCATTTACCCTAGGGTTCAGTCTCAGTGTGAATGTACCTTAGGGTATGTTCTGTGGGTTGTGACCTGATATATATCCACCATGATGCTATCAAATGTAGTGTTTTTACCGTCTTAAAAATCCTCTGCTCCATGCATTCATCCTTCCTTGCCCCACCCCTTCCAACACTTGGTAACCACTGATATTTTATTGTCTCCATAGATTTGCCTTTTCAGAATGTCATAGAGTTGGAATCACACAGTGTGTAACCTTTTTAGATTGACTTCTTTCATTTAATGATATACTTTCCTCCATGTCTTCCTTCTCATGGATTAATAGCTCCTTTCTTTTAGTGCTAAATAATATTCCATTGAAAGGATGTACCGAAGTTTATCAATCACCTGCTGAGGGATATCTTGGTTGCTTCCAAGTTTTAGCAATTATGGACAAGGCTGGTGTGGACTTCTATGTCCAGGGTTTTATGTGGTTTTCAGTCCCTTTTCCCTGATAGCTCAGCCAGTGCAGGAGACCCCACTTTGATTCCTGGGTTGGGAAGATCCCCTGGAGAAGGGAAAGGCTACCCACTCCAGTGTTCTGGCCTGGAGAATTCCATGGCTTGTATTAATAGATCTGCCTGTGGTGCAGGAGACCCACATTTGATCCCTGGGTTGGGAAAATCCCCAGGAGTAGGAATGACAGCCCACTCCAGCATTCTTGCCTGGAGAATCCCAGGGACAGAGGACCCTGTTAGGGTTGCAAGAGTCAGACGTGACTTAGTGACTAAACCACCACCTCCACAGTCCCGTTTCAGTTTTCACACATTTGTTTTTAATTGGAGAATAATCACAATGTTGTGTTGATTTCTGCCGTACAACACACATGAATCAGCCACAAGTATACATGTATCCCCTCTCTCTGGAACGTCCCTCCCACCCCACTCCCCTCATCTCACCCCTCAAGGTCATTACAGAGTGCGAGGCTGAGCTTCCTGTGTTGTACAACAACTTCCCACTAGCCAAGGTCGCTTCTGTCACGTCCGACTCCCTGCAACCCTGTGGACTGCAGCCTGCCAGGCTCCTCTGCCCATGGGGATTGTCCAGGCAAGAATACTGGAGTGGGTTGCCATGTCCTCCTCCGTGGTATCTTCCCTACCAAGGACTGAACCTGAGTCTCTTATGTCTATTGCACTGGCACGCAGGTTCTTTACCACTAGTGCTACTGGGAAGCTATCTATTTGACACATGATAATGTATATATTTCAATGCTATTCTTTCAGTTGGTATCCCCTCTCCTTCCCCCACTGTGTCCCCTAATTATTACCCCCTGCTGAAATGGGTTCCTGTCTTAGATTATTTTCTAGGTCACTGGTCACCTTCTAGACAGCAGCATCTGAATGAGGCATCCTCAGGGTTGTGTCCAGGATAGCAGCTCCAAGTATGGCAAGTTATGTGGGAGGACCTGAACGTAGCTGCTCAGATGAGAAAGAGCTCTGGACGTGGTGGAGATGCAGAGCATCACGCCCTCCTCTGCTGGGCTCTGGTGCATCCTAATTAGTACCAGTAGTTTTCAAGAGAGCGGAGAAATCATAAGGACAGAAGGCTCCTTTAGCTGGTATTTTTACAGAGATCATATGGGAGAACTGAGAAGGCACAGATGACACACCAGAACAAAGAGTATTCTTTGAAATGCACTTTAGAATGTGTAATTGTCACTTGAGGCAATTTTCTTTTGTAATATAGTTCTGAGGTTGGGATCAAAGCCAATGGAATATATAATTCTGTATTCGCGTTAACATCATCTAGTATACACAAAAGGAGGTGCTGATGAAATCTCACGAGAGTTCTCACATGGATAGTCTGGATATTATAAAAAGAATAGTAAATAATCTTTTTCTTTAGTTGTACCAAGTTAGCAAAATGCATTAGATTCAACTGAAAATAATTTTTTAAAATATGTATGTCCAAAAAAAAAAATATGTATGTCCAGGTATCTCTTGAAAGATTTTGATTTAATTGGTTAGGATTACTGACTATATATCTGTGTTTTTAGAAACTTATTATCCTGGTGTGCATCTTAAATTAATATCTGCTGCTCTAAAACATGACTTGGAGAGGAGGGTGGGAAGTGTGGAAATCCCCAAAACCCACTGTGATAATTTTACATTAAAGCTCAACTTGGCTTGGCCACCACCACGTGCCCATGTATCTGGTCAAACATTCTGAGTGTGTCCATGAGGGTGTTTTGAGATGAAAGTAGCATTTGAATGAGTAGACTCAGTAAAGCACTTTGCCCTTCCTGATGTGGGTGGTCGTCATCTAATAAGCTGAAGGCCTGAATAAACAAAAAGTTTGACCTACATGCAAGTAACAGGGAATTCCTTTTACCTCTGTCTTTGACCTAGAATACCAGTTCTTCTCTAGTTTTGGACTAAAATGGAAACCAGCTTTCATGGAGGATCTCGAGCCTATTGGGCTTAGATTGGAGCTCCACCATGAGCCTTTCTGGTTCTCAGGTCTTTTAACTTGGACTGGAGCTTTTACCTCTGGGACTCCTTGGTCTCCAGCTTGCTGACTGTACATACTGGGGATTGTCAGCCTCCATAATCAAGTGACCCAATTCCCTATGATGAACATTTTTATGGAAAATAAAAATAAATGAAATTCTATGTATGTATCAGTTCAGTTCATTTGCTCAGTAATGTCTGACTTTTTATGACCTCTGAAGACTGTAGCATGTCTGTCTTCCCTGTCCTTCACCATCTCCCAGAGTTTGCTCAAACTCATGTTCACTGAGTCATTGATGCCATCCAACCATCTCATCATCTGTTGCTTATTTCTCCTCCTGCCCTCAATCTTTCCCAGCATCAGGGTCTTTTCCAGTGAGTTGGATCTTTGCATCAGGTGGCCAAAGGATTGGAGCTTCAGCTTCAGCATCAGTCCTTCCAAAGAATGTTCAGGGTTGATTTCCTTTAGGATTGACTGGTTTGATCTTGCTGTTCAAGGGACTCTCAAGAGTCTTCTCCAACACCATAGTTTGAAAGCATCAATTCTTCAGTGCTCAGCCTTTTTTATGGTCCAACTCTAAAATCTGTACATGACTACCAGAAAAATCATAGCTTTGACTATATGGACATATATATAGGCTTCCCAGGTAGCTCAGCTGGTAAAGAATCTGCCTGCAACGCAGGAGACCCTGGCTTGATCCATGGGTTGGGAAGTTCCCCTCGAGAAGGGATAGGCTACCCACTCCAGTATTCTTGGGCTTCCCTGGTGGCTCAGATGGCAAAGAATCCACCTGCAATGCGGGAGACCTGGGTTCAACCCTGGGTCACAAATATCCCCTGGAGAGGGAAATGGCAACCCACTCCAGTGTTCTTGCCTGGAGAATCCCCATAGACAGAAGAGCCTGCCAGGAGTCCATGGGGTTGCAAAGAGTCGGACTGAGTGACTAAGCGTGTGTGTGCTCATGCACACACATACACATATCTTGGTCTGTTTCTCTAAAGAACCTTAATACATCAACTTTACCAAAAAAGCTATAAGCTGACCATATCTTCTCTCTGAAAGTCCTAGTTTCTTTCTGCTCAATGATTTTTTCTCTTTTCCAGTTGTATTAATATAACTGGCATTGAAAGAGCTACATGTACTCCTGGTTAGTGACATCAATAATAAAAAGAAATAAATACTTTATATAGTTTATGACATCTTACTTCTGGCCTATTTTCCATTGTTCTGACTTTTTTTCACTATATAGATAATTTTCGCTGATTCTAGATAATGCATTGTTTATATAAAAGCCACAAAGTCCCAAAGAAGAAAGCTGATTTTGTCAGCTCTTTCATCGTGGGAAAGACTTATACAGATCAGGTTCAAATCTCCAATGAATTTGAAATGCCATATGTTAGGGGAAAGGAAGAACCTATTAACAAGTTTCAAGTCACCAAATTAGTGAAAAATCATGTAAAATGGAATGTTTCCAAGAGTAGCATAATTACATTACAAACAGCATCATATGCAAAAGTTCAAGTGCCATTTTAATATTGACAGAGAGAGTTTAAGTATGAAATCTTTGAATTGATTTTGAATCACATTCACAATGATAAATTATCTACAAAGAAAAATGGATGAGGAGGCCTCTTGATTCTTCCTAAAATAGGGATGCCAAGGAGACAAATTAAGAGGTGAAACTTGTATTGTGTTTCAGATTGTTTGATTAAGAATGCTTCTAACAGATGCTCTTTGTGACTTAAATGAGAAGATTTAATTGCTGTAATTCTTTTGATTAAATTAATCTTTCCTTTTTACCTATTTTAATAGGTTTATTTATATATAATTCAGGCTTACCAGGTGGCTCAGTGGTAAAGAATCCAGCTGCCAGTGCAGGAGATGTGGGTTCAATACCTGGGTTGGGAAGATCCTCTGGAGAAGGAAATGGCAACCCACTCCAGTATTCTTGTCTGGAGAATCTCATGGACAGAGGAGCCTGGCAGGCTGAAGCCCACTGGGAGTCAGATACAACTTAACAACTAAGCAACAACAACAGATATAATTCACATACCATGCAATTCATTGTAAAGAGCATAATACAGTGGTTTTTAATATATTCACAGACTTGTGCATCTGTCACCATAATCATCATCGGTTGAGAAGGAAACCCTAGATCCCTTAGCATGCATGCATGCTTAGAGTTGTCTGACCCTTTGTGACCCCATGGACTGTAGCCACAAGGCTCCTCTGTCCATGGGATTCTCCAGGCAAGAATACTGGAGTGGGTTGCCATTTCCTCCTCCAGGGGATCTTCCCAACCCAGGGATAAAACCCATGTCTTCTGTGTTGGCAGCCAGATTCTTTACCATCTATGCCACCAAGGAAGCGGATCTTTCAGCAGTCACTTCTTAGTTCCCTGAAATCCCCTCAGCTTTAGGTCATCACTGATCTAATGTAATACTGTAGGTTTACCCATGCTGGACATCTCATAGCAATGCAACTTTAAATGGCTTCTTTCAGCTTATGTAGATTTTTAAATTGAGTTTCTACAATCTGCCTTCCTACCAATTATTCCTATGACAACTCAATAAAGAACATAAACATGCTGATTTTTTTAATGGGAACCTCATTTAGAAAAAAAATTAGGAGGCATTATCTTCTGTTTCCCATGCATGCTTAGTCGCTCAGTCGTGTCCAACTCTTTGTGATCCCATGGGCCATAATCTGCCAGGCTCCTCTGGCCACGGGATTCTCCAGGCAAGAATACTGGAGTGGGTTGCCATTTCCTACTCCATCTGTTTCCCATAAGAAAATATATTAACATTTAGCTATTTTGTGCATGTCTGAAGCAAGAGGTTAACAGTTTAAAATGATATGATTTTTCTAAATGAAAGCTTTGATTTTGACAGGTGTTCGGGTGCATATACTTAATTGCTCAGTCATGTCCGACTCTTTGGGACCCCATGGACTGTAGCCCGCCAGGTTCCTCTGTCCATGGGGATTCTCCAGGCAAGAATACTGGAGTGGGTTGCTATGCCCTCCTCCAGGGGATCTTTCAGACCCAGGGATTCAACCCAGATCTCCCACATTGCAGGTGGATTATTTACCCTCTGAGCCACTAGGGAACCCCAAGATTACTGGAGTGGGTAGCCTATCCCTTCTCCAGGGGATCTTCCCCACCCAGGAATTGAACTGGGGTCTCCTGAATTGCAGGCGAATTCTTTACCAGGGTAAAAAGAATTGAGCTACAAGGTAAAGCTAAAGGTAAAGAACTGAGTTACCAGGGTTAGATACATAGGTCATCAAGATGTATAGGTCATCAAGAGACCAAGACTAAACAGGAAAACAAAGAAAACATTTCAGTTTCTAAAACTTTGCAGAAAAAAAAGATATTCTTTCATTATTACCAAAGTTGGAACTGATTTCTTATTTGGTGAAGTTAAATCACAACTTTAGCCCTAATAAAATATATTCAAACATGAGTATTTGATTTTTCCTAGTCTTACACTATGGTAATTATGTGCAGCTTCAGGCAATATTTAATTAAGAATTAAACGATGCTAATCCTTAAAAATCCTGTTTTCTAAAATTAAAAATCTAAAACACGCCTTTGCCTCCCTAAAAACTTTAATGTTCTGTAGTTTCATGTTCTATGTACAAAAACAGAACCCAGTTCTATATACAAAAGAACCCCAGTGAACCCCATACACTAATAATCATTGTCTCATGGCCACACTTTTTTTACCTCTATAATCTTCATCCCCATTCCCAACTGTATTATTCCATCTGGAAGCATTTTCATTTATATCTCAAAACATAAGGCCTCTTTTCTTGTTAAACACAGCAATATCATTTTCAAACCTAAGAAATTAACATTACTTTGCTAATATCAAATACTCAGTGTTCAAATGTCCAGTTTTTAAGTAAACATCAATTTTATTTTCACAGATGACTCATTTGAATAAAAACTCAAATGAAGCTCAGACATTTTAATTGTATATATTTTTGTGTGTTTTAATACGTAGGTTTTTCTTTATAGTTCTTTATCCTTTTTTCTGTCTTATAATTTACTTAAAAAGCCAAGTCATTTATCTTATAAAGTTTTATTTTGGATTTTAGAGATTGCATCCTGTGGTGCTATTTAATATGTTTCTGTGCCCTCCATATTTCTCGTAAAAGGTTGGTTGGACTAATAAGTTTAATGTAAGTAATTGTTTCAGAGTGTTCTCTTAGGCAGTGTGTTCTTCCCTAAGAAGCCCGTGGTTTTTGGATGTCCCCGTATTGCTAACAAACTGATGTGTGATCAACTTTCTCAGGGTTCATATTTAAAAAAGGATAAATAAAACTGATGATAATTCTTATTTCATTTCTATCAATAAGTAATTTCATCCATGGATACACAAACTAATTGGAAAAATGTGTCCATCTCATTAAAAGACACATTGCCAGTAAGTGATTAATTTATATTTAACAATTATGTATCACAATATGTGCTATTGGATCTTATCTTTACGAAACCATGTACCTGAAATAATCTTTAAGATAATTCAATCCAAAATACACTTTTTAACATTTGGAACCTTACAATCGTAATATATGCATACATATTTCATGTACATATTTCTATTGCATCTTATAGAGTAAAAACCTTTTCGAGTATAAACATGCTACAATATGATGACATGAAAGAGATAGAATAGAAATAAAAATTTAAGAAATAAAATTAACAATATAATTTTTTTAACAAATGAGAGTGAATATCACATTTCTGTGGTTTTTAGATGTCATTGCGTGAAGCATGATATAACCATTTTACTTAAAATGTCAGTAGTTAAAATTCACCAGAAATTTTATTTTTTGAATCTAAATAAATATAATATTTTAAGACACACTTTAAAAAGGTAACGGATACTTTAGCATGAGAGCAAAAGTGTTTAAAGACCACTAAAATCAGTGGGTTTTTTTTCACTAGAAAGATACAATAAAATTTGTGTTAATGGTAGTTACACATTCTTTAGTCTGTTTACTGCCATTCTTTCAGGCTGAGGGGGGGAATTAGGTAAAGTTTACTTAAAAGAATATTTGACTAAGTTTTGAATCTATAAGTGATGAAATTTTGGAGGCTTCTCTGTATGCTTATGGTTAATTCAAGTTATTTGAATGAGCTGAACTTTCATCTCACACACTAGTAAAATAATGCTTAAAATTCTCCAAGCCAGGCTTCAGCAATACGTGAATTGTGAACTTCCAGATGTTCAAGCTGGTTTTAGAAAAGGCAGAGGAACCAGAGATCAAATTGCCAACATATGCTGGATCATCAAAAAAGCAAGAGAGTTCCAGAAAAACATCTATTTCTGCTATATTGACTATGCCAAAGCTTTTGACTGTGTGTATCACAATAAACTGTGGAAAATTCTGAAAGAGATGGACATACCAGACCACCTGACCTGCCTCTTGAGGAGCTGTATGCAGGTCAGGAAGCACCAGTTAGAACTGGACATGGAACAACAGACTGGTTCCAAATAGGGAAAGGAGTACGTCAAGGCTGTATATCGTCACCCTGCTTATTTAACTTATATGCAGAGTACATCATGAGAAACGCTGGGCTGGAGGAAGCACAAGCTGGAATCAAGATTGCTGGGAGAAATATCAATAACCTCAGATGTGCAGATGACACCACCCTTATGGCAGAAAGTGAAGAAGAACTAAAGAGCCTCTTGATGAAAGTGAAAGAGGAGAGTGAAAAAGTTGGCTTAAAGCTCAACATTCAGAAAACTAAGGTCATGGCATCTGGTCCCATCACTTCATGGCAAATAGATGGGGAAACAGTGGAAACAGTGCCAGACTTTGTTTTTTGGGGCTCCAAAATCACTGCAGATGGTGACTTCAGCCATGAAATTAAAAGACACTTACTCCTTGGAAGAAAAGTTATGACCAACCTAGATAGCATATTAAAAAGCAGAGACATCACTTTGTCAACAAAGGTCCGTCTAGTCAAGGCTATGGTTTTTCCAGTGGTCATGTATGGATGTGAGAGTTGGACGGTGAAGAAAGCTGAGCACCAAAAAATTGATGCTTTTGAACTGTGGTGTTGGAGAAGACTCTTGAGAGTCCCTTGAACTGCAAGGAGATCCAACCAGTGCATCCTAAAGGCGATCAGTCCTGCGTGTTCATTGGAAGGACTGATGTTGGAGCTGAAACTCCAATACTTTGGCCACCTGATGCAAAGAGCTGACTCACTTGAAAAGACCCTGATGCTGGGAAAGATTGGAGGCAGGAGGAGAAGGGGGCGACAGAGGATGAGATGGTTGGATGGCACCACTGACTCAATGGACATGGGTTTGGGTGAACTCCGAGAGTTAGTGATTGACAGGGAGGCCTGGCGTGCTGCGATTCATGGGGTCACAAAGAGTTGGATATGACTGAGCGACTGAACTGAACTGAACCTTGTTGCTAGCTCTCCCTGGGTCCATGGCATTTGGAGAGCCTTCTTCTAGTTTTTTTTTTTTTCAGTCTTCATTCAATTTGTCACAATATTCCTTCTACTTTTGTTTTGGGTTTTTTTTTGGCTTTGAGCATGTAGGATCTTAGCTGCCTGTCCAGAGATGCAGCCCGCACCCTCTACATTGGAAGGTGAGGTCTTAAGCCCTGGAGCACCAGGGAGGTGCCTGCGTGGCCTTCTATTGGGGGCAGTCTCCATCCTGCATTCCTCACTGTTCATGAGAATCTGGTATCCTCACCTGCCTAACTGTTAAACACTTGGTCATATATTCTGAACTGGTTGATAATCAACACTTATCCCCAGAGCCAAATTATAAATGTATGTATCAACATGAAGGCAATGGGAAGAGCTACTGAAGTGTGTTGACCAAGGTCAATCTGATTATAACAAAAAATGACTCAAAGTTTCTTGTAAAGAAGAAATTGGGAGGCATGGATGATGAAAAAATGGTAGTCCAGAAAGAAATAATCAGATACCCTAAGCTTGGTGGGGGATGTGCGGAGATGTGGAAAGTTGAGAAATATGCAAGTGAAAGAAATCATGATGTTTGGTGATTAACTGAATGTTGAATGCATTTTCCTTCTCCTGTATTATCTGATTAAATAAGAAAATATTTTAGTTTATGTTATACAATATTTTTGTTTTCTAGACATCGTCCCCAGAAAGATTTTCCACTCTATGCTAATCTAAATGTATTAGAGTAAATATTTACATGTAATGTTGCTAATTTTCCAGAAGCAAATTATGGCAGATATTTCTGAAGTCAGAGATATGATAAGTTGCCTGATTTAACCTTTCACAAATACTGCAGTATGAAAAGAGGAACTTTAAAGAGGAATTTTGGAATTATGATGCAATTAAAAAAAAAAAAAACTATTGCAGCAAGAGACTACACTTAAATGAATTTTACATAAAAGGACATAAACTTGGAAAATGTTTTCTGATGCTGACTCATTCACTTCATCAGACACCTCCTATTTCTGTCATATCCAATTTAACTAATGTGATATATCATTTGTGGATGACATTCATAATTCTGCTGAATTAATAACCTTTAGCATCTGCCTGTCCATGACTTTTAACTTTTCAGTTGCTAAATAGAGATTTTTAGTTACAGCTCCATTAATCTAAAGGTTTCCCAGGTGGTGCCAGTGTTAAAGAATCCACCTGCCAATGGAGGAGACACAGGAGACATGGGTTCAGTCCCTGTGTCTGGAAGGTTCTCTGGAGTATGAGATGGCAACCCACTCCAGTATTCTGGCCTGGAAAATTCCATGAACGAGCCTGGTGGACTACAGCCCATGGAGCTGCAGAGAGTCGGACAAGACTGAATGACTAACCACACACCATTAATTTAAACTTTAAATTGAAGAGCTAAGTGGCAAAATTAAGGTGGTTTTGAGTTCATAGTATTTTTAAATGATCAAAATAACTCATTTTTTTCTTTACTTTTGTAACAAAGATACTTATAATGTAGCAATGTGGTGGGGGAACTTAAATACGTGACTCTAGAATCTTTCAGAGTAGGAAGGAAACTAGAGTTCCATTTTGTTTTCCACTCTTTTCATTTTCATTATTTGAAACAAGGCTGGGAAGAATTCAGTGATTTGCCCCCAGCAAGAACCTGTTAAAGAAAATAACTCACTGTTTTAATAGGAGGGAGTATAGTTGTTTCATTAATATGCTAGTCATTTTTTCTGTTATATTGTTTTAATTGCTTTAGCTCTATAATATTTTATTTTTTGTTTTTATTTTCTTTTTTGTTCTTGCTTGTCTGAAGTCTGTAGGAAACAGGAGGTCAGGGTGGCTGGTTTAGAATCAAGGGTTGGATTAGGAGGCCAGAACTGATGGTTATAGAACCAAGAGGCTAATAAAGATTTTGATTTATACTCTGATTGGATTGGGAAGCCTGAGGAAAGATTCGAATGCAGGAATTACATAATTTGACTCACTTTATAAAAAGCTTTATTTGACTGCTGTTTTGAGAAAGGAAATGCAGATCCACAAAGAGAAGCAGAGAGTGTGGCAGCTTATTAAAATAACCGAGGTCATGGTGGTTGACCAGGGCAGTAGTGGTGAAGTTAGAAAGTGAATGGATTTATTAAATTATGTGAAGGCCAAGTTCAGTTGATTTGTTTTTAGTCTGAATATGGCACATCAAAGAAAAAATATTAAGCATAAGTCAAATATTTTGGGCTTGCTCAAAGGGAAGGATGGAAGTGATATTTGCTGAGATGGCAAAGACTAGCAGAGGAACAGGACTTCCCTGGTAGCTCAGCTGGTAAAGAATCCACCTGCAATGCAGGAGACTCCGGTTCAATTCCTGAACCTTGTTGCTAGCTCTCCCTGGGTCCATGGCATTTGGAGAGCCTTCTTCTAGTTTTTTTTTTTCAGTCTTCATTCAATTTGTCACAATATTCCTTCTACTTTTGTTTTGGGTTTTTTTTTGGCTTTGAGCATGTAGGATCTTAGCTGCCTGTCCAGAGATGCAGCCCGCACCCTCTACATTGGAAGGTGAGGTCATAAGCCCTGGAGCACCAGGGAGGTGCCTGCGTGGGAAGATCCCCTGGAGAAGGGATAGGCTACCCACTCCAGTATTCTTGCCTGGAGAATCTCCATGGAACAGAGGAGCTTGGTGGGCTACAGTGCATGAGGTCACAAAGAGTCAGACATGACTGAGTGACTAAGCATAGCACAGCAGAGGAACATTTGAAGGAGAAGTCTTTTCAGTGTTAAAGCTTTGAAATCCTATGGAAGTGACAAGTAGAAAGTTGGGTGTGTGGATCAGGAATTCAGGGGAACACCTTCAGGATGGAACTAGACATTTGGAGGTTGTTAGAGTTGTGATTGATGTGCGATACCATGAGTATGCATGAGCTGTCCAAAGGACTGAGTGCATCAAGGGAATGGGTACCCTCCAATATTTAACTCTGTCTTCTAACTTTTCTAGTAAATTTTATCTGAAGGAAGGATGACTAAACATTCTAAAAATATTGCTTTATTGTTGTTTAAAATTTGAAATTGCTTTGTCCTTAATTTAGGAATGTAATATGTATTTATAAGTATGTAAACCTAGACAGCATATTAAATATGTAAACCTAGAGATCATATTAAAAAGCAGAGGCATTACTTTGTCAACAAAAGTCTGTATAGTCAAAGCTATGGTTTTTCTGGTAGTCATGTATGGGTGTAAGAATTGGACCATAAAGAAGGCTGGGCACTGAAAAATTGATGCTTTCTAGTGGTGGTGCTGGAGAAGTCTCTTGAGAGTCCTTTGAACTGCAAGGAGATCAAACCAGTCAGTCCTAAAGGAAATCAACCCTGGAAGGACTGATGCTGGAAGGACTGATGCTGAAGCTGAAGCTCCAATGCTTTGACCACCTGATGCGAAGAGCTGACTCGTTGGAAAGGCATTCTTTCCTGATGCTGGGAAAGACTGAGGACAAGAGGAGAAGAGGGCGGCAGGGGATGAGATGGTTAGATAGCATGACTGACTCAATGGACATGACTCTGAGCAAACTCCAGGAGATATTGAAAGACAGAGGAGCCTGGCGTGCTTCAGTCCATGGGGTTGCAAAGAGTTGGACACGACTTAGGAACTGAACAACAAAAACAATTATGTTTCCATTTTTTCCTCAAGATCGTGATTAAAATTTTAATAAAACATTCTCATTCATATCTTAAATTGTATCATATTTCCTGTTTTGTTTTTTCCATCAGACATTTTATTCCTTAGTCCTGGTCACATTTTTTTCATACTCTTGAGGTTCTACCTATGTCCAGATATCCTCGATTTTCCACTCACAATGATGAATGAAAATGGAATTATTTTAGGTAACTGTGTGGATTCCCTTTACTGCTGTGTGTGAAAATGTATTTTCCTACCTCTTCTCTCCTTTGAGGAGTTTATTGAAAGTTATGTTGACAATGGAAGGGCTCATTATTGATCTAGTTCCCTGGGAAGTAATGACCAAGATTTCAGAAGTGAAGTGAGGGGCACTCAGTTACCAGCATGAGTTAAATTTTACTCTGGCGAACACAGTCCCAAACCTGTTGCTTGCAATTTGTTATTCTTTTATTAGAAAAGTGACTCTTATTTTATTTTGGCCAGAGATTAATGCCATGCTGTCTATTTAACCGACATGAAAGTGGAGTGAAACATGTGGAGACAGCCTTTTAGTGGACTTTGTTACATGATGTCCTGTTTCAGTCATGCCTTGCATGCTGTGTTTTCCACATTACCAGCTCTGAACGTGGAGCCTCTGTAGTTGGCAAATCAGCTCCTCCTTTCACTGTGGTCCATTTCTAGTATGTTGGGGTGATGGTGTCTTCTGATAAGCTCCTTCCGCTATCTATTTCTATAAGCTTATTGCCTTTCAGAAAATTATTAAGACACTTAGTTTTATAATTATAGATGGAGCGTTGGTTTATGATTAATAACTCAGGTAATGAATTTGGCAGGAATGTTCTCAAATTTTCTTCCTCCAGTTATTAGCTTTGTGAATTTGGGAATGTTACTTAAGCCTAGTAAAAATATGGTTTATTTTTCTTTAAGGGGTAATAATCAGACCTAACACAAAGGATTACTGTCAGCATTAAGTAAGGAACTATATATCAAGCCTGGTTTCTTGAGATTAGTATATGTTTAATATTACTATTTGAAGTAGGAAATGGCAACCCACTCCAGTATCCGTGCCTGGAGAATTCCATGGAGGAGCCTGGTGAGCTGCAGTCCATGGGGTCGAAAAGAGTTGGGCATGACTGAGTGACTAAGCCTGCACTATTACTATTAACAATAACATGAGTAACATTATTTTAAAATTTTACGTAAGTGATATAATGATAGCTTTTATGTTCTGATTTATTGTCTGATTGTATGCCAATTATGTAATTTTAATTCTGGAAACGTTTACCTACATAGTATGGGGAAAACATGTTAATAAAACAAAAAGCACATGTGCATATATCCACGTATTAAATGTATATCAAATGTTATGATTCTGCTGAAAACTTCTAATTATAACAGCTGCAGGGAAAAATCATTGTTTGCATTTCTAGGATTTTTCTCATTCTTTTTTTTTTTTTTTTTTTTTTGATTTTTCTCATTCTTATGTTTCTTTTTATAGACTATTTTCTTCCCCAGTAGTTGTAGGTTCACAGCAAGATGGAATGGAAGGTGGTGTTGCCTGATAGTTCAGTTGGTAAAGAATCTGCCTGCAGTGGGGAGACCTAGTTTCGATCCCTGGGTTGGGAAGATCCCCTGGAGAGGGAAAGGCTGCCCACTCCAGTATTCTGGCCTGGAGAATTCCATGGACTGTGCTGACCATGGTCCATAGTGTTGCAAAGAGTCAGTCACGACTGAGTGACTTTCGCTTACACTTACTTACATATAATTCCCACCCCACATTCATATGTGGCTTCCCCCATTATCAAAATCCTTCACCCCATTTATTCATTTATTGGCATACAGTCACCCAAATTACTTTAAGGTTCACTCAGTGTTATACATTCTATTGGTTTAGACAAATATATAGCAACATGTTATACATGTATAACTACATGGGCTTCTCTCTTGGATCAGATGTTAAAGAATCTGCCTGCAATGCAGGAGACCCAGGTTCAATCTCTGGGTCAGGAAGATCCCCTGGAGAAGGGAATGGCAACCCACTCTAGTATTCTTGCCTGGAGAATCCCATGGACAGAGGAGTCTAGCAGGCTACAGTCCATGGGGTTTCAAAGAGTTGAACACCACTGAGCAACCTTAAC
This sequence comes from Cervus elaphus, assembly GCF_910594005.1. Lineage (NCBI taxonomy): Eukaryota > Metazoa > Chordata > Mammalia > Artiodactyla > Cervidae > Cervus > Cervus elaphus. The sequence continues at coordinate 13,080,215 of NC_057841.1, read as the reverse complement.
TATTGTAACAACATGTCTCCATCATTAGAGTATCATACAGAATAATTTCTCTGCCCTAAAAATCCTCTATGCTCCACCAATTCATCCCTTCCTCCTCCAGTCCCTGGAAACCACTGGTCTTTTTACTGTCTCCACAGTTTTGCCTTTTCTATAATGTCATAAAGTTGGAATCATACAGTATGTAGCCTTTTCAGATAGACTTCTTTTACTTAGTAATATGCATTAAATTTCCTCCATGTCTCTTTCATTTGTCTGACAGCTCATTTCTTTTTAGTGTTGGACAATATTCCATTGTCTGCACGTGCCAGTTTGTTTTTCCTGCCGCAGTTTTCTATGGCAGTTAATTGGCATCTTCTATAGATGTTCTACGTATGTCTTAACAAACTTGAGTGTCATATAGATGTATTGTTTCTAGTGCCCAAATTTATCTCTGCTATGATCTATGCACTATTTATATTTCATAGCAAATATACATAAGTAGGATTACAAAGAGTACTATGGTACTAATATTCAAGACTGAAAGATCAGAATTAATTGGATTAGTTTAGAATCCGGTGGGTCAATTATTAAGAATCTGTGGTGGTAACGAAGATTTGTCTAATTTTCAATTGGTGGATTTAGATTAATGAAGATTTGCTGATTTGCTTTTCCAGTAATACAGGATTTTTCAGCTGCAAGTGTAAAAAAATACACAGTTCAGCTACAAAAACTATAATAGCAACAACAAAACCTATCAGACTCCACATAGCAAAAAAAGAAACTGAAAGCAGAATAAAAAACTAATATGAATTATCCTGGAACCAGCCTTTGTAATTTGTGATTATGACTTTTTCTTTTTGCAGTTTGACATTCTTCATGGTCAACATAAAAATGAAATGGAAGAAGTATCAGGACTTGTAAGGGAAGAATCAAAATCTCCAAACAGCAATGACAGAGTGGCCTATGAGTTAAGAGCAGAGGTAAGATTTTGGATAAAGGGTAGTGTACTAAAACATATCTGAAGGTTATTAAATGATAGGCTGTCCTAAGAAGTAAAACTGGGGAGTCTTTGGTTATTTTATAAAAAAGAATGCTGCTGAAAATAAAAAAGAATATATCAGTTTGCATGTGATTTACTTATTTATTTGGCCACAATGCAAGGCATGTGGGATCTTAAGTCCACTGTCAAGGGATTGAACCCACGCCCTCTGCAGTGGAATCACAGTCTTAACCGCTGGACCGCCAGAGAAGTCTGGTGATTTAAAATGTGATTTAAAATGTTGTGGAATTATACTGGCCCAACACTATGTCTGGATTATCTGAATGTTACAAAGACATTATTTGACTGAAAAAATCACCCTATAGGCTGATACATTTTACTGTAAATAAACGCTTATTACAATTTTTATTAGCTGCCTGGGTTCTGATATGTTAAGGTATTGTCTGGAACAATGACATACAAGATGTCTTGCACGTAGTTCCTGGTTGAATTTCACATGGCCTTTGGCAACTAGCTGTAGGCAGAACAATGTCATTTTGGTTATAGTTAATCCATTTCTTAGATATACCAAGTAAAATAGTGGAAATCTCTATATTACACTCCCACACCAACAACAACAAAGTAATTTTCAGATGATACACTCTGTTTTATTTGCCTTGTTGATAAAGAAGGAATTATCCTTAGAGATAGGAGGGGAGAATAAATTGTTTGTACTTTATAGAACATTGTGTTAGTGCATTAAAAGTGGGAAATCATAAATTATTTATTTTGTAACAGGTAATTCTGGAAGATGTCTTAGATACAAATGTGTAGGAACAATTCAGGAAATGGAATTAAGCAAGTGAAAAATAGACTGGGAGGAAAGTAATTTGTATTAGAAGATTTCTCCCTTATAAAATTCTGTCAAGACTGAATTCACACCATGGTATATTTTATATCAGATGAACATGGCACAGTAGAAAATGCATAGATTTTGGAGCAAAAGTGGCTCCATCATTTACTGATTACTTTATCCTGGTCCACTGCTTAAGCCTCTGAGTCTCAGTTTACGGGTTGTAATAAAGGAAGTAAGAGGGAATACTGGTTACCACACAGGATTTTTCAAAAGATCACACACTGCAGGGGAAAAAATGTCAGAGGCAGAGTGCTTTACTGTTGGGAATTAGCCGAGGTAATTAGCTCCACCTGAGATTAGCTTTTCGCTTGTCACCTCTTCTGAGTCATATAAGGGGTGTTGGGTGAGGCAGGGCATTTGGAGACACCCTGATGAGAAAGACTGAACTGTTGAAAACATCTCTTCCTAAAAATTACGTCAAAGGGGAAAAAAAAAAAATGATGGCTCTTTTAACTTTTGTTTTCTAAGAAGAAGCAAACCATCAGGGTAGATACCACTTCTTGGCCCTGAGATCTGAGAAACATCTTTGATGAGTTACTGAACAGCAGGTACAATACAGGCTTATTTAGGAGTTAGAGACAAATGCATGGAAGTCACATATGGGTATTACTACTCTCCTCAAAGCTGGCAATTTTGTCTTGGATCCTCATTTTCAGGATATTTTGGGAATCATTGCAATATAGGATCTCTGATGCGCAACTTTTTTAGTTCGGTGTAATATGAAGTTCTGAGACTCATTTGAGGAAACCATTTCACCTCTATAGAGCTCAATTATGTATCTTAAATTCACATACAGTTTGCCCACCTAAAGATACTTTCCCACAAGACATTCAAGCACTATGAGACATAATTTTGCTATTTTGAAATTCTTAGTGAAGCTCTTAATGCTGAAAGCTAATGTAGACATGAGTTGGCTATGTCTGGCTGTGTGCACTTGAATGCTATATTCAGTTGAATTAAACTGAAGAAAGAAGACTTTGTTCAAAAGAAAACAAATATTGGGACAAATTCTTAGAGAAACAGTGAGCCCCTGTGTGTGTGGTGTGGAGGTGGGTGTATGTGTTCATTTGAATTTTAAACCAGGATAGAAGCTATGATCTTTTTTTTTTTTTTGAAAAGAAGACATAACCATTGCAGTGTTTCACTTTTTACACTGGTTATGTTTAGGTCTTAAGATAATATCATGACTTTTTATGTTTGCATAAAAGTCATTGGGTGATTATACTGTAATTTAATATAATTATTATTTTTTTAATCTGCTTACTTTTATTATTAGACATATAAATCTGCCTGCAATGTGGGAAACCTGAGTTTAGTCCCTGGGTTAGGAAGATCCCCTGGAGAAGGGAATGGCTACCCACTCCAGTATTCTGGCCTGGAGAATTCCATGGACAGAGGAGCCTGGCAGGATATGGTCTATGGGGTCTCAAAGAGTCAGACACGACTGACAGACTAACACTTTCACTTTCACACGTAATCAACAGTGCAGGAAACATGCGTGGGCAGATGCATCTTTAGACATTTAAAAAATGGCTTAGGTTAAATTCCTAGAAATAGTAGGCTTTTTCAAAAGGATGTTTATTTTTTTCAGTATTTTATACACACTGCCAAATTGTCCATTAGAAAATTGTATCAATTTTTATTCATACTTACCTGCAATGTATAAGCATGCTCACTATATAGCCAACAATATATATTATTGTTTTTTAATACTTCCCTAGTTGATAGGCCAAAAAGATCATTTTAATTTGTATTTTATTGAGCTAAATATACACTTCTAGTTGTTTGCTCATTTTTATTAGTATAATGTTTATTTTAATAGCTACGATTTGTTGAGAACTTAACTGCATACACCAATATATACTGCTGGGTTGTTGAAATATAAAACCTTATTTCATATTTTAACACTTCTAGGTTCTGTGTATTCTTAGCTACTTTTAATGGAAAGCATCTTAGAAAACTTAACCTTGCTCATGGTCCCAAAGACACCTTCAAATGTTACTGAGACCATCTTTTACCTCCGTTCTCCTTTAGTTCCAATTTCTCAGGAGCGCACACTCAGGTCAGATTGTTCAGCAGGTTAGGAACTTAGTTAGCAAAGGCTAAAGCTCTGAGTTAAATCCTGAAGCCATGTGTTAGCAGCAGCCAGTATCTGACATGGCTACCTTGGTCTCTCCTCTTCCTGTGGATTTACTAAAGCAGTGACTCTGGAAATGTGATCGATTTTAATTGTCAGAATTAAAAAATAGTATTTTCATATCAAACATCATGATTTTCTAACCATTGATGATTCTTACATATTGTGGACACCTTTTTTGAAACTTTTTGTTGCTAACACCCACCAATTTGAAAACAATGTTGTTTTCACCTGTTGTTCAGTCACTAAGTCATGTCCGACTCTGCGACCCCATGAACTGCAGCACACCAGGCTCCTCTGTCCGTCACTATCTCCCTGAATTTGCTCAAACTCATGCCCATTGAGTCAGAGATTGCTGTTGTCCAGTCATTCAGTCATGTCCGACTCTTTGAGTGTGTTTTTCTTGTCTCTCAATCTGCCCAGCCTCTTTCAGAAGTAGTTTGATGACACTCTTGGAAATCGGATTGGTGAAAGAAATTAAAAATGCAGCCCTGATTTAAAATGAGGCTCCGCAGTATTTAAATAATTGACTCTTCTGGTCAGTGTGTGATGAGGTGCATTCTCTAGGCAAGGAGCGTTTGATAAATGTATGTTAACATGTGCATGTGTGCGTGTGCTAATGGCGCTTCCCTCATGCCTCATACAGTGAGGAATCTGTTTGCAGTGCAGGAGATGCGGGTTCAATCCCTGGGTCAGGAAGGTCCGCTGGAGAAAGGAGTGGCTATCCCCTCCAGTATTCTTGCCTGGAGAGTTCCATGGACAGAGGAGCCTCACGGGCTACAGCCCGTGGGGTCACAAAGAGTCGGACAGGACTGAGAGACTAACACCACCATGCATACATGCATATGCATAACTGCTGCATTTCATCTTTTCTCCACATTTAAGATCAAGACCCCTTGAACTAGAAAGGAGAGTTTATTTAGAATGGACATGAACTGGCATTCCAAGTGAAGAAATCATTACTTCTTTCTACAACCTAGATCCTGCTTGCAAGCAAACTCATAATCAGGAAACACTCATGTTACATTTTTAGGCCAAATTTTTGGGATAATTGTTTTCCAAGAGAAAATAGTTTATCTCATATTACTAAAAAAAAAATGTATCACTTATAATTCTGTTTCAAATTTTCAGGAGTTTTCATTTCGTATTTCTTTTCTGTGGTTTGTTGTTTTTTCTTCTCACCTATTCACACATTTATATCTTATTCCTGTTTCATTTCAGAAAGATTAAGTAGATATGCTTTTCCCTCAGTTGTTGTAGTTTAGTTGCTCAGTCGTGTCCAACTCTTTGTGACCCCGTGAACTGTAACCTCAGGCTCCTCTGTCCATGGAATTTCCCAGCAAGGATACAGGAGTGGGTTGGCATTTCCCACTCCAGGGGATCTTTCCATAGTTTTCCCTACTTATTAAGTCACATAGAAACTCTTAACACTATATGTAAAGCAAACATAAAGGACTCTCCAAGTTGAAGAGAAGTGGCCTTCAGCCAGCTACCTTGGAACCTAAGAAATGAGATGAGGTGAGTTGCCTGATTTTCTTTCCCCTGCATAGATCCCAGAATTGGAGCTGAAGAGGCCAGAAACACAGGAATACGATAGAACCAGATGACAACAAAACACAACTGAAATCCGTTTGCTGTAATCAAAGGACTAGGGAATGGCTAGCTTGGGAATAGCCAGCTAGGGAATAGCAAGACAGGAAACTTCTAGACGAGAAATGTTCTAACCCACCAAATAACTACAGAAAACAGTGGTGCGCTACCTGAACCCCCGTTAATAAAGCTGACCGGGAGCCTACACTTCCACTCTTGCAAGGCAGCAGGGAGTTGCTAAGTCCTGTCTTCTGAAGTGGTGGCATCGGAGACTGAGTTAGAGCCAGGGTCTCATCCCCGCTGGGCAGTGATGAGACCCCCAGACCTTTTCCCCGGTGTCAGTGAAAACCATGTGCAGGGCCTGTATTTCACTTCCACCCTCTCCCAGCTAACAAGGTCTGGTGGAAGCAGGATCTCCCATCCCCCTCCAGCAGGAGCCAAGGGGCAACCTCACCCAGGTATCAGTGGAGGTTTGTGGGGAACCTGGACTTGTCCCTTCATCTGTAAGTAATGAGTTAGTGCTGCCTCTTTGCCTTCCAGAATGGTGTGTCAGAGGAATCCACCTATGTTTAGATAAAATAGAGTCTCATAAGATAATACCGAACATGTTCAGAACACAACCGAATATTACTCATCATATCAAGAACCAAAATATTTCAGAGTGAATGAAAAAGACAAGCAACAAATGCTGATACTACAAAGACAGAGATGTTTGCATTCCTTGGCAAGGATTTTAAAGTGGCCATCATGAAAATGCTTTAATCAGCAATAGTAACCATGCTTGAAACAAATAGAAAAAGTAGCCATGCTTAGCCTCTTGTGCTTAGCCGCTCAGTCATGTCTGATTCTTTGCGACCCAATGGACTGTAGCCCACCAGGCTCCTCCATCCATGGGATTCTTCAGGCAAGAATACTGGAGTGAATTGCCATGCCCTGCTTCAGGGGATCTTCCCAACCCAGGGATTGAACCCAAGTCTTACGTCTCCTGCATTGATGGTGAGTTCTTTACCACTGATCCCACCAGAGAATTAGAAAATACAAAGAAGAAACAAATGGAAAGGTTAGAAGGGAAAAGCATAGTAACCACAATTTTAAAAAAAATTATGAATGGAAGAGAGAGGGGAAAGGATCCAGTCTGAGACAGTCTGAAAGAGAAAAAGCCTTTGCTAAGAAGGATTGTGGTAGGGGGCCTATGGGATGCTAACAAATATCAAACACTTAAGCCACTGGAGGCCAGTGTGAGAGGAGAAATTATATAGGCTGAATGTTACTCAAAGAAATAGAGTGAAAATTTCCCAAATTTAGGAAAAGGGTCAAATCTGCAGTCAAGATGCTTACTAGCAAACCCCAATCAGCATAACCTCAAGTTCACATCAAGACACATTAGTCAACGTGTGGAGAATTAAGAAAAAATAATCTTGACAACAAGAAGGAAATTACACCTCAGCTATAGGCAAGAAATAATCCAAATGACAGTGGAAATTGCATCAGAAACCATGGAGGCCAGAAAAAAAAGTAGCACATACTTGTCCAAATTCTAAAAGAATTGTCAACTCAAAGTACTATATCCAGTCAACGTGTCCTTTAGGACATTCTCAGATGAAAGAAAACTAAGATGAATTGTCTCCAGTAAGTAAGCACATGAAAAGATGTCAATACATGAGCCACCAAGGGAATGCAAATGAAAACCACAGTGGGCTTGTAACTACATGCTTATCAGAATGGCTAAAATAGAAATTAGTAGCAACGGCAATGCTGGTGAGAATACAGAGCCACTGGCTGCGCGGCTTTCTGCAGGAAATGTAAATGATGCAGTCACATTGGAGAACAGTCTGGTGGGTTCCCAAACGACAACTCTCGTATGACCAAGAAGTCGCACTCCTGAGTATTTCTCTCAGAGAAATGAGAATGTACACCGGCAAACATATATCCACACAAACTTACGCATGGCTCTTTAAAGTAGTTTTGTTTGTAAATGCCAAAACTTGGATACAAAAATAATACCTTCAATGAGGAAACAATAAGCCTTTATAACCATACCTTGGGATACCCCTCAGCTGTTAAATGGAATGAATTCTTTATCTATACAGCAATCTGGATGCATCTTTGGAGAAGCATTTTGAGTGAAAAATCTTAGAAGATAACATAAGCCCATAATTCCATTTGTATTACAGTACTGAAATTACAAAATTTTCCAAACAGAGAGCAGATTAGTGGTTTCAGGGGACGAAGGAGAGATGGGAGGGGAGTGTGTGGGCTATAAAGAGGCAATATGATACATCCTTGTGATGAAAATGGCCCCTATTTTTACTATATTATTGTTGACATCTGGTTGTTATATTCTCACAACTATAGAGTTATAAGATGTTACCACTGGGCCAAACAGGATATAGGGCACTTGGGATTTATTTTGATCATTTCTTACAACTGCTTAAGAATGTACAATTATGTCAAAAATACAGTTAAAAACTTCCAGTCTTCTCTCATGACATATGTCATACAGTATGTATGACAAGTTCCACCTTTTCTATATACCCCTCTGAAAATAGGCATCTTTAGCTTTATTTCCATTTTTGGGGTCCCAGAGACCTGAGTCCAAATTCTTATCTTGGCACTTTCTTGCCATCTGGCTTCCTAACCACTACATAGGTTTTCTTCTTCTTTTTTAAAAAAAACACTTTTTATTTATCTATATTTGGCTGTCCTGGGTCTCATTGCTGTGAGGGCTTTTCTCTAGTTGCAGTGACCAGGCTTCTCAAGGCAGTGGCTTCTCTCGTTGCAGAGCGTGGGCTCAGGGCACATGGGCTTCAGAACTTGCAGCATGTGGCTCAGTAGCTGCGGCTCCCGGCTCTAAAGCACAGGCTCAGTAGTTGTGGGGTTCGTGTTTAGTTGTTCCGTGGCCTGTGGGATCTTCTCGACCCAAGGATCAAACGAATGTCTCTTGCATTGGCAGGCAGATTCTTTACCTCTGAGCCACAAGGGAAGTCCCTACGTAGGCTTTCTGAGTCTGTTTGATTGTCTGCAAAATAGAGTTTAAGTAATAGCTCATCTAAAGGATTAATTCATCCGTATGTGTGAAGTACGAAACATTGTACATTATATATATGTAGTAGGCACGTAAGGAATACACAGTTTCTCCCTTGTCATTCAAATTTCATTTTGTAGATCCTATATTGGAATGACAATCAGGTTTTTACACATTAGTAACACTGGATAATTCTGTGATATCCCATAGAAGACTTCAGAATACTTCTATAGTATGCGTGTGTTCTTCCGCTCCTCAGCTGTAAACTTTCTGAAATTCAAGGGCACTGTCTTACAGTACTGCACTGACCACAGTTTCTGGTGCCAAATTGGTCTCCAATACATGTTTGCTGGGGGGATTGCATCTTTTAATGTGAATAATCTGGCTCCAAAATTAGTCTGTATACCTTCCAAAGGAGTAGAATCCTTTCCCATTCTTCAATCACTAAGTGCTTTGAATTGTATCTTTTCATGCATTGACACTTAGGCAAATCTTCAGTGATTATATGGACAAAGACCATGAGAGTCTGGAACTGGAAAGAACCTAAAAGTTACCACCTAGTCCTTCATTTCACAGGGTCCCTTTCTGACGTTAGTGAATTACCCACAGTGGTACTGGATATGTCCGCCTCCCCACGCCTTTGACACATTGTCTCTGATGCTTCCCTAGGATTAAAATCTGTCCACACCATGTGAGAATATGCTCTTTATTTTTTAATTTATTTTTAATTGGAGGATAATTGCTTTACAATGCTGTGTTAGTTTCCACCGTACAACATGAATCAACCATAAGAATATACATACCCCTTCTCTCTGGAGCCTCCCTCCCACCAATGCTCTTTAAATGATTTCTTTTTCTTCCTAATCCTAACTGAATGCAGTATGACATAAGCTGAAGGAACCAAATATACTCATTTTTCTCTTTTTCAGAATGTCTATATTTATTTACTTTTAAAATGCTGCTTATTAAGACAAAAAGGCCCAGATGGGTAACATGTTAAATTTAACTTGTGATTATATAAGTAGTCCTCTTTATTTTGCTTATGCAGGATAAAACATAAACATTTTGTAACATAAGATTTTTTTTGTGTTCAGCAATTGTGCCATTGTTGGGGTTTAAGGCACATTTTCTCCATGTGTGCGTACCAACTGGATTCTCAAAATGACAGTGAAATGAAAAGCAAAGCCAGGCAATGAAGTCATAGTTTATATGCTCATGCACTCATTGTCTAATTCGATCATTTATTCAGCAAATATTTATCAATAATATCTTGTGTGCTTGGCACTAGAATTAAGCACTGGGGTTCAGTAGAGTGGTTGCCACCTTGGGAAGCAAACCCAACCAACCGAGACAGTTAAACCCAGTGTGTTACATACTTAGATGTGCAGAATAGTGATCTATGTGAGTTCATAGAAAAGGTGTTGAGGATGAGATGTGAAGGATGAATAGCATCTAAGTTACGTAAAGAGGAAAGGTAGAGGTAAGGACTATGTGTGGAAAAGGGAGTAGCAGGTGAGACAGCTGAAGACTGCAGTATTGCCAGCAAATAAATGTAATACAAAGAATGTTCTGACTGTTACCCAACAGGGAGGGTCGAAGAGGACCCTTCCCTGTGGGCCTCTGTTCCTAGTAAGGATGCAAAGAAGAATCTGAAATCTTACAGTGGCAAAAACTAGTTCGTTGAAGAAAGAACTAAAGAACACCTCAAGGAAGAAGTGGGCCAAGCCAGAAGAGGGACTGGCAACGGAATAAGATACATGGTTTCTAAGACAAGGCTTTTACATATTCATATAGGTGGGTGGGGAATGACAGTTTTGATTGATTGTTGCAAGTTGCAAAGCAACAGGCTCTATTGCTCATGTCTTTCCCATAATTCAGTCTGTCTTAATTAGACGTAGGCATGTATAGAATATTTATGAGCCTTTTATAGGCTCCGGGCTGCCTAAGGTCACTTGAGGACACAGCTGTGCATCAAGTTGTCATGTGCCCAAGTTGGAGAAGCCCCTGTGGTTAGTTTTATCCACTGTGTGCCTAGAGAGCCCCAGAGTTGGAAAAATATGTGGTTATTTTATATTAATAGCCTATCCATGAGCTCTCCTGGGCCACATTGCAGGGTATCTGGGGTGGGGTTTAGAGATTATCTTGAATCTTTTTCTGTTAGACCACCCTGTGTTGCTCATGTCTAACTTCATAATTTGACCTGTAAAAAAAATTAGAGCATTTTTGTTGAGTAGGAGAATATATTGAAGAGTTGGGTTTTGTTTTTTTAACATATTGGGATATTGACAGTAAATAAAAAATTTCTCCTTTTCTTCTTACTCAACTATACATTATGTTGTTTGTGCAAATAATTTGATTACTAGGAGAAGAACATAGTCTAATGAGGAGCAATTCATTCCCAATTTTTTTTCGAGGTAAGGTGGGGGCGGGGGAACACAGAGGGTAGAAAGTGTTTTGTCCTCTGTTTTAAAAGAGAAAATGTTTTCAAGGTGTTTTCTTACATTATAAATTCAATTTTTTAATTCTGGAAATAGTGTATGGTCCTCCTGTGCTTCCCTGGCTCATCTGGTAAAGAATACGCCTGCAATGCAGGAGAGCTGGGTTTGATCCCTGGTTTGGGAGGATCCCCTGGAGAAGGGAATGGCTACCCATTCCAGTGTTCTGGCCTGGAGAATTCCATGGACTGTATAGTCCACGGGCTCACAAAGAGTCAGATGTGGCTGAGTGACTTTCACTGTGCTTCCCAGGTGGCACTAGAGGTAAAGAATCTTTCTGCCGAGGCAGGAGACACTGGTTCGATTCCTGGGTGAGGAAGTTCCCCTAGAGGAGGAAATAGCAACCCACTCCAGTATTCTTGCTGGAGAATCCCATGGACAGAGGAGCCTGGTAGGCTACAGTCCTTAGGATCACAAAGAGTCAGACAGGACTGAAGCGACTTAGCACACGCTAGTAATTCATTGGTGTCCAACGTAGAAATGAGCCTGACCTCAGAGAACTGCCTTCAATGAGAGACACAGCATTCATCAAAAAATCATACATATGTTCAACTCTAGGGGAGCTACAAAGTCGAGGTGTGTGATGGTGAGGGAGTTGGGCTAGTTAGGAATTTTAGATGAAGAAAAGTCTGAGACTTTATTTACTGACATAGTTAAATGGAATCTTCTTTAATGAGAAGGGTGTCATATAATTAGAAATCTGGTGCCGTCATAATTTAATTTTCTGAGCTTGCCACAATAGGTGTTGATTTGAATTCATTTAAATCACTTGTATCACGTACCTCTTATTGACTTTACATGTTCTAGCAAAGAGACCTAGATTACTGAGAATACGATGAATGTATCAGAAATGATTATATAATTTTGAAAGAGGATATTGACATTTGCAAGCAGGTTAATTTAGAAGCCTGTTAGTGTTATGGATTTAAGCATTCTGGCAGATTCTGAGTTCTTATTGATGAAACTCAGGAACCAGGATCTATAAAAAGATATGTGATATGAGTAAACCATCAGAGAAAAATAATATTCTGGGAAAAGTGAAAATCAAACTGTCACACATGGATATGCATTCTGGTCATTTAGACAAATATGAGTCTAAATAGTTCAATTATCCAAGATGAAACCTGTCACTTGTCCTGGAGTTACAGAAAGCTGATAAATATAAAACCGAATAATGGATGAAAACCAGAGATCATTTATCCGGGAAGTGTTAAGTGCCTCAAGTAACAGATTTTATTTTTTCAGAAAGGGTTTTAAATGATGTGTAGTGAAATGCAGGATTTGAATGTCTTTGCTTGGGTATCTCAACAGCAATATCTTTTCTGGGTGACTCGATCTTTGGGAAAGTTTTCTGGCTAAGTTAGATTGATGATTTAATTGTTGTTGTTCAGTCACTAAGTCATGTCCAATTCTTTGCAACTCCATGGACTGCAGCATGCCAAGCTCCTCTGTCCTTGAAGTTCTACAGGCAAGAATACTAGAGTGGGTTGCCATTTCCTTCTCCAGGGGGTCTTCCTGACCCAGGGATTGAACTGGGGTCCCCTGCGTTACAGGCAGATTCTTTACTGTCTGGGCCACCAGGGAAGCCCAGTGTCTCCTGGAGTGTGCTCAAATTCACATCCATTGAGCTGATGATTTAATTACAGTCTGAGATTTAATGTCTTTAACTGTAAATTTCTTACTAACTTTCGTTGGGTAGAGAACAGTCTACTGAAGATTGGGATGTGGGAGGTAATAGAAGAAATTGGGTTAATCAAAACTCTTACATTTTAGAGTCTCAGGATCAGCCTATGTCTTGAGAAATCCCTGCGCGTTTCTGAAATCCCAACCTCGAGGCACCTTGGGTTTTCCCAGTGTCCTCTGGCTTAAGATTTCCACTGTGATGCCCTCTGGGTCTTATTCTCTTTGGTTCACACACATGCATTTAGGACTTCTGTTCCTTTGGCCTGCAGGTTCTGTACAATTTTTTCAAGATCCTGCTTACTGCTTTCCATGGGGGCAATAACGGAATTTAGCTAATTCATTTAAAAATGCTATTAGCATTTTTGTGTCTTCGTATTCCCCTCAATGCTTCAAATTCAAAATGGCTTTCCTACATGTGTTACAATATAGTTGCACTGCATCAGGATTCAAATCTCCAGTAGAGAGAAATATTCTGTTTCATGCTAGTGGCATTTGATTGAGAACTTATCTATTATCATCCTCAAAAATGCTTCCCTTAGAAAACATGCTTTCGTATCAAGAGAGACCTTGTGGAAACATGTGCCTTAAACTAGATGAGTAGATGAGAAGACAAGGTACATATCCAAAAGACGAGAGCCTTCTGTTTCAAACTTCTGTGAGGTTGAAAGAAAAAAAATATATCAAAATGGGAGGAGCGCATAATGAGCATAACATACTCGTTGGGAGTATGATTTGATGTGTTTATATTTGACTACATTTGATGTGTTCAAAATGGGCTTCCCGGGTGGCGCAGTGGTAAAGAATCCACCTGCCAATGCAGGAGATTCAGGAGACCTGGGTTTGATCCCTGGGTCGGGAAGATCCCCTGGAGAAGGAAATGGCAACCCACTCCAGTATTCTTGCCTGGGAAATCCTATGGACAGAGGAGCCTGGTGGTCTACAGTCCAGTGGATGGCAGAAGAGTTGGACTTGACTGAGCGACTGAGCAAGCATGCACGATGTATTCAAAATACATTGGTTTCCTATGTGCCTATTAATACCACCTGGTGAGTATAACATTTTAAGGGCCAGACATGTCGAGAAACCAGTGGCTAGTTCTGATCCTCCAGGTCTCAAGTCCCCTGTTGGTATCAATACTTCCCTCTCTAGGTGGTGTGTCTCCTCCTGCAGGGAGTCCCCCCTGATTGCTGTCCTCTCTTCTGCACAATCTCTCTCTGACTGTGCCACCTGGTCTCCAGAGAATGCTCTGCGACTCTTGGATATTTATTTCCTCTGTTGCATGTGAATCAAGGTTTCTATACCATCTCCCAATTTTACTCATGGAATAGGTGATTTTATTTCTTTCCATTTTTGATTTTTGCAGGCTATGTTGAAAGAGAAAGATTTAGTCTATGGTCATGTTTCTAAACGATGTGATCCCCAAAGGATACTCTTTTTTGACCCCAGGTGGTCATTTATCATAGCATTGCTTACAGAAAAATAACTATAAGAAACTCATTTATTTGATATTGTAAAACAGACATTTAAGTAACATAGGTCAAAGAGAAATTTAATGGAATTTAAGGCTGAAGGATAAAAACACTGAAATCTTGAGGGATGCTGCAGAATTCAGGGATATTTTTAACATCAGTGACTATATTAGGAAACGGTTATGTCTTCCTTGGGACAGTGCTTCTCAGATCTCAATTACAATGAGTGTAATTAACCCAGAACCCCAGCTGCCGTCGTCTGAAATCCAGGGAATGACAGTGCGCTTCTCATAGACAACTCCCAGCCAAAGACGGGCCGCCTGGTGTTGGGACATGCAACCCTTCTCACTAATGACTGACTCAAAAGCTCCTCTGTGTCCTCACCTACCTTTCTGAGGAAGGCACTGATGTCCGAGGTGATTGAACCCAATCTGCCTTCTTTCCCTGTGTTTCCCTTACGCAGGGTCATTCCTGATCCCAATCTGACTGTTCTTGGCCTTTCCTGTCTCCCCCCCAGTCTCTCTCATATGCAGTCCCCACAGTAAATTTATGGTATTTTAAATGTCAGTTGTAAGAGTTGCTTCTTGAAATATCCAGATTAACCCAATATCAAAGACAAAAAATAGCAAACTAAATCCTAGCAGGAAAAAAACAAAAACACAATGAATGTAGAAAGAGGGAAAGTCAATATGAGAAATTAATACCAAAAAAATGTAGAATAGAGTTAGCAAAGACAGAAGTTGGTCTTTCGGGGAAAAAAAAGCAATCAGGCAAAATTAATTAAGAGCTATAATTTAAAAACTCTAGTAATAAAAAAAGGGACAAAATTTTAGATGGAGCAGTGGTTTACAAAGATAGGAAACCACTCTGCCGAGAGAATTCTAATAAAAATTAAAATCTTACATGAAATGAATTATTGACCAGAAAATATAACTTACCCAGTATGTCTCTTGTAAAAATAGAAAGCTGAAATCGATTTATAACATTAAATAAGTAAATGAAAAATTAATGAATTAAAACTTTTTATAATAAAACTCTAGCATCAGAATATTTATGGTTAAGTTCTACCATCTGAGTAGATAATTCCAATTTTATAGAGCATCTTCCAAAAAAGAGGGAAGACTTCCCAATTCTTTCTATTGTATTAGTTTAATCCTTATACTTCTAGACAAGGGTAATAAAAGCAAGGAAGATTATAATCAATTTCACACATAAATATAATGGCAACAATATTAACCAAATATGAGTAGTCTTTTTTTTTTTAATTAATTAATTAATTAATTTATTTATTTTGTCATACATTGATATGAATCAGCCATAGATTTACACGTATTCCCCATCCCGATCCCGCCTCCCACCTCCCTCTCCACCCGATTCCTCTGGGTCTTCCCAGTGCACCAGGCCCGAGCACTTGTCTCACGCATCCCACCTGGGCTGGTGATCTGTTTCACCATAGATAGTATACATGCTGTTCTTTTGAAACATCCCACCCTCACATTCTCCCACAGAGTTCAAAAGTCTGTTCTGTATTTCTGTGTCTCTTTTTCTGTTTTGCATATAGGGTTATCGTTACCATCTTTCTAATTTTTTTCATATGAGTAGTCTTAATATTATGATGAATAAAAAATTTGTCACAGGAATACAAGGTATACTATAACATTAGATCTTTTATTATGTAAGTCAGAACAAATCAGAGTACAAGAAAAAATCAATTATGTAGTTATCTCTAAAGTTGCTTAAAAAAACTGTTGCTACAACTCAGTTCATGATTATTGGAAAAAACATTTTAGCACACTAGGACTCAAAGTGAACTTTTTAAACCTGATAGAGTAACAAAATTGTGGAGCAAATATTTTATTTAATGATGAAGTATTAGAAGCTTGACAAACCTAGACAGCATATTAAAAAGCATAGACATCACTTTGTCGACAAAGGTCTGTATGGTTTTTCTAGTAGTCATGTATGGATGTGAGAGTTGGACCGTGAAGAAGGCTGAGCGCTGAAGAATTGATGTTTTCAAATTGTGGTGCTGGAGAAGACTCTGGAGAGCCCCCTGGACTGCACGGAGATCCAACCAGTAAAGGAGATGAACCCTGAACACTCAGAAGGACTGATGCTGAAGCTCCAACGCTTTGGCCACCTGATGCGAAGAACTGACTGACTGGAAAAGATCCTGATGCTGGGAAAGACTGAGGGCAGGAGGAGAGGGTGGCGACAGAGGATGAGATGGTTATACAGCATCACTGACTCAATGGACATGAATTTGAGCAAATCCCTGGAGATAGTGAAGGACAAGGAAGACTGGTATGTCCATGGGGTCACAGAGAGTTGGACATGACTTAGCGAGTGGACAACAAAATCAGAAGCATGGTACCACTTTTTATTTAATATTCTTATTTCAGATGCCAGGCAGTCCAACAAAAGAAGAAAAGTAATAAAGTGATAAGAATTGGAAAGATACAAGATTGTAACGATCACAGAAGGTGTAATTATCTGTTTAGAGAACACAAACTAATCTATAAAATATAATTCATGAGAGTTTAAGGATACTGCTGGATATAAGACCAATTAAATATACATATATATATAAAATCCAGAAAAAATCATACTTATAATATATATGTATTATAAATAGAGTAGTACCTGGGTAAGGATTGGGAGACTAAAGAAACAGCAGAGTCAGAGCCCAGACCCAGCGTCACCCACATAAGGACAGTTATCTATCAACAGCTGTCACTGGGGGCCAGTGGTAAGTAGAGGAGGCTGTAAGATGTACTGACTTTAGATTAAGGATGAATGGAAGGAATTAACTTGCTTATTACAATATTAATGTTAGTCTTCTTAATGAACAATCTTGTTTTAATACTTAAAAAGTTTGTGTGATTCTGGTTTGATCAACGAAACAAACTCATTTTTTATTCTTCACTAAGTTTTTTGAAAGAATTCATCAATATATCTCTTTTGTCAAATTTCCCCCCAAAGCAGATATTAAAAAAGCAATATTAAAGCATAAAATTGTTACACTAAGTCATTCTTGACATAAAGTGGTGATTTAGGGGTTTCTCATTAATACTTTTGTCACTATTTCACTTTTATCATCATCTTTTAGATCTAATTCATTCTACCATCTCCTTTTCTACTATTTCCCCCAAATAAATCATGTACTATCTACTTTTTCCTTCTTTACAGCTCAGTGTTAATAATTAAAATTAAGTTTCTATTTTATTTGAACCATCAGAGTATAATACAATAGTCAATATAACTTTTAATTAAAATGGTGGTTAATCCTTTAGAAAAAATAAATACATTGATTAACATGAAACATAATCTCAGTTGAGTGGAAAACCTTATTTTAGGTGATTTCCACAGATTTCGTGTTCTTTAGACACTGAGAACTGTCAAAATCTCTGAGAAGACCATCCCTGGAGCAAGACAGTTTATCTGCTTCTAAAATTACTTTTAGGAGAGATTTTGTGAATAAAGAGGATCTACCCTTATGATTTGCTTAATTTCCTGTGCAGATTTTATTACATATTTTATATTTACACAGTTTTTCCTAGTTGTTGCTGTTTTTGAGTCACTAAGTTGTGTCCAACTCTTTGTAACTCTGTGGACTACAGCATGCCAGGCTTCTCTGTCCTTTACTATCTCCTAGAGTTTGCTCAAGTTCATGTTTACTTATTATAAAGATACTCTAAAAGGTATGAAATCATAAGGAACCTTCTCATGACCTGCAAAATGTATAGGTCAACCAGGAAGTGATGACTAGAATGACCACAAGCTGTTACTCAGTTCAGTTCAGTTCAGTCATTCAGTCGTGTCCGACTCTTTGTGACCCCATGAATCACAGCATGCCAGGCCTCCCTGTCCATCACCAACTCCCGGAGTTTACTCACACTCATGTCCATTGAGTCAGTGATGCCATTCAGCCATCTCATCCTCTGTTGCCTCCTTCTCCTTTTTCCTTCAGTCTTTCCGAGCATCAGGGTGTTTTCCAATGAGTTGGCTCTTTGTATCAGGTGGCCAAAATATCAGAGCTTCAGCTTCAGCGTCAGTCCGTCCAGTGAATATTCAGGGTTGATTTCTTTTAGGATGGACTGGTTTGATCTCCTTACTACAGTGCGGCACAGTGGATTCAGAATGTGGTTGTATCCATATATAAGTGAGTATCTGTTAGTCTTGTGGGTGGGATGAACTCATTGAAATCAGAGAGGAGCCTTAGGTGAACCATGGCTTGGACTCTCTGTCCACCTTGGTGTTACTTCTACTGTTAGAATCCCAGTTTCCCTCCTCGTGTATAGCACACACAAACTTACAGGATGGTGGTAAGGATGAGAAATAACCTATATGGCTATTTACCAGGGACATACTAGGTCCTCAGTAAAAGGGTAATCATCTTTTACTGCTAGGGAGTGACAAGCTTCCTGCCTTTTATCTCTTCCTTTCAAAAGCACCGTGCTTGTGATGAGGTTTCATAGCTAACTTGTCTGAAATGAAAACTCTGAATATTTGCACATCTCTTACTGGAACATGCACGTTGTTTTTACGCGACACTCGCTGGCCTGAAGAACGCCATATAGTGCATTCTGAGGGGGGGTTTTCTCAGTCAACAAGGTCCATTTACAAAATGATTGCTGTCTTGATGAAATGTGCTGAAAAATAGTGCACTATTTCACCTGTTACTATTTGAATTGGCTGCTGGTATGCCTTGTTCTTTAGAAAACATATTTATGACAAGAAATATTTATGTTGAGTTTGAAAGTTTAATGATTATTTTCCCTTAATCATTCTTATCTCATAATACTAAGTTGTAGGAAATACTTTCCATATTTTATAAATGAAAAATAGTGTCTCAGGATAAAAAGAATTGGGACTCAACTTTAGGTCATTCTACTGAAAAATCCTGTCTTTACCTCACTTCTATCACAAAACACAAAGCAACTATGACAACAGTAATAAGAGTTAAGAGTAAATGTCCTGAGAAATTCTGCTGGCAGTTGAATTGGTGAGTGAATAGCTGGCTCTGCTAGGATGCTATCTTAATTTCACTTTGTGGCCAGTTGCTGTGACTGAAATACAAAGGAGCTTCTTCCTAGAGACACAGAATGTGTTTTCCTTCCTTCAACAGGTCCTTGTGAAGCACAGACCTTGCAGGTGTCAGGTGCCAGATGATGAGCAAAATGGCCCAACTCTGGTTTCATAAAACTTATGTTCTAGTTATTTTGTTCATTGCAATCTATTACCGATGTCCTTTCAGCAGTATTAAGCAATGACAAGGAGCGAAGATTGAGTTTATAGATGAATATGATTAGAAATGACCAAATTGTTAGGCTGTGTACACATATGTCACTCACATCTCAATAAAACTGAAAGGAAGGAAGGAAGCAAATACATAAACACTTATATACATATATATGAATAAAAGAAATGACTCAATTTGGCCCTTGGGAATAATCACAATATTATATTTTTTTCATAAGAAACTCAATTGATCCTTTAAATCACACTTCCTTCTAAGTGTAAGTATCTGCTTGTTTAACTTGCTTTCATACCTACTCTCCTAAGCTTCTAATATGTCATGATTAGACTCTTGGTTCTTAGAATATTCAAATCTATCTCCTACTTCGTTTTACTGAGATACTCTTAGCTTGATTCTCCTTCCCTGGCTGTTCAGATGGTAAAGAATCTGCCTACAATGCAGGAGACCCAGGTTCAATCCCTGGGTTGGGAAGATCCCCTGGAGAAGGGAATGGTTGCCCACTCCAGTATTCTTGCCTGGAGAATTCCATGGATGGAGGAGCCTGGTAGGCTACAGTCCACGGGGTTGCAAAGAGTCAGACTTGACTAAGAAACTAACACTTTGACTATTAGTTAAAATTCATAGTGTTTTACAGTTAGAATTAAAATGTTTTAGAATTTTTCTGTTGATCATTGGAAGTGAATCAGTAGAATTCCATTTCAATTTGACCAGTTGTTAGAACTACTTACAAAATACTCTGAAAGCTTAAAGTAGTACCTGATATTTCTTTCATCTTTTTAACTCACATTTAATTGAAAGGCTTTTAAGGTGGTAGATTTTGTATGATTCTTAGAAAAGAATAATCTGACAAGAAAGAATCTGTAAAAATGAAATAAAAAATAAAACTGCTAGTAAAATTTATGATCCAGTTTTCACAAACCCATACTATTTTGATGTTTATTTTATGTCTAAATTTATCAGATAATTGGTATGTCAATAAAAACCTTCAAATAGTAAATAATAACACATCATTATTTAAGTTTTATTGTTATTGCCATTAATATAATTCCTTTCTTCAACTTTTTTAATTTAGATTTTTTTCATTCAAGCCATCTATTATTTATTTAAAATCCTATTTCTACTTGTTATCTGTTATTAGGTATAAATTCAACTTCATCAATGTCTTTTAAATGCCTAAAGTTTTACAAAGACTTGACATAGTATCCTATTTGTCCTTGACCAAGAATACATTTATTCTCATAAAATTAATTTTTCATCACTAAGTTGATGACTTTTTATTACAACTTTATTATTTTCATTCTGATAAGTGATGTGATGCTAGTCAAAAAGTTTAAGCATTAATCTTAATAATTAAAGTCATGTCATGTTCTAAATTGGATTGTGAAATACTGTTTTCACCTCACATCCCAAACAGGCACCCCAAATGTCAAATCACGTCATCTCAAATTTGATCCCTTAGTTTATTATGTTTAATTGATAGAGAAGGTGTAGTGCCAAGAATGTAATTTTAGTTTCCTATTTTTTCAGAAACCAGAGCCTCACTCAGAGTTGGGAACAGAACATTTTCTACAATAATGGCACAATTATGTGTGTATGAAAAAGCAGTTTTTAGACTTTTTAATCAAAATTAATTTCCAAAGATATTATTGAAGTCTAACATTTTCTTAATGTTGGTTTCTCTTTGAAAATTTAAAGTCATGGAAACTACTTTATAATAGTGCAATACTATTCAATACTTTGCTATCAAGCCATTTAAAACTAACAATGTAAAATTAAGTAATTTTCAACCTTGATCCATAACATATACTTTTAAAATACCTCTGATTTTAATCATGTTGCCGACCTCCATTCCCTGAAAATCAAATTGGACATTTATTCAGGTGAGTTTGACTATATTGTACAGTACGTTAATCATGGCATTTATGATATTACATTCACTTGTCTATATTTGCAGTGACTAGCATAGTACCTGGAAGTTGAAAGGTATAGTAAATAAGTGAATGAGTGAGTGAATATATGAACTATATCCATCCAACCAAAATTGCCCAAGAAGTGATTTTGTTCCTTCTCAACTGGTAAATTCTCATCAGCTGAGTTGAGATTGATGGCAAAATATCATCAGTGTTTCACTTAATATACTTATTTGACAAATATGGTCTGTTTGGTTCTAGAAATAGTCCCGTGAACCAAGAGAAAGGGTAAATTTATCTAGTGCATGATCTGGTCTTAGGGCTTTTGTGTCGTTCTCAACTTTTCAGACAAATAGAGTTCTCTTTTTAAAAATTGTGTAGAGAATTCCCTGGTGGTTCAGTGGTTAAAACACCACACTTTCACTGCATGGGGGGCACAGGTCCAACCCCTGGTTGAGGAACTAACTTCCTGCATGCCTCGGGTGTGGCCAAAACATAGAAAAACTAATGTGTAAATGGACATATTCGCTTTGGCAATTGCAAAGTCTACGTGTTGCTTTTCTGCATTTTCTGTGTTTAGCTAGAGAGATTGCAGGCTGAACATACATCTGAGTGGGACAAGAGGGAGCTACTTGAAAAGGACAAACAAGGCCTGGAGAGAGAAAATAGAAGGCTGAAGGTCCGGGTGAAAGAAATGGA
The DNA here is from genome assembly GCF_910594005.1 of Cervus elaphus. Classification (NCBI taxonomy): domain Eukaryota; kingdom Metazoa; phylum Chordata; class Mammalia; order Artiodactyla; family Cervidae; genus Cervus; species Cervus elaphus. The sequence goes on along the minus strand of NC_057841.1, from coordinate 13,058,073 downwards.
AGAGCTCCTGCACAGGAGAAATAGATTCGGTGAGAGCTCCGAAGGTCCTGATTCCAAGACACCAGGAGTTGAACTACAGGAGAAAAACAAGGTATGGGAGCTCTCTGGGAGCTAATGTCCTCACTTCCTTTGTATTTCTGCCCTGAGGCCTGGTGGGCACCACCTTACCTTTCACAACTTCAAGTCTGAATGCATTTTTTTGTGCTATCTCATATCTGATCGTTTGATCTTTTCCCATCTAAAATGTTCATGCATAGGAAAAGAGAGCGTGACTAATTTTGTGTGAACATGTTAAGAGTATGACAAATCTGAGAGTTTCAAGCTTTTCCAAAAGGAAGAAAAGCATGAACTTAGGAAACGACCTCTGTGTGTTTGGCTTCCTGTTATAGTTTTGTCTCAGTTATCCAAGCAGTTGATCTTATTTTTCAGTGAGTATTTTTCTCCATTAGTTTGGGCAACTATACAATTAGGATTTGTTGGAGGCTAAGGTAAATATCCACATAAACATTTAAACATAGCTGGTTCACTCCTCTTCGATTTCTTTTTAGTCTCAGAAAAATTATTTTTAAGTCAATTAAACACATCATGTTACAAATAACCTTTATAGGCTATGACATAAATGTTAAAACCTGAATTACAGTCACATTTTGACTTTGGAAAAGTTAGCTTGTTTTGGAATTTTGTCCTAAAGCCAATAGACATATTTACTGCTCTGGATGTAATTTTTTTGATATGTGGCTTTTAGACTTTTTGAACATTCTCTTAGCGGCAGTTGTAATGTATATGTGTTAGTGTCAATATGTTGCAAAACACACACAGCTTATTTCTGTTTCTCCCATGAAAGTAGCTATGGTACCTTAATGTTCCCTTCACTCAGTTCCTTTAACAATGAGTTAAAAATGAGTTTGAAAAGTTCATATTTTTTGAGTCATATAAATAGTTCATATCAGCTGTAAAAGCTAAATGGGCAGAAAAATTGAATTCCATATTACTTTTCTTTATTCTTTGTGATTTTAGGGATTTATTGCAAATATAAGATTAAATTGAATTAGTGTCTCATGACTTGGTGATGCAAATATCTAAAGTTAAGTGTTATAGTCAGTGATCATAATTTTCTATTGTACAGATTCATAAGCCATCAGTAATGGTATATGCTTCTAACATATGCACAATGGATAAATCTGCAGAGAGTGTTTTGCAGCTTGCCACTCATGAAAGCACAGAATTATTTCAATTATGGGGCAAGTTTCGATCATCAAAATATCTGTTTCCCTTTGATTCACTGAGCAGAGCAAGCACTTACTTATATTATACCCTGCGCCGGTCACTGCTCTGGATGCTGGTGCTGTGGAGATGACTGAATCATTATCCTAGACCAGCGTGGGCTTAGCGTCTGCCTGGGAAGATATTACACATCCATTGTTATCAATAACACATTGTGATGATGGCTAAGAGCAAAGTGGAATGGGAACATGAAAGAAGAAGTACTTCGTTCTATTCCACTTTGATGCCTTTCTGGTTATATCCAGCTGGTATAGCATAAAGCGTGTCAGTTAGGAAGTGTGAGGGCTGACTGGGGCCTGTTTGGAGCTGATGTGTGTGTGCATGCTCCGTCGCTTCCGTCTTGTCCACCTCTTTGCGATCCTGTGGACTGTAGCCCGCCAGGTTCCTCTGTCCATGGGATTCTCCAGGCAAGAGTACTGGAGTGGGTTGCCATGCCCTCCTGCGGGGATCTTCCTGACCTAGGGATCAAACCCACGTCTCCTGTAGCTCCACCGAGACACTGGGGAAGCCCTTAGAGCTGGTATATATGCCAGTGTGCCTTATCATGTTAGCAGACCACTCTGAGTTTAGATCTGGGCTCTTGGGACCAGTGTAGTTCTTTGCTTTAGAAGTAGACAGAGCTTGGAAACCAGGAAGATTTTGGAAGATATGAACAACTCATTGGGTGTGCTCATCAATCACAAGACTATTCCTTAAGTGTATATCGATGGTGACTGTAGGCATGAAATTAAAAGACGCTTACTCCTTGGAAGGAAAGTTATGACCAACCTAGATAGCATATTTAAAAGCAAAGACACTACTTTGCCAACAAAGCTCTGTCTAGTCAAGGCTATGGTTTTTCCAGTAGTCATGTATGGATGTGAGGGTTGGACAGTGAAGAAAGCTGAGTGGCAAAGAATTGATGCTTTTGAACTGTGGTGTTGGAGAAGACTCTTGAGAGTCCCTTGGACTGCAAGGAGATCCAACCAGTCCATCCTAAAGGAGATCAGTCCTGGGTGTTCATTGGAAGGACTGATGCTGAAGCTGAAACTCCAATACTTTGGCCACTTCATGCAAAGAGTTGACTCATTGGAAAAGACCCTAATCCTGGGAAGGATTAGGAGCAGGAGGAGAGGGGGATGACAGAGGATGAGATGGCTGGATGGCATCACCAACTCAATGGACATGGGTTTGGGTAAACTCCAGGAGTTTGTGATGGACAGGGAGGCCTGGCATGCTGCGATTCATGGGGTCACAAAGAGTCAGACACGACTGAGCAAATGAACTGAACTGATATCATTTTGATGACTGGGAGAAGGTGTTAGTGAAATTTTTTTAACCTTCTTCATTAAGAATTCAGACTCACTACTTAAATTAAAGGTGTCCCAGGTGGCACTAGTGGTAAAGAACCCATATGCCAATGCCAGAAACATAAGAGACTTGGGTTCAATCCCTGGGTGGGGAAGTTCCCCTGGAGAGGGCATGGGCAACCTACTCCAGTCTTCTTGCCTGGGAAATCCCATGGACAGTGGAACCAGGCAGGCGATGTCCATAAGGTTGCAGAGAGTCAGACAGGAGTGACTTAGCACACACACACTTAAACCAAAACAATTACCTGTCGTGGAGCAGCTGCAGGTCATAATCCTTGGGGCCACAGAAATCTTTCCAGATCAAAATATAAAGGTTCGGATGTCTCTCAATATCAAATGAATCAAAGCTTCATACAGAACAAGACAAAATCCAGGAAATGATGTAGATGTTATTATAACACAAATGCAAATTGTGTTTTAACATTATTTCAATAAAACTAAACTGTATGTGTAAAATTATGTGCATCAGTACCATATAGGAGTAACATGTTTGTATATATATATGTATATATACATATATATATAAGTGCCCTATAGAATTAGCATATATCTAAATGCATAAAAATACTGTGTATGAATAAGATGAGGAAATGGATGCTGGCATATAAGAGACACGGGCTTCCCAGGGGTGCTAGTGATAAAGAACCCACAGCCAAAGTAGGAGACATAAAAGATGTGAGTTCGATCCCTGGCTTGGGAAGATCCCCTGGAGCAGGGCACGGCATCCCACCCCAGTATTCTTGCCTGGTGAATTCGATGGACAGAGGAGCTTGGCAGGTTGCAGTCCACTGGGTCGCAAAGAGTCGGACATGACTGAAGCAGCTTAGCAAGGGCATATAAGACCACAATGGTAAATGTCACTCATTGCATGCAGAGAAACTACTGCTACTTTTTTTAGCCCCAACATCTCAAGTTTCCATCTTATGATGGCTTATTATATATTTTAAATTAGTAGAATAGCCTCTCTATATAATTAGATTAACAGGTACCTCAGCTGGTAAAGAATCCACCTGCAATGCAGGAGACCCCAGTTCGATTCCTGGGTCAGGAAGATCCCCTGGAGAGGGGATAGGCTACCCACTCCAGTATTCTTGGGCTTCCCTGGTGGCTCAGACGGTAAAGAATCTGCCTGCAATACGGGAGACCTAGGTTCGATCCCTGAGTCGGGAAGATCCCCTGGAGGTGGGCATAGCAACCCACTCCAATATTCTTGCCTGGAGAGCCCAGTGGACAGAGGAGACTGGTGGGCTACAGTCCATGGGATGTCAAAGAGTCAGACACGACTGAGTGATAATCAGTATGGTCATTTTTAAAATGCTAAACTCATAAATCTCATACAAACATAAAATGAACACATGTGAAAGGTTTTATTTCATCCATCCACTCCTGAGTCAACCAGTAAGATAATATAGCCAGTTGAAAGAAGGCTGTAAGTAACAGACAGAGCAACCAGAAATGTTTAAATGAATTTGGTTATCAGATGCAAAGCTGATTTATTTTTCCCACAAGGGATAAAGAAATAGATTGCACTTCCACCAGGCAAAATTAGTCTGCATCTCTGTGGATGAGAATTATATGCATTGCTGTGGGTTATCTAGAAAGTACACGGTTGTGTGTACAATAGCCTACAGACAGTGAAAGCTGCAGATCCCCTCAGAGTGATAAAACCCTCGCTGGAGAATGGTGTTAGAAAGGGCCATCTTTCCCAGGGCTCAGTGAGAAGAAAAAAAGCCAAATAAACAGCTGTAAGGACTTCACTAATTTGAATCCTTTTCTGAGCTCTTACCTGTCCTGTTTCTCCCTCTGTTCGTGTCTTTGAACTTCAGGACAGAGAATAAGGTAAGAGAACTTGATTGAAAGGAAAGGAAAGGAAAAGTGGGGTTTGCGACCACCATAAAGTGGTGAAACATAAAACAATCGAAGAGGAAACAAGCACGCATTACCTAATATTTATCAAAATATGTCATGATTTTGCTGTAACGGGGAAAAGTAGAAGTGCAATTCCCAACAATTTCGGAAAATAGAGTACCCTGTAGGGCTCATGTGGTTTCTTCAGCGTATGGCAGAGATGTCTGTGCTTGTGAAGCCTTAATTCTCTTGATGTGCAGTATAGGCATTTTCCATTGCAAACCATACTTTTTCAAGTGAAACATCATTGGAAAAAGTGGTCAGTATTCTACCGAGCAAGGCCCCATGGCTAGTCGACATGCCTCTCATGAAGGGCTTTGGAAGCCTGTTTTCTTAAATCATTCTGGCAACTGATTCCCTTCATTCAGGTCACATACGGGGTCATTCTCAGAAAGTTAATGTGACAGAGTGGTAATTGATGTGTCTCAGGAAAATGATGAATTAATCCCAAAGTGGAAAGGCCATCAAAGTCAATTCCTAATGAATTTACTTTACTGAAAGTGTCCATTCTTTGAACAGAATTGGCATTATGTATATTTTGTTTAGCAATTTTGTCTTCAGAAACGTATTATTTCCATTCAGTGGTGTAGCAGGCTCTTAACTTTAACTTTCCTCCATTCATTATCATTCTTTCAAAGCTTTCTTCTACTCATAAATTTGTTGAACCATTTAAGAATAAACAATAATTATACCTATTCTTTTGTTGTTGGAGTAATAAATATAGAACACTATAATTTGATGTTATTAGATTTATTATATTATCTTCTTATGTTTTCCTTTAGCTGTTCTTACTCCACTTTGCTCTGAGATACACTAGAAATTTCAACTTTTAAAATAGTTATTAGTAAATACTTATATAACTGTATTGCTTCTCGGGCCTTTTGGCTAAGATCAAGTGTAAGTACGTATATAGCTATAGAGACGTTTAGATATGGAAAAATATAACAAAAGTATGTTAAATATGCTATATCTTATTAATAAAAATGAATAATTTATTTTGAAGAATAGCATGCATACCACCCTATTAAACCCTAGGCCACACAGAAGACATTCTTCAAAATAAATTATTTACTCATGAAACTGAAAAACACATCCACGGTTTTGTGTCCACTTTAACAAAGGTGAATGGAATTATGTAGATTGAGCAAAACAATGTCGTTTTGCCTAAGAAATCCTGAAGTTAGCAGAGATAAAGATACTTAAGTACCATTTACAAATATCATAAGGATGATGTCTACTGAAAGTGTCCCACTGAATTGAAATAAATCAATATATTGCAAAATAGGGTGGCATTTACTTTAATGTAATATGATTGCTTTCACCTCCTCTCAAATACACACACACGAGCAGGCATACACACATACATGCACACGCACAAAGTGAATTGATTTCTACAAAACTAATACTAAACTAGGAGTATTAGTTTTCTTCCCCTTTTGTGATTCTCTACTGGAGCAAAAGTGCACACGTAAGATTTTATATGCACACAAAGCAGCATTTCTGGGAATAAATTATTTGCGTGTGGAGTTCTACTTTCTCTTACTAAAACACCAAATGCTGTCATGTCTTGTGAAATTAAAATCATGAACATTAAATCTCAGTCCACGTGTTTGGCACAGCCTCACAAATGTCTAGCAGATCATTAAATGAATGTGTGTGTTTATGTTTTGATTTTCATTATTTAAATTTTACTGTATATTTTCATTTATCTTCAATTCTCATCCTCTCTCTTTTATTCTATTACAAGGCAAGTGTGAGAGGGCAACAAAGTCTGTAGGGTTAATGGGATCTTTTATCAGCCTTTTAAACCTCCTTTTTATGTATCAGATAAATAATATTTATCCCGTAGCCAATTAAAATGAAGATGCAAATTTTGACTCTTTAGGTCACTTATATTTTACAGAATTAGAACTTCATGAAATTTTATAGGTTGTGATATTCAGATATGAAATTACATCTCATTTTGTATTTTATATGACTGGCATACTAATAATCTGCTATATTATTATAAAATGATTGGCAGTTCCCATAGCTGTTATCAGTTGATTTATATATTAGTTTGATTTAAAACAGTGATTAAAAATAATATTTAGCTTCTTATTTAAAATGACAAAATGCTATGGTTATAATACTTCTTAAAATTAAAAACCAAATTAAAAATAAAGCTAAAAGACTAGAGGAAAATTCGAATAGCTTTAATGGGGCTGAGACATTCCCAATTTTTTTTTTCTTATAGTGAAATCATAGTACATGAAGCTAACCATTTTTTAAAGTCTTCATTGTATTTGTTATAATATTGTCTCTGCTTTAACTGTTTTTGGTGTATCGGCAACAAGGCATGTGGGATCCTAGCTCCCTACCAGGGACGAACCAGCACCCTCTGCATTGAAAGGCGAAGTCCCAACCAGTGGACTGCCAGGGACGCCCTGAAGTTAACCATAAGTGAATAACTTAGTGGCATTTGATAAATTCACAATGATGTACAACCACTACTGATTCTAAAACATTTTCATCATTCCCAAAGGAAATCCAGTAAGCATTATATAGGAATTCTCCCAAGATGCCAGGAACCACAGATTTCCTTTCTATCTCCATGGATTTACCTGTTCTGGCTATTTCACATGAATGGAATCACACAACATGTAACCTTTTGTAGCTGGCTTCTTTAACACAGGGTTTCCTGGGTCCCGGAACTGTGCAACAAGCATCAGCTCTTTCTTTCTTTCTTTGTTGGCTGTATAGTATTTGATTGTTGGATAGACCACAATTTGTTCATCCACTCATGGGCTGATGGATACCTGGATTGTTTCCATCTTTTGGTTCTTTTGAACAGAGCTATTAAGAACAGGAGTGTACATGTATTTATTTGGGTACTGGTTTTCACTTCTTTTTGGTATAGACAGGGGTAGAATTTCTGGGTCATATGGTAATTATATAACTTTGGAGAGACCAGCAGTGTTTATTTTACATTGACTAAGCCATTACTTTTCCAGTACAACATGTGAGAATTCTTATTTCCCCGTATCCTCCGTGACACTTGTTCTTTTTTGGTTTTGTTTCTGTCTTTTTAAAATTATACCCATCCTACTGGGTGTGAAGTGGCAAATCTTGTGGTTTTGATTTGCATTTCCCTCATGACTAACAATGTTGGAAATATTTCATGGGCTTCTTGGATACTTCTGTCTTTTCTCCAGAGAAATATGTCTATTCGGGCCATTAGCCCATGTTTAAATAAGGCTGTTTGCCTTTTTGTTGTTGAGTTGCGAGAGTTTTTTGTATACTGTGGATATTAAACCCTTCTCAGATATATGATTTGCAAACATTTTCTACCAGTCTTTAGCTTATCTTTTCATTTTCTTGATAGTGTCTTCTGATGTATGCTGGTTTTTTTTTTTTTGCATGCAGTTTTTAATTCTGATGAGTACCAGTTTATTTTTTCTTTTGTTGTTCGTACTTTTAAGGTGTAATTTCTAAGAATCTATCACTAAATCAAGGTTATGATAATTTACTCCTGTGTCTTCTTCTAAGACTTTTATAATTTTACATGTTATGTTTAGATCGTTGATCTCATTTGAGCTAATTTTTATATATGGCTGTAAGGTAGGGGTCCTACTTACTTGTTTTACATGTGGATTTCCAGTTACCTCAGCACAACTTGTCTAAGAGTTTTTTCCCTATTGAATAGTCTTGGCACTTTTATTGAAAATCAGTTGTTACTAAACGTATGGGTTTATTTTCTGGATTTTCACTTCTATTCCAGTGGTTTACAAGTTTACTATTATATCAGAGAATTCACCTTATAGTAAGTTTCAAAATCAGGAAATGTGGTTTCTCCAATTTTGTTCTGCTTTTTCAACATCATTTTGTATATTCAAGGACAGTCGAAATTCCTTATGAATTTGAGGATGAGCTTTTCCATTTCTGCAAAAAATGCCATAAAGATTTTGATAGGGACTCCGTTGAATCTATAGATGACTTGTGGAAATATTGAGATCTGTTGAATATTTGTGTTTCTCCAAAATTCAGACATAAAAACCTAAATTCTGATGTGATGGTGTTGGAAGTGGGGCCTTTGGGAGATGATTAGGTCTGAGGGCGGAGCCCTCATGAAAGGAATTATTGCCCTTATGAAAGAGGCTCCAGAGAGCGTGTTGCATTATTATTCAATGAAAGTGGTAACTGTTAAATGTGTGATTCAACTCATATATAAGAGGTAAATAGGACCAAATATTAAAGAGGGAAACAATGAAACTCTTATCCTGGGTTCATGTTCAATATTTGAGTGATTTTGGTCAAGGAAAAATCTTTGTTGTTTAATTTTTTTAAACTTTATTTAAAAAGTTTGGAAAAAATACATGAGATGCTCCCAACATCCAAATTCACAATCCTGTTATGTTTTTGAAAATTTAGCTACTGGTTTAAATAAAGACATTAATTCAGATTCATGAGGACAATGTAATATTTCTTTGGAATTTCAGTTTATTTTTACTAAAATAGCTATTGGCTCCTAGTACAATTTAGTGTACTCTTTCCACTTACTGGATTTATTTCTTTTTAATTCACACAGTTAAATTTAATATGGTTGTTGACATAATTGAGAGATTTTTCATTTCATATTTCTCTGCCACTGGCCATCACTTTGTTTCCCTATTATTTTATTATGCTTAATTTAATGGTGTTTAAATATCCACAGCATTTGGCAGCGTTTCTAATTCTCTCTAAATTCTAGGAAAAAAGAGGAGAGGAAGCACCAATACATCACTAACTAACAAGAATCATTTCTTTGCTTTTAAACCAGTTTTGATTAATTTTCCATTACGTAGTTCCTTTTTTTTCCTTCTTTTGTGTGGGTGGTTCTATTTCAGTGCAAAGTGAATAGGAAATCAATCAAGAAGCAATAATTACACATCACATGCATATTTCACATTCACTTCTTTTCTATTATTCTGAAAGCTTGTTACTCCATGTATGCTTGGTAGAATTTACATGGTGAAAAGAAGGAATTTAAAAATAGATTAGATGTTCTGATCTCCTAGAGCAGTGTTTCTTAACATTGGATCCTGATCCTATCTGTCCCAGATAGGGTGCTGTCTGAAATTAAAAATCCTGAATTAACAGGCATATGACTTGGGAATTAGAAATGTATATATTTTAAAACAATAAACTAGGTGATTTTTATGTGCACTAAGATTTGGAAAATCACCATTAACATCTATGTTCCCAAGATACTTTGTAATATTACCCTTTGTAATAACTGTAAATGACTTCAGGTTGTTTCTGATACGGCGTTATTGAAGTGCGTGTGTGTATATATGTATGTGCAAGAGTGTGTGCATGTGTGTGTATTTATGTGTATGTATGTGTATGTGTGTGTATAACTTTAGGAAAGAAGGTGATTGGGATAAATATCTTCTGTTAATGGTAATTTTAAATTATTTCTTTTCAAGGACATTTTAGACACGTTATGGTTAATTGAAATAAACATCACAAATGAAATTTGTTTTCTGATCTACTGCACCACTGCTTGACCACCTGATTCTCTTTGCAGTGGAGGCAGGCTAGTGGCTGTTTCAGCGCCGCATCCTTGAGAGTGTGGGGGACGGGCAGAGACATGTGAGAGGCCCGCGGTGCCAAGCTGAGGCTGGTGTAGGGGAGCAGTAGCATATGGAGAAATAATTAGGTGGCAGAGTCTGTATTACAAAAATAATTGTACCTAAAGCCAGTTGAAATTAATTATCCTACTTTAAGACAGATAGATTTAATTCAGTTTCTCCCCAAAGAAACTTTATTTGGCACAATGACTGGGAAAGGGGTGTAGCTGGATTGTTTGTTTTTTGGTGATATTAACAAGCATCTTATAATTAGACCTATCATTTGGATCTATACACAAGATAGGGAAAGGAGAAAATTCAGATCTACAAATTTTTAAAACCCAAATGTGTCCTACTCTTGAGATAATTATTTGAGTTTTATTGCTTTCTAGTCTTTATATTTGAATGAGTTATTGCTTATTAGCCCAACTCATACCATATAGAAATATTCCTCTCGTCCTTTCTTCTGATTAGATTTGTCTTATTCACTTTTGCTTATTAGCATGTAATCCATTTTAAGAAAGAAAAATCAGCTCCAGTCTGCTTTTAGTTTTAATGGTTGTAAGGAAACTATAAATGAAGAATTTTTAAAAATGAGTTTAAAAGATTTTCAGCTTTTTCTGTGATGTGGGGACTACAAGTTTCAAATGTTGTAATCCATCTTACTACTTATTTCATGTGTTTGAAATATAATTTATAAAGAATAAGAGAAGAATATTAAGACACAACTTTATAAAAGGTTCAAATTATCTCATCTCGTCTAGTATAGTATATTTCATTTTAAGTCAGGTAGCATCTACCATTTCATTAGTCTATTGATTTGCTCAATAAACATTTACCAAGTACTATATCAGTCAGAGTTTGACTGTAGGTATCAGAAAATAGATTAAATAACAGAAAAGTATATAATGCAAGGAATCAGATGATCTTGAAAGATTGAGGAAGCAGACTCTGCTATGGACGTACAGGAAAGACTCTTTGTAGACCACCATGCAATAGACGTAACTAGAAAACTGGTCTCCCATCCCTGCTGCTAGGAAGGTATCAGGAGGATTCAGGGGTTGGATGTCCCTGTTTCCTCCTTCACCTCCATGATCCTTCACTTAGCTGCAGGCTGGGGTAGAAAGTCAGAGACCTTCCCAGAGGACTGGGCCTGCCAGCCTTGTAATTTCTGTTGCCTCTCTCTCCACTGAAATCAACTCCAAATCCAAGTCTGGCTTGAATGCATCTCTTTTCTAGCATCTGAATCTGAATCTGAAGCTCTAGCTACAAGAGATTCAGGAAAATACAAATGTCTGGCATTTCAAGAGGGAGAACTAGAAGGAGTCTGGAAAAAAAATGTAGGTATCATCATCTATTGTATATTTTAGACAGTCACAGCCTAGATGGGGATTTAAGGGTAGCAAGACATGCAGTGTTACAGCTGTTACAGCTGTCCTGAAAACTACAGTCAAGTCAAATCCTCAGCAAAGATATCTGCAATGGAGAATCAGCATTTCTGTTAAACGCTGCAAATTTGTAGATTCATGTCATTGCTTCTTCCTGGGCAATGATGATTCAGAGGGAGATGAGAAAGATGATAGGAAATAGTTACCTGGACGAGTGATAGGAGAGCATTCCACACCAAATGAAGAAGGGCAAGAGCTCCATGGCTACTGGTAAAGTTCATACCCTTGGGGGGAAAACAAGTTCCTTGAAGACTACGGATGTTCTTTCCTGAGATCATTTTGTCTCAGGGTTAGGGGGAGAGCGCTGGATTTGAGGAATCTTTCCCCAAAGAAAGCTAACGACTTGAACTTGGAAGAAACTTGGAAGAAAACCGAGGCTCTGAGGCTCTACAATCTGTGTCTACTCCCTCCCAAGTCCCTGAGTGGGTGAGAGAATTTCGGGGAAGGCTGATGAGTGTAGGGAGGAGACAAGCTCGGCCAAGTTCACGTGCTGTGGAAGTGGAGGGCAAGCACAAAGAAAGGGTCGGGAGATTTCCTAAATTAAGCTCCTAAGTGCTCCCCTCGGAGTATCTGACAGTTATACTTGCTGCAGCTAAGGAATTGTCATTTTATGACCTTTTCAAGTTACTTTACCCTCAGATCCTGTTGTTCCTCTGTGTAAATATACCAGCCCTGAAATTAGAGCACCTTTCTAGGTTGATTTAGCGACTTTCTCCATCAATTCAGATTATTCTTGGAGTATGATAATGATATAACATAGCTTCTTGAGTTATCAAGCCTGTGTCAAATGGGTATTTTGAAAGCTTTCTGTTAGCATGCTCTGCAAAATACTTGTTGATTATTTCTTTACCTAAGAATGGCTATGTTTTGCTCTGAATCCTCATCTATTTTTATTCTAAACATCCTAAAGTACAATCAGTGTTTGCCTTACTCTGGAAATACAGTTGTTTTTATTGGTATAGTTGTATACCAAGTGGAAAAAGGACAGGCTGACACTCAGTGCGGGACAGTCTGCCCGCCCCTTTTGTTTGCCACACCCACACGATGGAAACACATATTACCTTTCCCCTCTCTTTATATACACAGACATGCAGAGCTACATATACACAAGAAATCATCACATATGCACATGACAATGTGGTAGGCCAAGTATTAATAAATCTAAGGTGGTAAAGACAATTAGGAAGTTCCTAATTTTTTATTAACATAATGAATGATATTGTCATCTGAGATCAGAAGATATAAAATGTACATATGAATCTCCATTTTATCAAAGCAAAAATTACAAAATGAAATACATTTGGAGATTCAGCACCCATTCTGTTTTCTAAAGCCTCGGGGATGGTTGGTATTTGGGGGCCTCTCACATCTATTCAGGCTTGCCCGATAGCTCAGTGGTAAAGAAGCCACCTGCCAATGCAGGAGACACAGGTTTGATCCCTAGGTTGGGAAGATCTCCCGGAGAAGGAAATGGCAACCCACTCCAGTATTCTTGCCTGGAAATCCCATAGACAGAGGAGCCTCATGGGCTACAGTCCATAGGGTCCCAAAGAGTCTAATAAAACCTAGCGAGTAAGCAGCATTTCTGTTCACCGGCTTCTACTTAAAACATGCATTGATTTTCCTCTAGGTTCAACTCCATCCCCAAACCTGGGATCAGGACTTATATCCCTTCTTCCTCCAGGTTGAGTAGGTGATTCATGTTTAGCTAATTAAAATATTTAAGTTTCCTGGGCACACACACTAGTGTGAGCAAGTAGCCATGTCAGAGACGATTAAGTGTAATGATGCTTAGATTTTTCAGAGAGACACATTTTCTTGTCGGTTAAAATTAGGCCTGAGAAAATGTAGATTTAGAGCTGTAAAAGGCTTATCATCACATGGAGCTACCTGGAGAAGACAGAGCAGGAGCCGGAAGAGGGACCTGCCCAGGAGAAACACTGAGCCTCTGGCTTCAGCGTAGTCTGCATTTAGATATCCGTGGGGGACTTCCTTGGTGGTCCAGTGGTGAAGACTCTGCTTCCACTGCAGGAGGCACAGGTTCAATCCCTGGTTGGGGAACTAAGATCCCACATGCCGTGGAGCAAGACCAAAAAAAAAAAAAATTAAATTAAATTAAAATAAGAAAGCGGCCTTTCCTCTTGCCCCAAGCATCTTATTGTCAGGATTCACCCTAACCCAGAGGAGATGGGTGTCTCCCCGGTTCCAGCCTGGAACAGAGGTCACCACACTTAAAAAGATGTCCCTGGGATTTTGGATTATTTGGGTCAAGGAATTTTCTTCTTCATGTAAGAATGACTTGAGTTCCCAATAAAATTCCATAATTCAAAATTTACTTCCCAATAAATTAAAACTATTACAATATTAATAGCAAATATATTCTCTACAAGAAGCAGCTTTTTAAGGAAAATGTAGTTTAAGTAAGTTAAAAAAACTCTTCTATTTCAAGAAAAATCAGGGAATTCGGATACACAAGTGATATTTGGCTTCTAGCTCTCAAGTGTGTGTTGTATATAAACAGAAAAGGGAAAAGCATTATAGTGATACAGATAACAACCTACAAATGCATAAGTCAGTGTGTATTCTCTATGAGGAAGAACCTCAACTTCATGATTGTAGCTGGAAGTAATAGGATTCCCAAGGAGAAGACTATATTCATTTTCTAGGGTTATCATAACAAATCATCACAAGCCTGGTTGCTCAAACATCAGAAATTTATTCTCTGATAGTTCTGGAGGCTTGAAGTTCAAAGTGGAAGTTTTAGCCAAATAAGATCCTTGTCAAACTTCTGCTATCTAGAATTCTAAGGTGATATATTTGTGTGGTTTAAACCTCTCAGTGTGTTAAAATTTGTTACAGCAACAAGAGGGAACTATGTGATACTATGACTTGCCCCTTGAATTTGATGCTCTGCCGGGGTTGGGATGTACCTATCTGTAATACCGCTGCAAACTACACAAAGTGTGAGTGAAGTCACTCAGTCATGTCCTACTCTTTGAGACCCCATGGACTGTAGCCTACGAGGCTCCTCAGTCCATGGAGTTTTCCAGGCAAGAGTACTGGAGTGAGTTGCCATTTCCTTCTCCAGGGGATCTTCCCAACCCAGGGATCGAACCCAGGTGTCCAACTTTGCAGGCAGACACTTTACCGTCTGAGCCACCGGAATAATATACAGCACAGAGCTTCCACTAATTGAGCACACATTAGGTACCATGCCTTGAGCTAGGTACAGTCCGAGCATGACATCGTATAAAATATGTTGATGGGTGTTTTTCTTATCATTCTCCTTTTGCTTTTGACATCTTGTAACACATTAAGTAACACAGTCAATAAATAAGGAACCTGTATTCAAAGGCAGGTTTACACTGATGATGAGGGGAAAAAGCATTATTTGAATCATGTTGCTTTCCTGTGAACTAGAAATTAAAAAGCTGAAGCAACTTTGGTAATAGAATCACATTAAGCTTGCTGTGTGTATATCACCTGGAAAATGATGTCACCCATGAGTAGCCGCCAACACAGAGTCCATGGCATCCGGGGACCTGACTTGCCTGCATGTGCTGTGGATGGACTCATAGTAATGAATACGTGGATTCCAGGGGGAGGCTTTTAAATTACTGACCATGACAAGGGCTCATCCGCAAAACGTGCTGTTTGTGCAGAGCTGGCTTCGTGACGTGCTTGTTCTGTGCTGTTTACTGCTGTCGGTGGCATAACCATCGGGGAGCTCTCCTGGGAGTGAAATTATTGAACTTCCTCCTTTACTGAAGTTAGTCTTATAACTTCTGATACAGTCTCTGCCCTCCTCTCCCTCCTTCTCCCCAACACATATCAGATTCTTTATTTCTACTGACTCATTCCTGTTTATCCTCACATAGGAGATTTGGATGGCAATATCAACAATAGTAAGGGCTTCCCAGGTCGCTCACTGCTAAAGAGTCTGCCTACCAATGCAGGAGATGTGGGTTTGATCCCTGGGTCAGGAAGATCCCCCGGGGAAGGAAATGGCAACCCACTCCAGTATTCTTGCCTGGGAGATCCCATGGTCAGAGGAGCCTGGCGGGCTACAGTCCCTGGGACAGAAGAATCGGACACAACTTAGCGACTAAACAACATCAACAATAGGAAAACATCAAAACATGTTGGATCCACAGCTTTTCAGACTCGAAAGGACATTTTCATGCAGGAGGATGCAGGCAGACCCCTGACTCTTATCCACCAGGCCCCCGCTTTGGTCTCTGATGTCGAGTCCCACTGCCGTTACCTGTTAGCTCGCACTGGGTTTTCTCTACCTGTGAGCTCTGGCCAAGCCCCGCAGAAATGAATTCTTCTCTTGACCCTGTTCCGCCTTAACCTGGCTGAGTTGTAGCAACCTCTTAGTTATGGCCAGTGGTGCTCAAGTTTTAGTGATGCCCAAAAGCACCCAGAGAGCTTATTAAAACCCAGATTGTGCACGTGTGCATGCTAAATTGCTTCAGTCCTGTCTGGCTCTTTGAGACCCTATAGAGCATAGCCCTCCAGACCCCTCTGTGTGTGGAACTCTCCAGGCAAGAACACTGGAGTCAGTTGCCATTTCCTTTTCCAGGGGATCTTCCTGACCCAGGGATCAAAACTGCATCTCCTGAGACTCCTGCATTGCAGGCAGATTCTTTATCACTGAGCCGCCGGGGAAGCACCTGAAACCCAGATTACTAGTCCCCATCCACAGGCTTGGTGATTGCTGAGGTCTGTCGTGGGGCTTGAGGACTGGATTTGTGTTTTTCACAAGGCCCCAGGTGATGCTGATGTTGCTGGTCTGAAGACCACACGTTAGGAACCACTGCTGCAGCTGCTGCATTCAGAGAGTCAGCACGGAAAAATGAGGAAGAACAAACGTTCCCCCACCTGACAGTCCTCTGATCCTGCCATGGATAAGCGTTCTTTTAAGTCCTCCCACCCTCCACGCACCCGCAGCCTCTCCGAGACGTGTCTTCCACCCCATTGGCCCTCAGCCCTAGCTTCATATGAAACTCACTTGGAGGAGATATTAAGTTTCAGATCCCACTCCCCAGATGGTCATTAGTTCAATCCAGTCAATCACTTTTTAAAGGACCCCTCCTTTAAAGGGGATTCTAATTAGTGCACAGCCAGGGGACCTCCAGCAGCGAGCCCTCCTCCTCCTTCATCCTGGAGGACCTTCCATGGTCTCCTCCCATCACAGTGGCCCAGACATCCAAGGTTTCCCCAAGCTGAAAGTTCTTTCGCTTGTTTATTCTCTCCCTAGAGATGCTTCTTCCCTAAAGGATGACACAGTGAATGACCTCAGAAGGAGAGACTGCCCCTCTCCTCAGTGCAGAACTCATCTGCAAAGATGTAACCGCATATCAAGTCAAAAGTCTAGTAATAGAAGAATGAAATCCACGCATCACCAAGGCAGCAATTAGGAAAAGCTTACTGTGTGCAGGCCAGAGACAGTTCATAAACCAAGAGCCCTCAAACCAGTATGGATGAAGCTTCAGGAGTATACTGTGATGCATGCATGCATGCATGCTCAGTCGCTAAGTCATGTATGACTCTATGAGACCCCATGGACTGAAGCCTGCCAGGCTCCTCTGTCCATGGGATTCTCCAGGCAAGTATACTGGAGTGGGTTGCCATGCCCTCCTCCAGGGGATCTTCCCGACCCAGGGATCGAACCCGTGTCTCCTGCATTGGCAGGCAGATTCTTTACCGTCTGAAAAGCAGTTTATATAAGTGAGGAGAAGGTGACAGTTGATGCTTTACTGAGGTGGGCTATTTGTTAGGGTTTTCTTAAGTGATAGGGAGTTGGTTAGCAGTTCAGTTCAGTCGCTCAGTCATGTCTAACTCTTTACAACCCCATGAATAGCAGCACGCCAGGCCTCCCTGTCCATCACCAACTCCCGAAGTTTACTCAAACTCATGTCCATTGAGTCGGTGATGCCATCCAGCCATCTCATCTGTCGTCCCCTCCTCCTCCTGCCCCCAATCCCTCCCAGAATCAGGGTCTTTTCCAATGAGTCGATTCTTTGCATCAGGTGGCCGAAGTATTGGAGTTTCAGTTTCAGCATCAGTCCTTTCAATGAACACCCAGGACTGATCTCCTTTAGGATGGACTGGTTGGATCTCCTTGCAGTCCAACGGACTCTCAAGAGTCTTCTCCAACACCATAGTTCAAAAGTATCAATTCTTCGGCCCTCAGCTTTCTTCACCGTCCAACTCTCACATCCATACATGACCACTGGAAAAACCATAGCCTTGACTAGACAGATCTTTGTTGGCAAAGTAATGTCTCTACTTTTTAATATGCTGTCTAGGTTGGTCATAACTTTCCTTCCAAGGAGTAAGCGTCTTTTAATTTCATGGCTGCAATCACCATCTGCAGTGATTTTGGAGCCCAAAAAAATAAAGTCTGACACTGTTTCCACTGTCTCCCCATCTATTTGCCATGAAGTGATGGGACCAGATGCCATGATCTTAGTTTTCTGAATGTTAAACTTTAAGCCAACTTTTTCACTCTCCTCTTTCACTTTCATCAACAGGCTTTTTAGTTCCTCTTCACTTTCTACCATAAGAGTGGTGTCATCTGCATGTCTGAGGTTATTGATATTTCTCCCGGCAATCTTGATTCCAGCTTGTGCTTCTTCCAGCAGAGCGTTTCTCATGATGTACTCTGCATATAAGTTAAATAAGCAGGGTGACAATATACAGCCTTGAGGTACTCCTTTTCCTATTTGGAACCAGTCTGTTGTTCCATGTCCAGTTCTAACTGTTGCTTCCTGACCTGCATACAGGTTTCTCAAGAGGCAGGTCAGGTGGTCTGGTATTCCCATCTCTTTCAAAATTTTCCACAGTTTATTGTGATCCACACAGTCAAAGGCTTTGGCATAGTCAATAAAGCAGAAGTAGATGTTTTTCTGGAACTCTCTTGCTTTTTCAATGATCCAGCATATGTTGGCAATTTGATCTCTGGTTCCTCTGCCTTTTCTAAAACCAGCTTGAACATCTTGAAGTTCTCGGTTCACATATTGCTGAAGCCTGGCTTGGAGAATTTTGAGCATTACTTTACTAGCATGTGAGATGAGTGCAGTTGTGCGGTAGTTTGAGCATTCTTTGGGATTGCCTTTCTTAGGGATTGGAATGAAAACTGACCTTTTCCAGTCCTGTGGCCACTGCTGAGTTTTCCAAATTTGCTGGCATATTGAGTGCGTCACTTTCACAGCATCATCTTTCAGGATTTGAAATAGCTCAACGGGGATTCTATTACCTCCACTAGCTTTGTTCGTAGTGATGCTTTCTAAGGCCCACTTGACTTCACATTCCAGGAAGTTTGGCTCTAGGTGAGTGGTCACACCATCATAATTATCTGGGTCGTGAAGATCTTTTTTGTACAGTTCTTCTGTGTATTCTTGCCATCTCTTCTTAATATCTGCTGCTTCTGTTAGGTCCATACCATTTCTGGTTTTTTGTTACCTTGTATCAATTTGGGGGGAACAGTTTTAAGTTTTTCTTATGATTTCCAGGCACATAGGCAAGAAATCATCCAAGTTGTGCTAATCTGGCCAAATAAGGTGTATTCAGCTTGTGTGTGTGACTAAATTGATTTTGTCTGCTTGGGGAATTTTCGAGGCCAGGCTCCATTTGTTTTTTATTTTAGCAATCACCACACCACGCCCAGCAGACTGCCCTCCAGCCCGCACTGGGAGGGAGGGGCAGGAGAGGGCTGAAAAGAACCCAGGACGCGGGTCTCTATTTTCCTTGTCCCTCCAGCCCTCTTCTGAGCGGGCGTCTCCAGACTCTATTCCTCTCCAGGATTGCTCCTCTCTATGCACTGTG
Organism: Cervus elaphus; assembly: GCF_910594005.1. Lineage (NCBI taxonomy): Eukaryota > Metazoa > Chordata > Mammalia > Artiodactyla > Cervidae > Cervus > Cervus elaphus. Next base: position 13,038,660 of record NC_057841.1, on the reverse strand, counting down.
TCCTCCACTGAGGGATGGGAGTGTCGTCAAATCAGGAAAAGAAACGGAACCCCAGGTAAGCTCTGTCCTCATTCCAGTTTTTATTCATGGTGCTCTAGACCCCAAAGCATCCTCCCTTCTGTGTGTGTGAATAACATCTCTTTATTCTTGTTTCCTGAGCCTCTATTATGTGCCAGAACTTCCCCAGACTGTAGCATCAAGTATTCCATTTTGTATTCATGTGTGGTTTTAATGCTGCCAATATTTGGCTCCAGTGTACTGGTGTCAGGTTAAATCTCAGAGCCGGGGTTTGGGGTGAAGTAGGAAGAAAGAGTTGCATTGCTTTGCCAGGCAGGGGGAGCCCTGGCGAGCCAGTGCCCTCAGGGTTGTATGACCCACCCAGGAGCGGGTATTGAAGAGTCTTGTGTTGGAGGAGCTGGACGTGATCAGCTCGTGGACATTGTTCTGATTGGCTGATGGTGAGGTAAGAGGGAGTCAGCATCCTCAACCTTCGGTTCTAAGCCATCTGGGCTCTGCGTGCTTTGGAGAACCAGACAGTGAACTTCTTCCACCTGGTGGAAGCAGGAAAGCATCTGCAGAATAGCTCAAAGGACATCTCTCAGAACGTCATCTATAGTCCTTGAGGAAGGACTAAAGGTCCTTATCTTTGTTTAATGGCTAAATTATTATTATTTCATCTTGCTTGACTGTTTTCTTCCTTCTGCATTTTCTCTCTTAAGTTTATTTTTGGCTGATGTTTTTCTACAGACAAAAGGAAGGTGAAGGATGAGGGTGGGAGTCTTCTAAGATGGTCCCATAGGGTCCTGCTTGGTTACACTAATTCAGATGAGGCGCATTGATTTTTTTAACATTTTTGTTTATTTTTGTTTTATTTAATTTTGTTTAAACTGGGGAGCTCCATTGCAGTGGACACACGTCTGTTCTAATCATTCAGTTATTTTGGTAGCGTAATAGCTATACTAAAGGTATGCGACATTCTTAAAAGACTGAACTGATAAAATACCAGTGTCTTAACACATTGCATTTTATAAACAAACCACTTAAAGCAGAAACATTCTGATATTACCTTTATAAATTTAGAGTTTCCTCTAATGGGAATAATAAATTAACAAAATGTTGCTAAAACTGGATGAAAAATCAGGATGAAAAGAAAGCAAGCCAACACAGATATATTATGGCTTTTGCCAGCATTTGGTGAGAAATGTAGTACAGGAATATTTCATTGTGTTTTCTTAAATATTGTACATTATAATAATGGCTCTAACAATGTAGGCTATTTTTAAATATGTAAGAGCTAGAAAAATTTCACACTGTAACCTAGAAAGGTAACTAAGGGGAAATGTAAACTTTTTTTTGCCTTTTAGTTAAATGTGGTCCCCATCTTGACAATTTTAATTAATTAGTGCTTCTACCTTTTAAAATGACTATTATTTCTTTGTATCATCAATAATGAATCAGATTATGAGATCAGATACCAATATAATACATGCATTAGGGAGAAGTGCATTTTATTTTAGCTATTTTTGTTGGGGTATAGTTGCTTTTCAGTGTTCGTTAGTCTCTGCTGCACGACAGAGTGGATCGTGTATGTACACATGTGTCCCCCCTCGTGGACCCCACCCTACCCACTCTCTAGGTCCTCGGGAGCCCCCGGCCAAGCTCGCTGTGGCTCCTGGGGCAGCAGGCTCCCAGGGGCTGGCTGTTTTACACAGGGCAGGACAGAAGTCAGTTTCAGTCTCCCAGTTCATCCCACCCCTCTCGCTGCCCCTGTATCCACATGTCTGCTCCCCCACATGGGTCTCTGTTCCCACCTGCAGATAGGTTCATCTGTACCATTTTCCCAGAGCCTACACACATGCACTAATATGTGATGTTTGTCTCTTCCTGACTTACTTCCCTCTGTATGGCAGACTAAGTCCATCCACATCTCTACAAATGACCCAGAAGTGTTCCTTTTTAGGGCTGAGTAGCATTCCATTGTATATACGCACCACATCTCGTTTTTCCATTCATCTGTCAATGGATGTTTACGTGGTTTCCGTGTTCTGGCTGTTGTAAATAGTGCTGCAGTGAACACTGGGGTACACTTGTCTTTTCTCAGCGTCTATGCTCAATAGTGGGATTGCTGAGTCGTATGGTAGTTCTAGTTTTAGTTTTTAAGGAACTTCCGTAGTGGCTGCACCAATTTACATTACCACCAACAGTGCAAGAGAGTACCGTTTTCTCCATACAACCTCCAGCATTTGTTGTTTAGACTGTTTTGATGATGGCCGTTCTGACTGGTGTGAAGTGACACCTCATCGTCAGTTCTCATCAGCATTTCTCTAATAAATTAGTGATGTTGAGCGTCTTTCCATGTGTTTGTTGGCCATCTCTCTATTTTCTGTCTTCTTTGGAGAAATGTCAATTTCGGTCATCCCCTCATTGTTGGTTGGGTTGTTTTCTGGATGCTGAGCTCCGTGAGCTGTTTGTATATTTTGGAGATTAATAGTTTGTCAGTTGCTTCATTTGCAAGTATTTCCCCCCATTCCAAGGGTTGTCTTTTTGTCCCATTTATGGTTTTCTTTGCTGTGCAAAAGCCTTTAAATTTAATTAGGTCCCATGTATTTATTTTTGGTTTTGTTTTCATTATTCTAGGAGGTGGGTCAAAAAAGATATTGCTATGATTTATATCAAAGAATGTGCTGCCTATGTTTTCCTTGAAGAGTTTTATAGTGTCTGGTCTTACATTTAGGTCTTTATTCCATTTTGAGTTCTGTGTATGATGTTAGGGAGTGTTTTAAAATCTCTATTTTTTTCTTTGACTTGCTCTTGATGAATGGTATCTATTTATACAATTTTTTAAACTTAGGTCTTTATTCCATTTTGAGTTCTGTGTATGATGTTAGGGAGTGTTTTAAAATCTCTATTTTTTTCTTTGACTTGCTCTTGATGAATGGTATCTATTTATACAATTTTTTAAACTTATAAGATTATAAACGTATAATCTTACCTCTTTTAAAGGAGATAAGATTTAATGAGTATATAATTCTCTTTTAGAACAATAATAGACGTAATTGTTCAATTGATTTAAAGTTAGAAAATGAGTGTTATTTCACATACATTAGAAGTCATAAATACCTGTGGTACTGTGAAAATATTTCCATAATGAAAATGATTGTCCTTATTTCCATGAGTGACTCTTGTTATTATTAAATCTCCTTATGTAATGCATATCTTTGTGGTACTGCCTTTTTTCCATATCTTCTTTAAGGTGCATTTCATTTTTGAAATACTTTTCCTTCTAAGGTTTATTCAGGCTTAATTTGTGTCCATTCTTTGTAGAGTACATTATTAAAGTTAAGTATGTATGCTTGTTTTCTAAATTTAAATTACAAATTATTACCCAAAGCATTTGGAAAATTAAAAAAAAAAAAGAATCTGGAAAACATTCAATTTTAGCTCATTCTTTAAGATTTTTACAGGTCAAATAATATTCTCCTGCTGATGGTTTACAATATAAAGTTCACACAAGAAGCAAGTCAAAGGTTAGTTTATTTGACATTTCAATAGTTTCTACTACCTGGAAATATTTGGGCAAGATAAGTGGAGTGGCATGTGGAATGCAAAGCAGTGTGATGTAGACGTCAGAAGCGGACATGTAGTTGTTTTAGAATCCGGATAGATTTTTTTTAAACCTCATCAAGTCTTAGATACCGGATTAAAAATTCTCGTAGAAATATTGTAAGCATGAAATAAGATCATGTCTATTACACCAATAATGCTTGCCACAAAGTTTTTTTCATTCACTTATGTAAGCCTGTATTCATTTATTCAATAGGTGTGAGCCTCTCTAATGCAAGAACACTGTGGCAGGCACAGAAGGCTCTGTGTTAATAAGATAAACTTAGTTTCTGCCTAAGAGCGTTTAGATGACAATACTCAGTGGTTTCTACCTCCCCTGTTCCCTGTCCTCATGTAGCTGGTCTATTTTATCTAGTATATGATACATTGAGCCAGAATTTTCCTACCTGAGAAATGGCCTGATAGCTCTTAAAAATGACGAGAGGTTGTAGTTCTACTTTTCTATAGTTACACATGATGTAACATCAATAGTAAATAGAGTTAGTCTATTGGTTAGACTTTTTTTTTTAAGTCAAGTAATTCTAAATATTTTCCCTCCCTCTGGGAATATACTGGTGACCAACAAAGAAAATGCACTATTGGTTAGTAAAGCTTGCTAGAGAAGCAGGGCCTTATATAACCTGCAGATAATTTAAGGATGAGAAATAAGTGGTCTGTTGGTAAGAACAGGACTTGGGGTGGATGAAACTGGAGCCTATTATACAGAGTGAAGTAAGCCAGAAAGAAAAACACCAATACAGTATACTAACACATATATATGGAATTTAGAAAGATGGTAACAATAACCCTGTATGTGAGACAGCAAGAGAGACACAGATGTATTGAACAGTCTTTTGGACTCTGTGGGAGAGGGTGAGGGCGGGATGATTTGGGAGAATGGCATTGAAACATGTAAATTATCATATGTGAAATGAATCACCAGTCCAGGTTCGATGCATGATATAGGATGCTCTGGGCTGGTGCACTGGGATGACCCAGAGGGATGGGATGGGGAGGGAGTTAGGAGGGGGGTTCGGGATGGGGAACACATGTACACCCATGGTGGATTCAAGTCAATGTATGGCAAAACCAATACAATGTTACAAAGTAAAATAAATAAATAATTTAAATTTAAAAAAAAAAAACAGGACTTGGCAATGGATTTTTTTCTGAGGGAACGGGGAGAGGGGATCAACGCATGCACCAACTCTATGTGGGTTTGGTTTGGAGCACAACAAACATCTCATTTGCAGACAATAAGTGGGCGGTTAGGTTTTGTTAACAACTCAAACTTGGGATGTCACTGAATTCTGATTTCTCCACCAGGACATCTTTGATCTGAGACTCAATATTCTCCTTTATAAAGGGGTGATAATAATAGCATTTACCTTACAGGGCATTTGTGAGGATTATACAAGATAACTTCAGAGCACTCATCCTCTCAGTTAGCTCAGTGGTAAAGAATCTGCCTGCCAAGCAGGAGACGTGGGTTCAATCTCTGGGTCAGGAAGATCCCACAGAGGAGGAAATGGCAACCTAGTCTGGTATTCTTGCCTGGAGATTTCCTTGGACGGAGGAGCCTGGAGGGCTACAGTCCATGGGGTCGCAGTGAGTTGGACATGACTTCATGATTAAAAGAAACGAAGGGCTCAGAACATTTTGGCTATGAAGTTATCATTGTATTATACAGGCTTAGACGTCAGAAGTGTTGTCTCGGTGATAAATACGGATTTCAGAGTTTTGGACTCAAACACGTGATGATCCTGTGGGAAGTTGAAAAGGTTAGTAATTGACAGTGGAGGAAGCAAAAATAAGAGACTGCCCCTGATCCCGCAGAAATCATATATGATAAAAAGTTAGAGAAGGTAGTGGCCACTAAAAAATACAGTCAAAACCTGAAAGTAGAGAGTTACATTGTTTGGTGGGAATGTTAGGGACTCCAAGCCCGGAGGCAGCATCTCAGTAGCCCTGACAGCCTACTCTAAGGAGGCAGTGGGGAAGTCAGGCTGTATCCAAGTTTGTAACAATGGGAGCAGGCAGTCTGAACATCAAAGATCATATATCAAATGAAGGAATTAGCATTCTGTATATGGGAGATGCAAGCCTCTGGGCTCACTGAGCTCATCCCTTTCAAACGCACCTCAGGGGCTATTCTGGGGCCAACCCTGTTTCCCTGTTCACCTAAGGAGTGGTAGAGGGCTGCTTCTCGCATCCCCCAGCTCCTCAGCAGTCACCCCGGGGGTGGCAGCGTCCCCTGGATCGCAGGTTTGGAAGCCCTCATTCACATTTGGAGGCCAAAGTCGCTGATGGCTGAGACATTTCTTGTTTGTTAATATGGCAGGAGATATTTTCATTTCACAGGAGAGGTGCTCAGAGAGGAGCATCAGAAGCAGGAGCAAACTGAAGAAGGTGGTTTTGCTTGGAAAACCCTGATTCCAGGAAATGGAAGTGGTCACCTCTGCCAAGTGCTGCTGAGACAGAACATGGGGAACGAAGGATGTCCTCTGGATTGAGGACTTAGGAGTCTGCGGTGATCTTGGTGGGAGCTTCTCAGAGAGGAAACAGGGGCAGAAGTCACTGGAATGGAGAAGGAATAGACTGGGGCAGAGGTGAAGAAGTGGAAGAAACTACGGTAGACCACTATTTGAAGATATTTGATTGTGAAATTTTTTAAAAGATCTTTTTATGACTGTGGTGGGTATTCGTTGCCGCATGCTGGCTGTCTCTAGATGAGGTGAGGGGGCTTCTCTGTTGCAGTACCCGAGCTGCTCATTGCCGTGGCTTCTCTTTCTCAAGAGCACAGGCTCTAGGTGACTGGGCTTCCGTAGTTTCAGCTTGCTGGCTCTAGAGCACTGGCTCAGTAGTTTGGTGCTTGGGGTGGTTTCCCTGTGGCATGTGGGATCTTCCAGGATCAGGGGTCGAACCGGTGTCCCTTGCATTGCAAGGCAGATTCTTAACCACTGAACCACTAGAGAAGCCCTTGGTTGTGAACTTTTACAAAATGAAAACAATTTGAAATGAAAGGAAACAGTTTATATTGAGTAATGGAGTAAATTTTTATTAGAGACATGAGTTTTTAATGCTGATGCATAGAGAGGTAGTGTTTAGAATTATGGGGCAGAAAGAAGATAACCTAGAATTCAAGTTTTCTGAACTTCGTAGCTCAGTTGGTAAAGAATCTGCCTGCGATGCAGGAGACACGTGTTTGATTCCTGGGTCGGGAAGATCCGCTGGAGAAGGGACAGGCTACCCACTCCAGTATTCCTGGGCTTACCTTGTGACTCAGCTGGTAAAGAATCCCCCTGCAGTGCGGGAGATTTGGGTTCAATCTCTGGGTTGGAAGATCCCCTGGAGAAGGAAAAGGCCACCCTCTCCAGGATTCTGGCCTGGAGAATTCCATGTATAGTCCATGGGGTTGCAGAGTTGGACATGACTGAGTGACTTTCAAGTTTTCTGAACATAGATGGATGCATTGGCCCCAGTCAGATGCTGTCACCTGTTCTATTGGAGAAAATTGGGAGGACGAGCAGACCTGTGCTGATACAGGCATCTTTCCATCAAGAGTTTGACTGATGCCTCTCTGAGCATGAGGAATAGAAGGAACAACCGTTACTGTAGGGCACTTAGTTTAACTGATGGCTTTTGGTACCTAAGCTTAATAATGTAAATGGAGGAATTACAGGGTGATGGGCTGGAGGTCATGGTGAAATGGCAGAATAGGTGTGTGCTCAGCGGTAGTGGTGAGAGCAATAAGGCAGATCAGCTAGAAGATGAGAAACTGGTTTTCAGTGAGTTATTTAGGATTTTAATCGGATATTTCTGAAATCACAACTAAAGATTAGTAGGTAAGTTATACATTTTTCAAACCTATAAAGGACATTGAAAACTCAATGAAAATTTTATTGGATTGGAACAGAGGTCTTAATTTGAGAAGGAAATTTAGCCTAACAGAAGGTTTTTCTCTCTCAAAAACTCCACCCAGCAGGGGTATCAAAGCTAGTAAAGCCTTAATTTCACCCTTCAGTGTCTCACAAGACTAAAAACATCAGTTTTGAGCAAATGGATGGAAAGGTTGTATAAAGAGTTTCCTACCTGAAATGGAAACATTTTAACCTTCCATCGAGTTTTCCACTTTATAAAATAAAAGCATCCGTTTTTCCATCAGACTGCCTTTGTGTTGGCCTTACTGAGGCAAGAAAGTGGCTTTTATGGAAGCCCCTGCTGGTGGACACGGTGAAGCTTCAGTTCCCACCTCAGCAAGTCAGAAACACCAGGAGACCTGAGTATTTCAAGCATTAAAACTGTGAAATTTAAGTTGGTATTTCAGCTTAAATCCTTCTTTCCACCTTGTTTGGAAACTTCTGGAAGTTAGTATGTCAATTACATTGACATCATTTGATTTTAAATTTCCAAGCAGAAACCATCTGAATAGCTAAGTGTTTCAGACAATAAATTTCTGATAATTCAATAAAATTGTCTTGGATCCTACCTTTGTTATACCAACTAGGGGTGGAATATATGGAACATAGTTGGGCTTCTAAGAGTGAACAAATTATGTGTGTATATAGTGTACCTAGAACCCCCAAATCTACCCTATCTTTAATATTTTGTGACAAAATTTATTACTATAGTTTCACACAATTCTGAAAATCAAAAGAATAATCGTGTTGCCTCCTGTATCAGCATTAGTTTTTTTACTTGTCTGGTTTATCGTTTTTGTTTTGCTCTTTAATTTCTCCTGTAACATCAGAAGTTTCCTAGGGCTGAATTGTGGTTATGACACAGACCTTGCTGGAAAGATCTATGAGTAAACTTAGGGCAATGCAAGCTGATAAGGACCCGGGCATTTTGATTCATATTTGCATCATATTTAAGTATGCAAGACATATTAATATTTTTACAGATTATTTTTATTACAGATATTTTCAGAACATCAGTAAAGGTGGATCCTAATAGTTTAGTGTATGATAAACTGGCAAGAGTCACTATCTGGAGGAAAATAATTCATGTTGGAAAAAGGTGGTGATGACCGACATGCAGGTGGATCTGCTCTGTGTCACTGGCACTGGCTGGGTCTGTGGAAGGACACCTGGTCCAGGTAGTGAAGGGGCTTAAATTAAGGATTTACTGAGTTCCTCATGTCATGGGTTCAGGGCTTCTACCCTGTGCTGTCTGGGGAATATCTTGTTTTAATCAGTGTGAAGGCACCATGTCAGCTACCTGCCCATAACTGTCAAATTGTATAAATATAAAGGTCAAAATATTTTAGCACTGACTAAGGGATTTCCTTTGAAAATTATCAGAAGTCAGCATTTGGGATGGTTACTTCATTTTTCTATATCCCAGAAATGACTCTTTGGTTACAGCTAGAGATACTATATTACTAAAGCCTAGTAAAAGTGAATATTGATTAGGTACAATGTCAAGAAATCTATAGAAAACACTAATCACTATAGCAATTGTATGCATGTGTACACACACTTTATTTTTCTCCAACAAGTGATATAACTGAAAAGCCTGTTTTATTTTACCAGTTAGAGAACCCTCCAGTTATTCTGATTTCCTTTTACATCACATAGCTCGTTTAGAAATGTGATCAATCAGTTTAGTTTTTTTACATGCCAATAGTCCAGCCATCTTACAATTTAAGGTCGGTTCTACTGTTTGTTCATGAGATTATCAACTTTCTTAATCATAACGCAAGTTCTTGGTATAGATTTTTCTTATCTTAATCTGACACCATTTTTGTATACTTGGAAAATCAAAGGGTCACTTTTATTCAATAAATTTAGTTCCTTAAGTGACATATACTCTTAAGCTTAATATTTTTTTTCACACTCATGAAGCCATAATTAGATGAATTGGGAAATCTGCCATTCCTCTCTCCCAGTTAAAATAAAAATGACATAAATTACCATTAGTTGATAGAATTTCAGCTGAACCTTCGTTTGCCTTTATATTTGAAAAATTAAAATGATGTGGGAAAACATTAATAACAGAAATTTAGTTGTCAAAAGTAATAAGATATAATATTTCATTACCTATTTAAATTTATCAGGACAATTTGTATTCAGGAAGCATTCATTGTACTTAGATTATACAATTTAATTTAAAATTTAAAAGTAATGTTACTTTCATTTCAATAATCTCTATAAATGTTGCATTTATTTTATATTCCAAAATTAATGTAAATGTGAACCTAAAGGATTCTTTATTTCATTTTGTTCAGCTTCTATGTTTTTGTGGAAATATAAAAGTTAACTATTCAGAATGCAGAATATTTTTACTACTATATTTACAATTTCTTGGACAGTCTATGAAATGATGATTCATTTTCCATAGAGACAGTTCTGAGGACACTGAGATTAACAAAGTTACTGGGTGGTAATTAAGACCTTCATCGCTCCCAAAGCACCTTCCCCTTACATTAGTTTTGAAGAGAGTTCTGTGTTTGAATGGAGAAACTAATAGCCTGATGATATTGATAGTCATACTTTAACTTTTAAAGGGCAATGTGATCTGTACATCAATATTATCCAGAAAACTTATATTTTGTTTGTTTTATATTTAGAGGCTTTGCAGTTTGTTATTTTTGGCCAACTGTTAGATTGTATAACTAAGCAGACAAGGCATATTATTGCACTTCATATAAATGCATTTTAAAGACATCTGTTCTTGTTGTTCAGTTGCTAACTCATGTCCAGCTTTTTGCAGCCCCATGAACTGCAGCACGCCGGGCTTCCCTGTCCTTCACCATCACTTGGAGTCTGCTCAGACTCATCTCCATTGAGCTGGTGATGCCATCCAACCATCTCATCCTCTGTCATCCCCTTCTCCTGACCTCGATGTCTCTCAGCATCAGGGTCTTTTCCAGTGAGTTGGCTGTTTGCATCAGGTGGGCAAAGTATTGGAGCGTCAGCATCAGTCCTTCTGATGAATATTCAGGACTGATTTCCTTTAAGATGGACTGGTTGGATCTCCTTGCAGTCCAAGGGACTCACAAGAGTCTTCTCCAACACCACAGTTCAAAAGCATCATTTCTTCAGAGCTCAGTCTTTTTTATGGTCCAACTCTCACATCCATACTTGACTCCTGGAAAAACTATAGCTTTGACTACACAGACCTTTGTTTGCAAAGTGATGTCTCTGCTTTTTAATGCATTGTCTAGGTTTGTCATAGCTTTTCTTCCAGGGAGCTTGCATCTTTTAATTTTATGCCTTTGGACATTGTCCACAGTGATTTTGGAGCCCAAGAAAATAAAATCTGTCACTGTTTCCACTTTTTCCCCATCTACTGCCCATGAAGTGATGAGACCAGATGCCATGATCTTAGTTTTCTGCATGTTGAATTTTAAGCCAGCTTTTTCACTTTTCCTCTTTCACTCTCATCAAGAGACTCTTTAGTTCCTCTTTCCTTTCTGCCATAGGGATGGTGTCATCTGCATATCTGAGGTTATTGATCTTTCTTCCATTTGTGCTGGCCTTCTTAGGGTAGTCTAGACTGCTATAACATATTGGGCCTAAAAAGTATAATGACTTGAATTATTGGAGTGAACATCATGCTCATCTAGCCATCTAACTTGGACTCTGACACCTTCCATTTTGTAATTTTGTGATTTACTAAGGTATGCAGTCTCAAAGTGGTGAAAATTGTTTTTTTGGGGGTGGAGGTGAAATATTTTAAATATTATAATAGTTTATAGCCCTCTAAAGGGCCACAGTATGTAAACAGATATATGTCCACGGTATTAAAATTTCATGAGGAGGGAGGATTAGGGGAAAAAAAGAGGCTCCAAATGGCTCCTTGGGGAAAGTATTAATGGGAATGGGTGTTTGAGAAACACTATCCTAGGGCTTTGCTGGGTTTTTTGTTTTTTTTTTTTCTTCCATCTGACTGACAGAAGATGATAGAGAGCAGGAGTATGTGTAGAGGAGCTTTATGACCAACCATGAAAGGGGCTTGGAACACACCTTCCTGTAACCATTGTCTAAAATAGTCATATGACTGTGGCTAACTGCAAGGGAAGCTGGAAGATGTAGTCTAGCTGTGTGTCCAGGAAAAAGACAAAACCAGATTTTGGTGAGGAGCTAGTGGCCTTTGAATTTCGGTTCAGTGACATGCACCTCTCACAGGGTGGATGTTCAGTGACTATTTCCTGAACTGCTTGCTGAACTGATGTACATCTCTGTGTCAGCTCCTTCAAAGATAATTCGGATCCCAACTCTGTAGAGCATGTCAGTGGGTTTTTGACCAACTATGAAGAATTGAAACCATTTTACTTTTCGGTGGGGTTCTTTCTTATTCAGTATTGACACTATATGATCTGTTGGTATTTCTGTGAGTTTAGTCTAGATTTTTGTTGTGTACCTTATTTTTGAGTTATATTATTTTAATATTTAAATATAAATTTATCTTATAATAAGTGGCTCTTATTACTAATATACAAACATCTTGAATTCTTCTTAAAAATATTTTTCGAACCGATATTTGTGTAGATACAGGATAAACCACTTTGAATTGAGAAGCAGTCCTTTTCTTTACAATAACCAAATGATAAAAATTCCACGTTGTACTTGTGGATTGGTTACGTTGGAGAGGATTGTAGGTAAAGTCACCTCAATGCTTTAAAATGCGTACTGGTGCATATAATTACTTCAAGTATATTTCTTGGGTTAATATTTCTTTCTCCTTTATTCCATTTTATGTAACACAATCTTCTGAAAAAATTTTTAGAGACTAATTCTATCCATTTCAAAAAAATGTTTAGAATTAGATTTGAGGTAATGGGGTTTGGGGAGAAAAATAACACTGTTATGAGAAGTAAGAAACCTTATTTCTAGACCTGCCTTGACTATGAAACATAGAGATCATTAAATCAGCCTTAATTTTCTCAAGAAAATGGAGGGCCTTCCTCAGATGAACTTTATAATCCCTTCCGCTTTATTGAATGGGTTTCCCAGGTGGTGGAATGGTAAAGAATCTGCCTGCCAATGTAGGAGACACAGGAGACATGTGTTAGATCCCTGGGTTGGAGATTCCCTAGAGAAGGGAATGGCTACCCATGCCAGTATTCTTGTCTGGAGAATTCCATGGACCGAGGAGCCTGGCGGGCTACAGTCCATGGGATCGCAAAGCATCAGACATGACTGGGAACACTCACACTGCTATACTGACAGGTGATGCAGAAAGATCCCGCTCTTTCTAAACCTCCTTTCTGCTTTAGGATGGCAAGAGAAATAAATTTAAAGCCTACTAAGCATCTTGAGGGCAGACACTTACTCTTATTTGTTAAGCTAGGTATTCAGTGTTTCAGCTGAAAATATAGTGCACCTTCTTTTTTATTTTGTATTTCTGCCAATGTATGGTGAATGACTACAGTTTCCTCAGCTCCATATTAATACTTAAAAAGTATTATTTACTCCTCATCAAATCTTCTGGAGAGGTTTTTCTTTGAGCATCATCATTTCATAAAGGAGGATGGTGAGGTAGAAGGAAGACCCAAATTTGTGAGAGGAGAGTGAAGTTTGGATTCAAGGCTGGTTGATTCTAAAGGCCACTCTCCCCATAACTCTGAATTATTCCTCCATAACCTTTCTGTAAGCACTTAAAGGCAACTCTCGTGTTTCTTTTTTGTGAATTTGTTCACAATTTAAAGTTGAATTTTAAGGAGATAAATTCATTTTTACCCAGAGTTTTGGAGAACAAATATTCTGAATTTTAAACAAAATAATACAGGGTTTTTATTTTCTCCATGAGAAAATTTTAGATCCCTTAATATTTTAACTGGTAACATTTGACTTTCTTGGGAAAGTGGGTAATTTTGACGGGCTATTTAGCCACAGGTCCTTAAGATTGGGGCAGTCATTCTTGAGGTGAAGTCTCATTTTTTTTAAGTTGCCTTTTCAATAGTTTAAAACTCTAATGAAATTAACCCAATGCACTCAACATGCAGACTTTTTAAAAATATTTTATGATTAAGTGGCAGTATTAAATAAGTCACTTGATTAGTATACATAAACCCTTGAGTAATAATGAATCATTTGAACATACGGGCTTGCCAATTCTCACATATATTTTTGCCTACCACAAATGTATCTACTTATCTAGTGACCATGTGGATAACTTTATTTGTGACATAATTTAATAAGTTTTGTTTTTTCTTTTTCCACATCAAAATTCAAGTACCATTTTCAGTATTCTTTTAGATATCTTTCTGGAGAATAGAGAAAGAAAGCTTAAATGACACCAAGTAAGGGAATTTAGAATTATTTGAAAAAAAAAAGTAGTGAAATAAGAATTCTACAAAGAGGCACAATTTTTTAAAGTACATTTAATAATGATTTACTGAATATTTGCTTGGCATATGAATTATGTAGTTTTATATATTAAGCATTTATTATCATAAATATTTATCCCTTGAAATATATTTATGAACTGCTTAAATTTTCAAGTGTATTACAAGTAAAGCAGAAAATAATACTGGTCATACTTTTATCTTTTCTTTTTCTATGTTTTCCATCTTTTTATTTATAGTCAGAAGTATTCCACAGATAATTCCATCTTTCAGCAAAGCTATTTCTTTATATTAATGAATCATACTGTACACAGGAAAAGTCATGCTTTGAAAGCTAACATTAATTCATGGTCCATTACAGGAAATGCTTACTAACTCTGATTATATATAAATTTGCTCTGAAAAGTCTCACAAAGAAGCTTGTGATGTATAAATTAATGAATTCTCATTAGGAGTTGGTCGTTCCTCATTACATAAGAATTTTCTTTGCTTTTGTAAACTTGGAGCAGAGTTTATAATTTACAAAATTTTATAATTTATAAATTATAATTCATAATCTAACCTAAATTATTATAATTTATAGATTTATAAAGTTGATAATTATTATTTCAGTGGGCATTTGAAAAGGATATACACTCATCTTTATGACAAAAAAATATAATAAGACACTTAAGTCATAGAAGCATGGGATCTAAGTATACAATTTAATTTTATTGCACTTATTATAAATTGGCTAATTTCTTTGGCTTATAGTAGTTAATGAAGTACCTATTACAGAAAATAGAAAACACAGGTGACTCAATAACAGAGAGAAACTGGAGGTCAGTATATTTCCCAAGACTGAGCCTTATTTTCAAGAAATTAATGATTCATCCAGGTTAGATCAAGTGCTAAAAAAGCCAACTCCCCTGACCAGACAGCATTATAATCATTATATTACATTTAACAAATTTCAAAACTCGGAGAAAATATCTGCTATCCTCTGTTCCTAGATCATAGCACTAGTCACAGTGGCCTGCACTTAGCATTACACATAATATTTATGTGTAATTTTTAATAGGAAGAAAAAGTAAAAATCTAGAGACATGTGCCTATTAACTAAACTCTAAGAAAGCACATGGTGTTTAAAACTGGTTGTAGAGAGGCGAGGAAAACTAAGAAATTCATTTATAACCATGCTGAGCCAAACTTTAAAGAGTTTAGAAATTTAAACCATTGCTTTAATTATGAGTCAGATAATTACAGATTCATTTGGCAGGTAAATCATTGCATAATATTTAGTATATTAATTAAATTAGAACTTACCTTATTAAAGACGTGAGCCAAAGGTTGAATAGAGAATGTGGTAAAAGCTAAACCTAAATTCATTTCTTCCAAACATATTTTTGTATAACAAAGTGTGAACAAATTACTTGTGAAATGTATCTGTTACGTCTAACATAGTTCTGCTTCTACAAGTTTTTTGCATTAATTCCCAAGGTAGCAGAACTCCTTGGTAACCATAGTATACTTGACCATGAATGAGGGCCTGTTGGGTATTTCAGAAGTCACTCTTGTAAGTTAGTTTTAATTTAGATAGATGTTCAGTATTGACATATTTACTTGTTGCATACTCAATAGACAGCATAAATACTTCTGAGAAATCATGGATTAGATACAAAAAAATTAAAATGCAATATAATTTTATAAATGTGAAATGCAGAGGAGTTACCCCATTTTCTCACAATGCAGGATAACCAACGCAACAGCAGTTTATACTCAAGAGAATGATTCACGAGAGGATAAAACGACCATGTTTCCTTTATTGATTTTACTTTATTAGACCATCATTTGTATACTGTCTGCCTTCCCAGTGGTTTGTGTCCTACTTAAGGCAAGGGCAATGTCTTATTAATTGTTCTGCCTCTTACCATAAAAGAAGACCCCTACACTTGCCAGGTCATACTTAAAAAGGTCACCTGTGTGCATGCTAAGTCACTTCAGTTGTGTCTGACTCTGTGATCCTGTGGACTGTAGCCCACCAGGCTCCTCTGTCCATGGAATTCTCCAGGCAAGAATACTGGAGTGGGATGCCGTGCCCTCCTGCAGATGATCTTCCCATCCCAGCAATCGAACGTGTGTCTCTTAGGTCTCCTGCATTGGCAGGCAGCTTCTTTACCACTTGCGCCACCTGGGAAGCCCCTACTACTTGTTAAAATAACCATAAGTCATAGTGGAGTGAACTATGTAGGCATGAAATGATTTTGTGGACATAAAATTTAAAAGGCAGAAAGCAATTTCAATTTCCGGTGGAGATGTCTTGATTTTGTAGAGACATATTTTTTGAACCAAATAATGAGTTACTAGTATTTCAACTTGAAGGGCACATGTATTTCTTAATGACTTATAAAGTTTCTGGTAGAATCAGTATATATATTAAGTTGATTTTCGAGTGGCTTGTTGTATTACTGGGCAGATATTACCCATATCTTTGTGCAAACAATTGTGTTGCCAGTTCTCTAACTTTTATTGAATGTCTAGTATGGTACTTTACTAGGCTCTAGAGTATGTTTACAGTGTCAGGACACATTTCCTGCTTACTTTACAACTATTCATAAACAAAATTTAGGGGGGATAGGTGTCTCTTTTATAACATGCTGCTGCTAAGTCACTTCAGTCGTGTCCGACTCTGTGCGACCCCATAGACGGTAGCCCACCAGGCTTCTCTGTCCCTGGGATTCTCCAGGTAAGAACACCGGGTTGCCATCTCCTTCTCCAATGCATGAAAGTGAAAAGTGAAAGTGAAGTTGCTCAGTCGGGACTCTTAGCAACCCCATGGACTGCAGACTACCAGGCTCCTCCATCCATGGGATTTTCCAAGCAAAAGTACTGGAGTGGGTTGCCATTGCCTTCTCCTTTATAACATGACACGGATTTATTAAAAAATTTGAATAAAACAGACATTTTGAGTCATGCACAAAAACGAAAGCTTCCTTACATCCACCTTACTGAGGGCAGCTATTAGTGCATTATATAGATTCAGTCATCTAAGATTAATCATATCAATAGTAACAGTGAAATCAGTATCAGTATCATATTTCATAGGTGTGAAATTGAGTTAGGGAAAAAGTATGGGAAAATTCTTTTGATTAAAAAATTACTCTGAATAATCTGCCTTGTAAGCTCTATTCTAAGTTAAAATCTAATAATCAGTGTAAATAACCAAATAAAATTGCAAAATGAGTACTTTCAAGGTCATGTGTATGGTTTGCTTATCATGAGCAAATGAAAATTTTAAAAGCCATATCTTCATTTTCACCACCCACATCTCTGATGCAGAACAAATCATTTCTTACTGACCATTTTAATTCCACAATTAAGAAACACGAATATAAAAGCTAGCCACCTAGTTTATTTGACCTGACTTTGTTTTGCGGCCTGGCAGAGAATTTTATAGTTTGTTGATTCTCAGTAGATAATGGATTGAAACTGTTTTTAATAGTGTTGGCTACTGAAGCATGCGGCTACAATGTAACCTCAAGGTACCCTCATAAATGCGGTGGAAAATCTCTTGTACGACAGCAGTAGAGCAATTTGTCCTTGTTTATTCCCTGGAGAGCACATCCATATACTCTGTTCTTATGACAGGATCCTTTCAGAATTGCCCTTTCTAATGTCGATATTGTAATAGGGGCCTGGTATTGCTGATACGACTATATTTTCTGATCTAATTCATAGATATTAAAACGATTGACCTTGTATACGGCTGCCTTGGAGGAGAGGCATTGTTAAATATAGGCTTCCCTAAATGATCACTTTATTTTCTGCTTCTCTACCACATAGTGTGTGTAATCATTTTCCTATTTTTTTTCCCCAATACATTTTATTGAATTTTTGGTTTAGTGGCCTAGTTGCTCTTAAGTATCTTTGGCCGATAAACACTTTGCAGTTTCTCTGTGGCTTTATTACTTTTCATATTCCAAAATAACAGCAGACTAAAAAATCAGAATACACTGAAGCAAAAGTGAAACTCATACATAATTCTATCATCTGGACCAAACCACCATTAAACTTGTTAGATATTCTATTAGGACTTTTCTGTGTTGATGTGTACAAATTATTTCTCATGTACATATACACATACTCAAAAAAAAACAAAACAAAACTAGAGTTTAGCCTCTGATTTCCATCTAGAAATATATATTCCTGTAACCAAAATTCATGTACCTGCTTTATACACACGTGTAAATATATACATGCACACACAAGTATAAACTGATCTTCCATTTTATTTTAATACCACTTAAAATAACTTTTAACTGAACTTATAAATTACATAGAGTGTATATCTAAGTACTTTAGAAAAATTTCTCCATTTTTATATAACTGATCAAGCTAGATATTATTGATTATTTGAGGCATGGAAAGGTTACATTTTGGATATACCTATGGTAAGATGTTCCCATCTGATAAACTGTTATCTGGCTGAATGTAAGAGCTCTGAAGATGAAATGCTTGTTGTATTATATTTCAGTATGGCTTCTTAAAACTAAAAATTAAACTACTGAGATAAAGATTTTCATTCCAAACTGGACCAGCCAATCATGTACTATTTACTTGGAAAATCCATTCTGTGACTGGAATTATGCTTCAGTAGTTTTGTATTCATATATGTAATTATTGAGCTTCCCAGGTGGCACTAGGGGTAAAGAATGTACCTGCCAACGCAGGAGACACAAGAGACGTGCGTGTGATGCCAGGTCAGGAAGAGCCTCTGGAGGACAGCCTGGGCTTCCCTGGGCTCAGACAGTACAGAATCTGCCAGCAGTGAAGGAGACTGGAGTTTGATCCCTGGGTCGGGAAGATCCCCTGGAGAAGGGAACGGCTACCCACTCCAGTATTCTTGCCTGGGAAATCCCATGCACAGAGGAGTCTGGCAGGCTAAGTCCACAGGCTCACAGAGAGTCAGACACAACTGAACGACTAACCCTTTTGCTTTCACACTTTCAGTTCAGTTCAGTCGCTCAGTCATGTCCGACTCTTTGTGACCCCATGGATTGCAGCATGCCAGGCCTCCCTGTCCATCACCAACTCCCAGAGTTTACTCAAACTCATGTCCACCGAGTTGGTGATGCCATCCCACCGTCTCATCCTTTGTCGTCCCCTTCTCCTCCCACCTTTAATCTTTCCCAGTAAGTCAGTTCTTCGTAACAGATGGCCAAAGTATTGGAGTTTCAGCTTCAGCATCAGTCCTTCCAATGCATATTCAGAACTAATTTCCTTTAGGGTAGATTGGTTGGATCTCCTTGCAGTCCAAGGAACTCTCAAGAGTCTTCTCCAACACCACAGTTCAAAGGCATCAGTTCTTCAGTGCTCAGCTTTCTTTATAATCCAACTCTCACATCTGTACATGGCTACTGGAAAAACCATAGCTTTGACTAGACAGACCTTTGTTGGCAAAGTAATGTCTCTGCTTTTTAATATGCTGTCTAGGTTGGTCAGAACTTTTCTTCCATTTAGCAAGTGTCTTTTAATTTCATGGCTGCAGTCACCATCTGCAGTGATTTTGGAGCCCAAAAAAATAAAATCTGTCACTGTTTCCCCATCTATTTGCCATGAAGTGATGGGACCAGATGCCATGATCTTAGTTTTTTGAATGTTAAGTTTTAAGCCAACGTTTTCACTCTCCTCTTTCACTTTCATCAAGAGGCTCTTTAGTTCTTCTTCACTTTCTGCCATAAGGGTGGTGTCATCTGCATTTCACACTTTAATTATTGTGATAATAATCCCCAGTGGATACACCATGGGCCTGTCAATTATACATGATGCAGTATTTTTAGGGGAAATGTAGAATTAGATACATAATGTGTGTTTCAGGAAAAAACCCACATTATTATATAAACATAATATGAACAATGCCTTAACACTGATTTGAGAAAAGGAGCAAATATAAATGTGGCATTTTTTCATGAAATAAAGCATTTAATGGGCTTCTCTTGTGGTTCAGGTTGTGAAGATCCCCTGGAGAAGGAACAAATACCCACTGTAGTACTGTTGCCTGGGAAATCCCATGGATAGAAGAGCCTGGCGGGGTACAGTCCATGGGGTCACAAGAGTTGGACACGACTTAGCAACTAAACCACCACCACCAAAGCATTTATTTCTCTCTGAGCCTGGGGTTAGAGTAGTCATGTCCAGTAGTCACGTATGGATGTGAGAGTTGGATTATAAAGAAAGCTGAGTGCCGAAGAATTGATGCTTTTGAACTGTGGTGTTTGGAGAAGACTCTTGAGAGTCCCTTGGACTGCAAGGAGATCCAACCAGTCCATCCTAATGGAAATCAGTCCTGTATATTCATTGGAAGGACTGATGCTGAAGCTGAAACTCCAGTACTTTGGCCACCTCATGCGAAGAGTTGACTCATTGGAAAAGACCCTGATGCTGGGAGGGATTGGGGGCAGGAGAAGAAGGGGACGACAGAGGATGAGACGGGTGAATGGTTTGAGCCTTCTCATACTCACTAGACATGTATTTGAGCAAGCTCCGGGAGTTGGTGATGGACAGTGAAGACTGGTGTGCTGCAGTCGATGGGGTCGCAGAGTCAGACTCAGCGACAGAACTGACCTTGGGGTAACGTAGTTTTGCACCCTTCTAGAGAAAGGAGTATCAGTGACCTACACTTTCTGAAACCATCATCTCATCTAATGCTACCGGTCACTCACATATGGTCAGTGATATAGGCGATCAAGTCATAGAATCACTGGAGTAAGTAAAGAGACTTCAGGTTAGGAGCTCTGAATGGAATTTGTAGCTCCCATTTGCAATATGCCTGGTGCTTGCTTATAGGGTCCAAAATATAGTGACTGCACACACAGTGGAATTGTGGAGCTTAAAAATAAGCGAAAGGCAAGAGATGGCCATGTGTCACTAGTTTACAGTGGATCCAGCAGTTTTCTTGACTCTATATTATTTCACAGTTACTTATTAGTCATATAAAGTTCAGGAAATTAAGTGTGATATATTTGCTTAAGTGGTTTCCTCTTAATAGACAAATAACCATTTTTAGCCTTTCCTCTGTAAGCTCCCACACCTGCTACCAGTAACTCCACACATATTTATTTTTCTTTCTTTAAGAAGAGGAGCTCGATGTGTTTTAAGTTAGTTCTGATTAATTAGAACATGTGTGAGTATGTGTATGTATGTGCTAAACTAAACTAGAAATTTATGGCTTCTGAAATGTCACATGACAATATGAAAGAAGTTAGCACATTTGCTTTCATGTAACAATTATAAAAATAAATGAGAATTACAATAAAAGTCCCATTGTTGATGTACAGAGAAATTGCTTTGCACCTGTTTATTTTTTCCCCCTTTAAACCCAGGATATCAATCTCCTTCATCTATTAAAACTAAAATGCATAACTTCCTTTAAGGCACTACTTGAATTCTACCAACTATAGGTTTTACTGTTCAGTGATAATGCCTTTTTCTTTTATTTGCTATCTAACCTATGCTATCCCTTTTTATCACTTTATGTTATTTTCTTCCATTTCTGGCCTTATCCATGCTGAGCCAAATAATTGAAGTATATCTGGAGAAATTAATGAAACATGGAAAATGATGCTACCATCATGCATGATCACTGTATGACCAGGGGCTCAAATCCGTCCTCGAATTGCCTGGAAAACTGACCCCAGATCTCCTGCTTCCCCACTGACTGCACACCCTTCCATTTCAAACCTTTTCAAATCTTCTGAATGACCTCCTCTCCCTTCTCTCCTCTCTGTATCCTCTCTACCAGTAGCAGAATATTTATTGAATACCTGTCGGCCTGGCATTGGTGGTGCTGGGTGCTGGGTATACATGTGACTCAAACTTTGCAGGGAGTTTGCGCTCTCATACAGATTATGGGCCATTCATAAGGAAGGACGCATATACTAGGTGGTGATCAATCAGGGGAGATGAAGACAAGTCGTGGGAGATAGGATATGACGGTCATGCCTTTTGCGCAGGAGGGTGAGGGAAAGCATCTTGTCACTTGAGTACAGTTGGCAGGGGGGGGAGCAATCCATGCTATTCCCCAGGTCTGGGTAGTTTCACATCAAAGAAGCAGCAAGTGCTGGTACTGTGAGTTGGGACCATGCTTGGTTCATCTGAGCAACAGGAGATGTTGTTTTATATTTCATAGAGAAAACAGGCTCCCTCAAGTGAGTATTTAATCATCTTTTCATCTCCCAAGTTCATGATGGATGCCATCCACTCTCTCCTCTTTACCTTCTGCTCTGATGACAAGAGAACCCTTCCATCAGAAGCCAGTTCCTCCGGGAGAAATTGGTTGTTGTTTAGTTACCAAGTCATGTCCAACTGCAGCATACCAGGCTCTCCGGTCCTCTGTTACCTCCCAGAGTTTGCTCAGATTCGCATCTATTGAGTCAGTAATGCTATCTAACCACTCCATCCTCTGCCACCCCCTTCTCCTTTTGCCTTCAATCTTTCCCAGCATCGGAATCTTTTTCAATGAGTTGGCTTTTCACATAAGGTGGCAAAAGTATTGGAGCTTCAGCTTCACTCCTTCCAATGAATATTCAGGGTTGATCTCCTTTAGGACTGACTGGTTGGATCTCCTTGCCATCCAACAGACTCTCAAGAGTTTTCTTCAGTGTCACAATTTGAAAGTATCAATGCTTCGGTGCTCAGCCTCCTTTATGGTCCAGCTCTCACATCTGTACACGACTACTGGAAAAACCATAACTTTGACTGCATGGACCTTTGGCAAAGTGATGTCTCTGTTTTTTAATATGCTGTTTAGGTTTGGCATAGCTTTTTTTCTGAGGAGTAAGCGTCTTTTAATTTCATGGCTGCAGTCACCATCTGCAGTGATTTTGGAGCCCAAGAAAATAAAATCTGTCACCGTTTCCACTTTTTCCCCTTCTGTTTGCCATGAAATGTTGGGACTAGATGCCATGATCCACCAGGAATACTATTTCTCTCTCTCCCCCCCCCCTTTTTTTTTTTAACTAAGAAGTGTCACCCATATGTAATTCTTTCTGTCTTATATATGCTATCCTCTTTTACTCTATATTTCCTATTAATGCTCATTTCATAAAAATAAATGTTAAAAAGCTTATACCTCAATCACACTATTGCAGTTCTGACTGAGCATCCATTATGAATTTGTGACTACTAAATAAGTTATTGGACTAACCACATATATTTTACATTAAATACTAACTCCAAGTGCCTCTTGAAGTACAGGAAGCATTTCTGATGTCAAAATCTGAGAGAAATGCCCTTAACCAGTTTATTGGTTTTGTCATTGCTAAAGTATTTTAATTTCCTATCAATTCATAATGGCATGATGGTACCTAAGAAGCTGACAACCTAGAATTAGTTACATTAGCTATAAAGTACTTGGTTTCTGTGCAAGGATAGACCCAGGTTTGATCCCTGGGTCACGAAGATCCCCTGGAGAAGGAAATGGCAACCCACTCCAGTATTCTTGCCTGGAAAATCCCATGAATGGAGAAGTCTGGCAGGCTACTGTCCAAGGGGTCGCAAAGAATCAGACATGTCTGAGTGACTTCACTTTCTTTTCTATGCAAGAGAGATGACATTAAATCCTATGATCCTTTCAGGGGTTGAATGTAGCTGGATCTTGCTGAATGCTCTTGGTGGTGTTTTCTATTTTAAAATGTTTTTATCTAATGTAGATATGAGAAAGTTTTGCAGACTGTAGAAGTACTTCAAAATATACACCTCTGAATGTGCAGAGGTGTTAATATGTGAGAAGTAGTAAATTTCAAAATATCAAAAGCTAAAAGCCTCCATCCACAGGCTTTATATGTGGGCTTCTGTATGTTTTCATAGCATTTGAAAGCTGCAAAACTTCTTTCTATATTATACTCAAGAGACAAAGTTTTAGTGATATAACTTATAGAAGTAGTAAAAATTAAAGTTGAAGAAAGTGTAATATCATATATGTTGTTGTTTAGTTGTGGAGTCATGTCCAACTCTTTTGTCACACCATGGGCTAGAACCTGCCAGGCTCTGCTGTTCATGGGATTTTCTAGGCAAGAATACTGGAGTGTGTTGCCATTTCCTTTTCCAGGGGATATTCCTGACCCAGGGATCAAACCCGATTCTTCTGCATTGGCAGGCATTCTTTTTACTCCTGGGCCACCAGGGAAGCCCGATATTATGTATGGTGCTTTAGTTGCTAGGTCGTGTCCGACTCCTGCGACCCCGTGGACTGTAGCCCGCCAAGCTCCTCTGTCCATGGGATTCTCCAGGCAAGAATATTGAAATGGGTTGCCATTTCCTTCTCCAGATATCATGTATACTATTAGATAAATGCCAGACTTAAAAAATAATGTATTTGAGCTAAATAACTTTTAAGAAGCTATGACCAACCTAGACAGCATATTAAAAAGCAGAGACGTTATTTGCCAACAAAGGTCTGTCTAGTCAAAGCTATGGTTTTTTCAGTATTCATGTATGGATGTGAGAGTCAGATCATAAAGAAAGCTGAGTGCCGAAGTATTGATGCTTCTGAACTGTGGTATTGGAGAAGACTGTTGAGAGTCCCATGGACTGCAAGGACATCCAACCATTCCATCCTAAAGGAAATCAGTTCTGAATATTCATTGGAAGGACTGATGCTGAAGCTGAAGGTGAAGGTCCAATACTTTGGCCACCTGATATGAAGAGCCAGCTCATTGAACAATACCCTGATGCTGGGAAGGATTGAAGGTGTGAGGAGAAGGGGACAACAGAGGATGAGATGGTTGGATGGCATCACCGACTTGATGGACATGAGTTTGAGCAAGCTCCAGAAGTTGGTGATGGACAGGGGAGCTGGGCATGCTGCATTCCATGGGGTTGCAAACAGTAAGACATGACTGAGCGACTGAACTGTTTTTTAAAAATTTGCCTTTTAATTTTCTTTTCTGGAATTTCTGTTATATTTCTGTATGATGGTATTTTTATTCTTTATTCTAAATCAGTTTCCTACTTGGCTCATTAGATTATGAGGATGTTCAAGATAACTAAAATTTTTGAAAAACAGTTGATTTGCAGTATCGTGTTAACTTAGGGTGTACAACAAAGTGAGTCGTATTTTATATATATATATATATGTAATTATTTTCCATTATATGTTAGGTAACTATTGAATATATATATTCTGGTGCCTCAGTGGTAAAGAATCGGCCTGCAATTCAGAAGACCCAAGTTTGATCCCTGGGTTGGAAAGATCCCCTGGAGAAGGGAATGGCAACCCACTCCAGTATTCTTGCCTGAGAATCCCATGAACAGAGGAGCCTGGTGGGCTACAGTCCATGGGGTCACAAAGAGTCAGATACAACTTAGCACCTGAAAAACAACAACTAGGTGTGTGGGAAAAGTAAAAGAAGCAAAATCCTTCTTATAGTCTGTCCACTTTCTTAAAAAATTATGCATAAGCCTCTTATGTTTATCAATATATTAATAGCAACAGGTCCTAGGTTGATTTATTACAGAAGTGATGTGTTAATCACCTAAAAGAACAAACTCATTCTTTAAGTAGTATGTTTTTGTGTGAAAATTAAACATGCTAATGATTAACTATGGACATAAGGCATAAGCTAATTTGAATTATTTATATACTTCCACACAATGAAATATAGACAATCATCATCAGCTAAGTAAGGATACTCTCTTAGTATTGGAAATGTAAATATATGTGTGAGAGCATAAAAAATTTCAGACTGATTAGTCAGATGAGTGCAGTTGACAGTGCAGAGTTCAAACATTGTAGGGAAGGAATGGGCACACAGAATTAGCTGCAAGATTTTGTGAAGGAATCAATTTTTAACTTTGCCTGGGGGATGATTAGAATTTAAATAAACGCAGATGATGGGAAGAGGGTCCCAGGAAAAAAAAGTGTACAGTATAAGGAAAGAAGCAGAAATGAGAAATTCAGACAGGGTGTTTTTAAAGCAGTTGATTGAGGATTTGGTCCTACTTGAGAATTCAGTCTACCTTGGGAAATTAAATTTGAGTGGTAAGCAGACCTCAGGTTTTAATTTATCCACTTAATGAATACAATACTTGAAAGCACTCAAAGTATTTCACTTGTAAAATATTTTAAAACAAGGATGATTTTGTTTTCTCAGACCCCATGGACTGTAGCCAACCAGGCTCCTCCGACCATGGAATTCTCCAGGCAAGAATACTGCAGTGGGTAGCCATTCTCTTCTCTAGGGGATCTTCCCAAGCCAGGGACTGAATTTGTATCTCCCACATTGCAGGCAGATTCTTTACTGTCTGCGCCACCAGGGAAGCCCCTTGAAAAGATTAAATGATTCTAAAGTGAAACATTTAATGTTTTCTCTTTTATACCATAAAACAACACAACAACATGAGGTACATACACATAATTTCTTTATATGTTTACTGAAACTCTTTTGGTCAGGAAGATACTTATTTTTATCAGTATCTTCCTATTTTTATTTTAATTTCCCTTCCATCAGTATCCACAGATACATATAAACTTTAAAAAAACAACTATATTGTTATACTACTCTGTAATAGATCAATTAGGCTAAAAGGTAAGCACCTTGAATTTTAATTCTGCTTCCCCACTGACTCATGAAGTAGTTTTCAGCAAACTGTGTAACTTTAAGGATGGCAAACTGTATGCCCCTCTTTAAAATGGGGTTACTCACAGCTAACATTAACTCTTCAACATTTTGATAATCTAGTAAATAAATATTTTAAATTATAATTTGTTTTAAAAAATAGAAAGTGTTTAGTTTCAGTTTTAGAGAAATGTTGGATACATTTTACCAAGTAATTTTAATATTCTATTTTTTAAATTTATTTTTACTTTACTTTACTTTAATATTTACTTTAATTTACTTTAATATTTACTTTAATATTCTATATTAAGCATTTTGGACCAATTTTCAACTGTTAAATCTATGCCTGTAGATATAGTGATGAGGTCATTTAATAGGGTTGAAAATGAAATATTTTATCACCCTATTTGCAGCAATTTAAAATGTACAAATTTTAATTTTAAATTGCAAGAGTATTAAGAAAAAAATAAACCCAGCAAGGTCCTTTTGTAAAGCCCCTTCTCCCCACCAATTTTTTTGTTGTTATATATAAGCTTGGACTATAGTTTTAGCTCATATTTTTAAAAAGTTAAATTGTTCTGAACATCAGTTATAGAGATATTATGTGTATTTTTTCCATAACTGGAAATTAATCAAGTTTAATAAGAAAAAGAGGACATTACTGTTTTCTCACTTAAAAGCAATTTGTTTCATCCAAATTCATCTTTGAATTAAGTTCATCAACACATAAGCAAAATACTGATTGTCAATGATTTAATAATTTGACTCCATTGTTAAGAAATGTCAAACCACCACGTAGATTAAATTTTTTCAGAGCAGTTTCTTAGTGGCTTTTTTGTGTATGTATTTTCTTTTCCTACAATTCTTTGGAGTTTAAGATTTTATATATTTTACATATTTCTAAGCATTTTATTACTCTGTTAGTTACCATTTAAAACACTTGCAAAAAATGAGCAGAGAAACAGAGTACGTATCTGTCTTGGATAAAATAATCATTGAGCAAGAAATAAAGTTCTCAGAATGAGCTGTTGTTGAGGGTGGTGGGGGTTAAGTATGATCTACCCCATTCGTGATTCAGTACTTGATCACATTTGGTGATAAACCAAAGTTTAAGTGCCTGTGGTGAGAGAAGGTGGACTAAAGTTTGCTCAAGTGAAGTTCAATAGGTAAAAGAAAAATATGGCAATTGTTACTCCCTGGTCAACCCCAGTGAGACACAGTATTACCAGGACTTGGCATTATCAAGTTTTATAATTATTGCCAAGTGCCATCAAGGGTTTATGTCAACAAACTGTTACAATTGTTGTTGGGAAGCTAAAACTGTGCAACTACTTTGTGAGAAATTTTTCATTATTTTGTTTCAGTTTGCATTACTTGTGAATCAACAATTCTGGCATTAGACATCAAGTCATACCAAAATCCTTGCACATGGAGACCAAAGATGTGGAAGTACTGTATAAAGCAGCATAACAGAAAAACTGCAACACCTCTAAAAATACAGTGGAAAAATAGTGACACAGACATACAACAGGACATTTTAGATGAATGAGAATAAAATAAACTAAAGCTGGGTGCAGCAACATAGATGCATCTTAGAGACATACTGAGCGAGAAAAAAAGTCTCATAATACAACATCCATGACAATTACAGTTTTACAGATATTGGGTTGACCAAAAAGTTCATTTGGGTTTCTGTAAGATGTTGCAGAAAAACGCAAATGAACATTTTGGTTAACCCAATATCAAACAGTGTTTGTTAGTAACATGTAATAGATGTAAGAGAGAAACTGGTGCTTAAAAACCTTAAGAATGGTCAACATAAAATTGAATATCATGTTTACTTTGGGGAGAAAGTGGACAGACAGAATATGGGACACACCTGCACACAGAAACGTAAAAGCACTGGTAAGGTTCCAGCTCTTAAGCCTCTGGTTGGGTTTGTGAGTATTCGTTATATGGTTTATTTATTGTTCAGCCACTTGGTCATGTACAACTCTTTGTAATACCATGTAGTGCAGCCTGCCAGGCTTCCCTGTCCTTCACTGTCTCCTGGAGTTTGCTCAAACTCAGGTCCACTGAGTCGGTGATGCCATCCAACCATCTCATCCTCTGCTGCCCCCTTCTCCTCCTGCCCTCAACTTTCTCAGCATCAGGATAATTTCCAATGAGTCCACCCTTCACATCAGGTGGCCAAAGTATTGGAGCTTCAGCTTAGGCATCAGTCCTTCCAATGAATATTCAGGGGTTGATTTCCTTTAGGATTGATGGGTTTGATCTCCTTGGTATCATATCTTTCCTATATTTTAAAAGAGTCCAATATCACATTTAAAATTTAGATTAAAAAATTTACACTAGGTTCATGACCACCATAAATGTCATGGGAGAACTTGTAGTATTTATGTATCATTTTAAATAGTAGAAAGAATTTAATTTACTGTGTAATTATATTTACTAACCACAATAGTGTGATGCCTCACCTAGTCAGACATCCTGGAATGCAAAGTCAAGTGTGCTTTAGGAAGCATCACTATGAACAAAGCTAGTGGAGGTGATGGAATTCCAGTTGAGCTATTTCAAATCCTGAAAGACGATGCTGTGAAAGCGCTGTATTCAATATGCCAGCAAATTTGGAAAACTCAGCAGTGACCACAAGACTGGAAAAGGTCAGTTTTCATTCCAATCCCAAAGAAAGACAATGCCAAAGAATGCTCAAACTACCATCCAATTGCACTCATCTCACACCCTAGCAAAGTAATGCTCAAGATTCTCCAAGCCAGACTTCAATAGTACGTGAACCGTGAACTTCCAGATGTTCAATCTGCACTTAGAAAAGGCAGAGGAACCAGAGATCAAATTGCCAACATCCGTTGAATCATACAAAAAGCAAGAGAGTTTCAGAAAAACATCTATTTCTGCGTTACTGACTATGCCAAAGCCTTCCACCTTGTGGATCACAACAAACTGTGGAAAATTCTTCAAGAGATTGGAATACCAGACCACCTGACTTGCCTCCTGAGAAATCTGTATGCAGGTCAAGAAGCAATAGTTAGAACTGGACATGGAGCAACAGACTGGTTCCAAATAGGGAAAGGAGTCATCAAGGCTGTATATTGTCACCCCGCTTATTTAACTTATATGAAGAGTACATCATACAAAAATGCCACGCTGGATGAAACAAAAGCTGGAATCAAGATTTCTGGGAGAAATATCAATAACCTCAGATGACACCACCCTTATGGCAGAGAGTGAAGAAGAACTAAAAAGCCTCCTGATGAAAGTGAAAGAGGAGAGTGAAAAAGTTGGCTTAAAACTCAACATTCAAAAAACTAAACTCATGGCATCTGGTCCCATCACTCCATGGCAAATAGATGGAGAAACAATGGAAACAGTGGCAGACTTTATTTTCTTGGGCTCCAAGATCACTGCAGATGGTGATTGCAGCCATGAAATTAAAAGATGCTTGCTCCTTGGAAGAAAAGCTATGACCAACCTAGACAGCATATTAAAGGGCAGAGACATCACTTTGCCAACAAAAGTCCATCTAGTCAAGGTTATGGTTTTTCCAGTGGTCATGTTTGGATGTGAGAGTTGGACTTATAAAGAAAGCTGAGTGCTGAATAATCGATACTTTTGAACTGTGGTGTTGGGGAAGACTCTTGAGAGTCCCTTGGACTGCAAGGAGATCCAACCAGTCCATCCTAAAGGAGATCAGTCTTGAGTGTTCATTGGAAGGACCGATGTTGAAGCTGAAACTCAAATACTTTGGCCACCTGATGCAAAGGGTTGACTCATTGGAAAAGACCCTGATGCTGGGAAAGATTGAAGGCAGGAGGAGAAGGGGATAGCAGAGGATGAGATGCTTGGATGGCATCACCAACTTGATGGACATGAGTTTGAGTAAATTCTGGGAGTTGGTGATGGACAGGGAGGCCTGGTGTGCTGCAGTCACGGGGTTGCAAAGAGTCGGACACGACTGAGCAACTGAACTGAGTCTTTACTAAAGGGGAGTCATGTTTACATTTAGGAATTCATTTTTGTTTAAATGATCAGTTTTTGCGTCCTAGGAAAGAGATAGATTGAAACAAATAATTTAAATGCTTGTTCTGGGATCTGTTCTAAGCTTTGCTTAGATCAATTGGATTCATTATTTTTGCCTGCAAAAATTTTGTTTTGTATTCCTTTACTTGCTGTTGTAGAGTAAGTTGAAAAGAAAGGGTTAGTCACCCACAGTTGTATCAACTGCATGGAGTATAGCCCACGTGGGTCCCCTGTGTATGGAATTCTCCAGGCAAGAAAACTGCAGTGGGTAGCCTTTCTCTTCTCTAGCGGATCTTCCCATCCCCAGGATCGAACCTGAGTCTCCTGTCTTCCAGGCAGATTCTTTACCATCTGAACCACTTTGCTGTTTTGGAATAAGTCAAGTAAACATAAAAATGCTTCCTCTGGAGACCAAATATGATCTTCAAAGGGGAAGAACACCAGGTGACGCCTGAAGAAATCTTACTTTCCTGTGATTATCTCCCGCCATTAACTGGTGATTTCATGAAGCTCTAAGGAGAAAATTGACTTCTAGGATAATTTCATAACTTCTGGAGCATTATCTGAATCTATTTACATGGCGTTAAAATGCTGTGGTTTTCATTGAATTGCTTCAATTCAATGTCGGACTTACGACTTCTTTGCCTCCTCGTTGGCATTCTTGACTTGGATATTTGCAGTGATACTTGTGTACGTTTTCAGTGTGAAAACATCATAACCCTTGAGTACAATCCCATCAGTGACACAGGGCTGATATGGAGTGCCTCTTTATAGCAATGACATAACATCCACAGGAAATGCTGATCTGGGGAAATATCTCGCCAGCAGTTCTGACAAAGACTAGAGCTACTCTCCCAGCTTTATTTCACTTCCTCCATGTGTCTGAAAACTAATAAAAATGTACTAGACAATACCTATAAAATGAAACATCAAATATGATGACTTTTAAAGGGCTGTATTTTGGGGCTTCCCAGGTGGTGCAATAATAAAGAATCTGCCTGCAAATGCAGCAAAAACAGGAGACGTGGGTTCAATCCCTGGGTCAGGAAAATACCCTGGAGAAGGAAATAGCAATCCACTCCAGTGTTCTTGCCTGAGAAATCCCATGGGCAGGCTACAGTCCATGGGATCTCAAAGAATCAGACATGACTTAGTGACTAAGCAACAACAGCATTTATATTTAGCTTCAAAATGATTAAAATATAAACCTTTATTTATTCCTTTTGTAGGCATGAAGACTATAACAAAGGTATATTTACATTCAATAATACAGAAATAGTATTTACATAGAAGAAGACGTAAAAGTTAAAAGACACTTTCAGGCCTCCATTATCTTCCATACTCTGTGGTAGGCATTTTGCATATGTTATATAATTTAATATTTATGAATCTACAATAACGCTGTGGATCTGTTGTTAACAGTCTGATTTACAAAAGGAAAACTTGAGATTGAGAGACAGTAATGACCTATGCCAACAGTTATTCACACAATGGAAAAAGAATCATCTGAACAAAGTCTTCCGTGCTAAATCCAATTAAGATTCTGCTCTCCATGCTGCCGTGGGAGAGACATTGGAATTCGCTTCTGGTTAAGGAATTTATAAACTTAAATGTCTTCAGCTTTTCTTTTTTTTTTTTTTGAAATGCTTTAGTTACCATCTGCCCTACCATGGGAACCATTGGCTAAAGCCGCATTTCCAAATGCTGATACATGTATGTATGAAAGTAAAGTGAAAGTGTTAGTTGCTCAGTTGTGTCTGACTCTTTGTGATCCCATGGACTGTAGCCCACCAAGCTCCTCTGTCCATGGAATTCTCCAGGCAAGAATACTGTCAGTTCAGTTCAGTTGCTCAGTCGTGTCCGACTCTTTACGACCCCATGAATCGCAGCACACCAGGCCTCCCTGTCCATCACCAACTCCCGGAGTTTACTCAAACCCTTGTCCATCGAGTCGGTGATGCCATCCAGCCATCTCATCCTCTGTTGTCCCCTTCTCCTCCTGCCCCCAATCCCTCCCAGCATCAGGGTCTTTTCCAGTGAGTCAACTCTTCGCATAAGGTGGCCAAAGTATTGGAGTTTCAGCTTCAGCATCAGTCCTTCCAATGAACACCCTGGACTGATCTCCTTTAGGATGGACTGGTTGGATCTCCTTGCAGTCCAAGGGACTCTCAAGAGTCTTCTCCAACACCACAGTTCAAAAGCATCAATTTTTTGGTGCTCAGCTTTCTTAACAGTCCAACTCTCACATCCATACGCGACCACTGGAAAAACCATAGCCTTGACCAGACGGACCTTTGTTCACAAAGGAATGTCTCTGCTTTTTAATATGCTGTCTAGGTTGGTTGTAACTTTCCTTCCAAGGAGTAAGCGTCTTTTAATTTCATGGCTGCAGTCACCATCTGCAGTGATTTTGGAGCCCAAAAAAATAAAGTCTGACACTGTTTCCACTGTCTCCCCATCTATTTCCCATGAGGTGATGGGACCAGATGCCATGATCTTAGTTTTCTGAATGTTAAGCTTTAAGCCAACTTTTTGATTCTCCTCTTTCACTTTCATCAAGAGGGTCTTTAGTTCCTCTTCACTCTCTGCCATAAGGGTGATGTCATCTGCATATCTGAGGTTATTGAGATTTCTCCCAGCAATCTTGATTCCAGCTTGTGCTTTTCCAGCCCAGCATTTCTCATGATGTAGTCTGCATAGAAGTTAAATAAGCAGGGTGACAATATATAGCCTTGACGTACTCTTTATCCTATTTGGAACCAGTCTGTTGTTCCATATCCAGTTCTAACTATTGCTTCCTGACCTGTATACAGGTTTCTCAAGAGGCAGATCAGGTGGTCTGGTATTCCCATCTCTTTCAGAATTTTCCACAGTTTATTGTGACTCACACAGTCAAAGGCTTTGGCGTAGTCAATAAAGCAGAAGTAGATGTTTTTCTGGAATTCTCTTGCTTATTCAATGATCCAGCAGATATTGGCAATTTGATCTCTGGTTCCTCTGCCTTTTCTAAAACCAGCTTGAACATCTGGAAGTTCTCGGTTCACATATTGCTGAAGCCTGGCTTGCAGAATTTTGAGCATTACTTTACTAGCGTGTGAGATGAGTGCAATTGTGCGGTAGTTTGAGCATTCTTTGGGATTGCCTTTCTTAGGGATTGGAATGAAAACTGACCTTTTCCAGTCCTGTGGCCACTGCTGAGTTTTCCAAATTTGCTGGCATATTGAGTGCAGCACTTTCACAGCATCATCTTTTAGGATTTGAAATAGCTCAACTGGAATTCCATCACCTCCACTAGCTTTGTTCGTAGTGATGCTTTCTAAGGCCCACTTGACTTCACATTCCAGGATGTCTGGCTGTAGGTCAGTGATCACACCATTGTGATTATCTGGGTCGTGTGGGTTGCAATTCCCTTCTCCAGGGATTTTCCTGACCCAGGACTCAAACCCTGGTTTCCTGCATTGCAGGCAGATTCTTGACCTTTTGAGCCACCAGGGAAGCCCCTTCATTTATTATTTAGATTTTAATATTAGTAACCAAAATTGTATATCTTCTTTTTTAACATTGTAAGACTATCTTTGTTGCTGCATAAAATGATTTTCCAGAATCTCTACTTGGGATTCATTTATATTTCAGTATTATATTAGTATATATTAGTTTATATTATAGTTTGTATTTTAGTATTTTACATTGTAGTTCATATTTTATTTATATTATAGTATTTTATATTTATAGTTAGCATTATATTTAGTATTTATATTATAGTTTATATTTAGTATATTATACTCATTTATAGTTTATATTTTACTATTTTATTAGTATATATTAATTTATATTATAAGACAAGATGACTCCTGCAAAGAGAAACTTAAATGCTTCTAATAGCTCTCTTTCCTCTTCATCAGAAAGCAATGCTAGTACCATATGGCTTTAAATTTAAAACTGGAAAAGGCACCTGTTTATAAAGCAAATATTGATTTAGAAACATTCTTAAAGCTCATTCTGCTTCTTCATTTAGTATTATTTTTTTAACTTTTTGTTTTGTATTGGAGGATAGCTGATTAATAGTGTTGTGATAGTTTCAGGTGTTCAGATAGTTTCAAGCAACATAGCAAAGCATGTTGCTTCTTTATAAACTGTTTAAAGTCAACTTTTTAAAAAATGATTTTGCTTACTAGGTGTACTCTAGATAGTCACACAAAAGTGTACTTCATGTTAGGAAAGCATCCTACTAAAAAAATCTGTATACTTTCAGAGGATTGCACAGCGGGGCAGAGAAGTGATTACTTTGCATTTTAAAGCACATATAGGAAAGTCAATGGAGTATATCAGTAAATTGTGTTGTTGTTTAGTCACTAAGTCATGTCTGACTCTTTGCACCCTCATGGACTGTAGCCCACCAGGCTTCTCTGTCCATGGGATTTCCTAGGCAAGAATACTGGAGTAAGTTGTCATTTCCATCTATTGATGGAATTCTCCAGGCAAGCATACTAAAGTGGGAAACCATTCTCTTCTCCAGTCAGATCTTCTCCCTGGATCTTCCTGACCCAGGGATCAAACCCAGGTCTCCTGCATTGCATGCAGATTCTCTGTCTTCTGAACCACAAGGGAAGCCCTGTATTACACATTATCAGTTACCAATTCATTTTATACAGTAGGGTCTTCCCAAGTGGCACTAGTGGTAAAGAATCTACCTGCTAAAATGCAGAAGACACAAGAGACTCACATTTCAGTCCCTGGGTTGGGGAAAAATCCCCTGGAGTGGGGAATGGGGGGCAACTCACTCCAGTATTCCTGCCTGGAAAATTCCATAGACAGAGGAGCTTGCCGACAGACCGTGGGGCTGCAAAGAGTGGCAGATGACTGAACACACACACGAGTGTCATGCAGTGAGTATATGGGCTCCATTTGGCTACTTATGTAGGAAATTAATTCTTTCTTTCATGTCTCTACCCCCAACCTTCTATATTCGAATATAATAAATAATGCAAACTTTATTTAACCATTTTAGAAGTTGGTGAGGGGGTGATTTTTACGTTTTTACTTAAATGGAAAATGTTCTTACGAATTTCACTGAATTCCTGAAACATTTTGGGAGTGAAATGTTAATAAAGTTGCCGGGTCCTTTAGTAATGAATATTGCTGCTGCCCTGAACCTTGGCAGAAGAGCCTGACTTTGGATGTTTCTCCTTGACACTGACCCTCACCTGCCTCTCATCACAGGAGCAGAAGGCCATATTTTCCATTAGTGGAGAAAAACATGATGACACATCATTTTCCTTTTTTGAACTTCACCTCACTGAACTAAGCCCCAAAACAAATCCTCCATTGGCTTTTAAGAGTGAAAGATTTTTGTCTAAGTTTGAAATATTAGAAAACAAATGAATTACTACCTAACTGATGTTATAAAACAGATGTATTTTGCTGTTAAAAGGAATGTGTTAAATGCATTGCCACACATAGAAATAAATGCAAATTTGGATTTTCTCAAAAGAGCTTTCCACGTATGAAAGGGTTATTTTTCATACAGAATTGTTTGTGTACAAGATAATTCACATGAACGTGGAAATAATGGTTATGTTTTCAAACACAGATAAAAATGGGATGAGAAAAATTTCAGTTATTATCAAACATTCACACTTTGGTATTAAGACAAATATTAATTTTTTAAAAAATGAATTTACAACAATATTCTTTGCATAATACTTTCTTAGTATGTGATTAAATTTATAAGAATTTTTAGGATAGCATTTATTGTTATAAGTTAGAATGTACCTATAAAATAATCAAGCTATTATGCCAACAAAATTGAATTCTTAAATAGGAGGCTTTAAAGTTTGTCTTATACTTGATCGTTCTACAAATTGTAGCTGTCTTTTCAAATAGAATGTTCTATGCCTATGGTGTTATGTGTATGCACATATAAGAATTTCATTTTTGAAGAAATATTATGGTAATTTAAGTTCTCCAAAAGGGTATAATTTGATATCAACTAACATACGTTTTTATAGGTTTTACTAGAGTTGTACCTGATTTTATATATCTACCCTCTGTGGGACTCTAAGCTTATTTTTAAGTTTCATAAGATGTAGGATCTCTGAACTTTTTACTGCAAACATTATTTTTGTATATTGAGTATATGTTGTATAAACATTTCTTTCACTAGATGTTTCTGCTACAGTATCCTGGAGAATTTGCTTTTGCTTTTCCAAAGAGCAGCCATAAATATTATTTTGAAGTGATATTCTGAATCATTTCTAAAATTCTCATATTTTCCAATGTATTCCAGAATGTACCCCATCCTAAGATTTGTTTTACTTTAGTTTCTTTTAAGTATTTTGAGGTAATGTGTTTCCTTGGTTTTGTGATGTAGTTTTGGAAAGCAAACATAGCTTTGTTGCATTTACCCCCTGGAGTCTCCTTGGATCCAGCTCTGAACTCTACAAGGTGCGGGTGCTCAGTCACTCAGCTGTGTCCCACTCTTTGTGACTCCATGGACTATAGCCCATGAGGCTCCTCTGTCCACAGAATGTTGCAGGCAAGGATACTGGAGTGGGTTGCCACTTCCTACTCCAGGGGATCTTCTGGACCTTGGGATCGAACCTGAGTCTTATGTCTTCTGCACTGGCAGCTAGATTGTTTACCATTTGAGCCACCTGGAAATCTGAACTCGATGGAGCCAACTTAAAAACCCATGTCTTCGGTCTGGTTTTCTCATGTTCAGGTCAACTCCCTACCTCAAGTTGTTCAAGAAGTGAATGTCCTTGCGTGACTCACTATCACCTCAATACACGATCTATTCTTTATTTCTATCTCCATACAAAACATGCTTTATAACGACAGTCATACTCGTCTTTATTTCAGACTCAAAATATTTTAGTTATTATTATAACATCCTTTTATACTATTGCCTATCTGCAGAAATTTATTTGATTTGTATTGATTTACTGATTATTATTTTGTCCATCTCCTAGTCAGTCTATCCCCATTTTCCAGTCAGTGTTCGATAATTATATATTAGCCACATACGTTTAGGTCCTGGAATAGGCCCAGTACATATTGATCATAACAGTAAATCCAACGAAGTCGTTGCTTTCATGGAGCTTAGAGTCAAATGGGGAAGTGCAGTTTAAATCCTGTTTTTGTGTTCCTTACATGTCAGGGGTCCATCCTCTACATTTTCTTTATCTTCCCATCAATAATTCAAGCCCATCTCTGGTGGCAAGATCTAGGCTTGCTTCTGATGGTTCCTACACACTGGCTCCAGCAGTTGTTTTTAGTGCCTTTCCTCTAATCAACAACATTTATTTATTTATTTTAAGCAATTGCATCATTTTTGGCTGCAGGCAGTCCTTCTCTAGTTGCGGGGCACAGGCTTCTCACAGTGGTGGCCTCTCTCCTTGCAGAGCACAGGTTTCAGTAACTATGGCACACAGGCTTGGTTGCTCCTCAGCTTGCAGGATCTTCCGGGACCAGGGATTGAACCCATGTCGCCTGCATTGGCAGTCGGATTCTTAACCGCTGGACCACCAGGGCAGTCCTCAAAGGCATTACATGGCACTCTATTTCCTACCCTGCCAACATATCCAAAGTATCTATTTTTAAAGGCATTGTTTCCTCGACTCACTCCTGTATTCTTGTGTCCTTACATTCATTTGTTACATTTTTTTTAGTACATATCCATATATCAGGTGCTGGAGGGGGGACTGGTGGTATTTGCGGAGGAGATCTGTAAACCCAAAGGCCTGGTCAGTGAGAGATTGGTTGTGCTCATAAAATCTGGAGTGCTGTGACTTCAATAAGTCAGGAGGTTATGGAGAGCTCCCAGGAGGTGAGACATTGTAAATACAGAGAAAATAGGTACTAGTCTTACATACTAGAGAGGTTAGAGGGAGGATGAGTTGTAAGGTGGGAAGGGGTGACTGGAGGGAGGGAGGGAGAGAATCTCTGAGTTAATTTCACATTATATGTAATCAAGCAAGTCAGACATTAACACTTTTTGTTAAGAACTTCAAATAATACAGACTAAACAAAAGTTAACCCTTGAGAACAAATACCCTTCATTCTATTCTCATTTCAGAAGCAGTTGACCAGTATTTTCAGTTTGTTTTGCATCTTTTCAGACCTTTTCTCTATATAAACAAAACCCGCATCTCATTGTTTTACTTGGGTTTCTCTGTTGACTAGTAAATTTGAATTTTCTTCTCTGAAAGTTGAACAAGTTGTTAGTCTTTCAGTTGTGTCCAGCTCTTTGCAACCCCATGGACTATAGCCCACCAGGCTCCTCTGTCCATGGGGTTCTCCAGGCAAGAATACTGGAGTGGGTTGCCGTTCCTTTCTCCAGAGGATCTTCCTGACCCAGGGATTAAACCCTGGTCTCCTGTATTGCAGGTGGATTCTTTACTGTCTGATCTACCATATTTGGATTTTCTGCAGGCACAGATCAACCCTTCTTGTTTTTCCCTCCTTGAGAATTAGCTTTTGTCTTTTGTCAGGTATTGCAGTGCTGGCTCATGACTGCAGAGAAGACTAAAGTTAATGGAGACGGATCACGTGTATATGGAAACTTGATACATTATAAAATTGATAAGTTGATTCATGTGGGACAAGCAAGGATTCTTCAGGAGATGGTGTGGAGAAAAACATGTCATATAGTACGTGAAGATAGACCAGATTTATTGTGGACTTGATTATGAACAGCAGAACCATAATGTTATAAAAAGCTAGTTGAATATGTTCATGACTTTGTCATGAGGAGGAAATTCTGAAAACTCTAAAGCAAAAATCACAGGAAAAAACATGGTCTGTTTGTATGAATAAAAATGAAAGATTTCTGTAGGATGAAACTTCAGTGAGAGTTAAAACACATCCACCAATTGGGACAAGATATATGCAGTTTTAAAGTCAGCAAGAAAAAGTGTCTATAGACTATATAGGGGATTCCTGTTAGCCAGAAAAAAAGATAGAATATGTTTATTAAAAATAGGCAAATAATATATCCTATATATATGTGATCACCTTTAAATATTAACATAAAAGGTATATTTCTTATTACCCCATGTTAATTCATAAGTATATTTCCTGCCCACCACAACATCATTTACGTCTTCCTGTTTTCTATCTCCATCTGTTCTCTGTTGCGCTCCATCATCAGTCATCTGGGATTCTACTTAGAGAATATTTTTTTTTATAATAAAAAAAAATAGCAGCTGTTGCAGTAACATCTAACAACTATATTTGGAGATACAAACTCTCTCATACACGTGCTTATTTTAGTCAATCTTCTATTGCTTTTTCTGGAAAAATTCCGTAGATGGTGTCGCCCAGAGTGGTACAGTCTAAGTACCTACAGAGGTCTTTCTTTTTCTACCTGAGAGCTGAATGACGGCCCCAAGAAGGTTCAGATGTTGCTGACGACTCTCAGGCCCTGAACACCAGATATGTTGCGGCGGAGATGTCAAATCTGAAACGTGGAAGGTTCTTTCAGAACAGGAAGTGGTGTCTGTCCTCAGTTACAGAAAGCTTCTATCCCTGTGGCTTCACATGTTGTATAACCACCAATGTTTCTTCTTTTGGAAATTCAATTAGGTAGATATTTAAAGTTCTTGATATGGCCTCTGTTTCTTTCCAGTCTCACCTTATGCTTTCTACAAGTTGTCATTTTCAGGACGCCCTAGGGGGGTTCCTTGACTTGATTTTTTAGCTAACAAGAGTACTCTTCAGCTGTGCCTTTTTGTTACTCAGCTCACCTATTGTATCATTGTAAGCTCCAGGACCAAATCCCAGTTTCCAAAATCTCAGGTCAATAAAAATGTATTGATACAAATTTCTCTTGCATCTCTCTGAGGTTATTGGTATTAATCTAAATTTTTTCTGCTTTTATCTCCATTTCTTTGAATGGAATACTTTGTGTTTAATGTGGTGCTTCTTTTATATGATTTGGCTTTTACTGATTATTGAATCAGTAAAATTTTTGAATCAGTATAATTATTGAATTCAGTAGAATTGAATCAGTTGTGAATTTAGTTTTTGTTTTAAGATTTCCAGTTTCATCCCTGTCTTAATCTGCTCAGGGTGCCATAACAAAATGCCATAGACTGACTGGGTGATTCAAATAGTGGAAATCGGTTTCTCATCACCCTGGAGACTGGAAGTCTCAGATCAGGGTGCCAACATGATTGGGGTCTGGTGAGGACTCTTTCTTTTGGCTTGAAGACTGCAGGCTTCATGTGCCTGGGCTCGGGGCAGGGGGAGAGATCTTCCTCTTTTTATACAGCCACCAACCCCACCATGAGGCCTCACTCTGACTTCATTTAAGCCAAAAAATACCATCACATTAGGGGTTAAGGTATCAACATATGAATTTGGGAAGGGGAGGGTGCACAAACATTCAGTTCCTAATAATCTTATTTGGGTGAAATTATCAATAACATAGGGCTTCCCTGGTGGCTCAGTGGTAAAGTATCTGCCTGCCAATGCAGGGGATGCAGGTTCAATCCCTGGGTTGGGAAGATCCCCTGGAGAAGGAAATGGCTAATCACTCCAGTATTCTTGCCTGGAGAATCCCATGGACAGAGGAGCATAGGGTCACAAAAAGAATCAGACCTGACTTAGTGACTAAACAACAGTAACAAAACCATATGCATATATAACATAATCTATTGGTGTCACCATTTAAAGTTCAATTGGTATAGAAACTCACCTTTACATCCCTGTATGCCTATCCATGTGTAGCAGAACTCTGAATATTTCCTCTATAAACCTTGAGAACCTTGAGTTATAATTTTTGCTTCAACTGCCAAACATAATCTGAGAAACTCAGAAGGAGAAGGAGAGTCTATGACACTTACTCACATTTCCCCCCTTCCTTTGCTTTCTTCTGTCTTCATGTTCTAAGATTTATTTTTTAAATTATTTTCTTTCTTTTCAGAGAACTTTTGTTAGCCTTCTTTTAGCATAGGTCTACTGCACACAAATTCTTTTGTCTGAGAATTTTTTCATCATTTCTGAAGGACAGTTTTGCTTAAAATAGATTTCTAGACTGACAAATCCTTTTTATCCTCAGCACTTGAAAAATGTTGAGCCTCGTTCTATCAGTTTACTGGTTTCTTCTGAGAAATTTGCTGTCATTTCTATGGTTTCCCCCCAGTAGGCACGGGGTTATTTACTGTGGCTGCTGCTAAGATTTTCTCCGTCTTCAGTTTTCAGAAGTTTCACCATGATGTGTCTTGGCATGAATTACCTTGACTTTATCTTGTTTGGTCTTTGCTCATCATCTTGAGTCTCTAAGTTTATAACTGTTGCCATGACTCCTTTTAGTGATTTTTCAGCCTCAATCTCTCTTTCTCCTCTTATCTAGGCCTCCAATGATAACAAATATTAGACCTTCCATGTTCATGTCACAAGTTCTAGAGGCTCTGTTCATTTCTTTGCAGCCTGTTTTCTCTCTGTTGTTCATTGGGTAATTTCTATTGTTCCATCTTCAAATGCAGTAATTTTCCCCCCTCTTTCCTCTGTATTCTGTCATCAAGCCCATCCATTGATTTTTAATTTTATTTATTATACATTTCACTTTACAGTTCTATTAGATTATTTTCTATATTTTTATTTCTTTATTGAGAGTTTCTATTTTTTTTCCCATTTGTTTCAACTGTATGTAATTGCTTGTTGAAATATTTTTATGGTGGTATGTATAAACCCTTGTCAGAAGATTCTGTTTGTCATCCCAGTACCAATGTCTGTTAATGATCTTTTCTCATTTAAGTTGAGATTTTCCAGGTTCTTGGGAGGATGGGTGATTTTTCTTTTATTGAAATCTGAACGTTTGAGGCATGTTATAAGACTCTGGATCTAAATTTAAACTTGTTTTAATCTGGCTTTATCTGTCACTACCTCAGGAGGTGGAGGGGTATACCACCTTGGTACTTCCAAGTTTTGGAGAAAGCCCAGTTTCCCCGTTCAGCCCCTGTTATCACATGGGATTGACACAGGTTCCCATTACTGCTGAGCAGGGGTAGAAATTCAGGCTTCCCTTGAGGCCTCTTCTGTTAGCATCCGCTGATGGGTGGAGGGTTTCATTTTCACTACATACCCTCTGCTTTCCATTGACGCTTTGGTGTGGTTTGACACTGGTTGATGGGCCTTCCCAAGTGAGGCTAGTGGTGAAGAATCCGCCTGCCAATGCAAGAGATGAAGCAGACAACGGGTGTGACCCCTGGGCCAGGAAGGTTCCCTGGAGTAGAAAGTGGCAACCCACTCCAGTATTCTTGCCTGGAAACTCCCATGGACCGAGGAGCCTGGCAGACGACAGTCCACAGGGCTGCAAAGAGTCGACACAACTGAGGATCCCACCCCCCCCCGCCCACCACACACACACCGCGTGGTCTGCATTGACACATTGATGTTTGATACTGCTCAACACTTCCCTGCAGTTCTTGGATACTCTGTTGTTTTCCCACCTTTATTTTTAATCTTACTGTTTCAGTTCAGTTAATTTTTAATGGCCTGTCTTCAGTGTCGTGGTTCTTTCCATAGTTCCAACAGCTCTGCTGCGTGTCATTCTGAGGACTGCTTTCTCTCTCCAGACTGTGTTCGTAGCCATTCTGTATAACTCATGATCTTTTGTTGAATGATGGACAAGTTGTGTAGCACAATAAATACATACATTCTTGTTTCTCTTATGTCTGGAGATAAGCAGTCCCTTCCTTTGGTAAGTCCTACAGAGTGTGTTCTTGCCTGGAGAATCCCATGGACAGAGGAGCCTGGTGGGCTGCAGTCCGTGCGGTTGCAGAGTCGGACACGAGGAGTGCACACACACACACATACATAGAGTGTGTTATATTAATCTGTTCTGATTCGGGGTGTTTTGGGTGCTGGTTACTATGTCAGAAGTTTCTTCTCAGTATCTAATCAACCCTTGACTTTGGTCCATCCCTCTGAACTGCTCCCCAAAGACAATCTGCTCTTTCAGCTCTGGATGCTTGGCATGAATGTCTGACTGTTCTTTTGTTATGTGTGGTATTGAGGAATGGGAGGGTAAAGTTCTGATTGAACCTCAGTCTCAGGCAGACCCTGAGAACTTGGCATGAGGGAAGTGCCTTTTTCTAGGGTTTCTCACTTTCTTTTTCTAGGAGAAAGTGTCCTTTCTCCAAAGACAATGGAGTCACGTGTATTCCTGCCTCTCCCTCAGCAGAGATTTGTATTTTATTGTTTTTTTCCCAATTCCCTATCCGCAGCCATTAGCTATAAAAAGTCAATTCCTATTATTTTGTTCATAACTACACAGGGCTTAGTACACAGTAGCTGCCTAAATGCCTATTAACCCAGCAAATAAGGTGTGTGTGTGTGTCTGTGTGTGTCTTTTCTGGTGTGTGTGTGTGATCTCACATAGAATGTGAGATCATCGTTCACTGACCAGGAGCCAGCCCCCTGCATTGGAAGGACAGAGTCTTAGCCACTGAACTACCTGGCTAGTCCCATCAGTATCTCTTAATTACCATAGTATTT
The DNA here is from genome assembly GCF_910594005.1 of Cervus elaphus. Classification (NCBI taxonomy): domain Eukaryota; kingdom Metazoa; phylum Chordata; class Mammalia; order Artiodactyla; family Cervidae; genus Cervus; species Cervus elaphus. Next base: position 12,994,626 of record NC_057841.1, on the reverse strand, counting down.
ACAGTGATAAAATATGTGCCAAAAATTCATTTTTGGGGTGTTATTTTTCAGGGTCTTATTTTTTTCCATACATATAGGTTGACAAAAACTATTCTTAGTACTTTAGTTAGAATTTTTCTTTTGCATTATCAATTTGTATAACAAGACTTTTTTTTGATAAATAATCTTTTTCATCTATCAGTGTGAGAAATATATAATCATCAAAAATATCAGTGCCCCCCTTATCCATAGGTATAAAAATTATATAATTCAACAAGACTAAAAATATTTTGTCACTTACATATACATATTTATTCTGGTAAGAGCAAATTATATAGCCTTGAAATATAATTTCATTACTTTTCAGCAAATCTTATATCATGTAAATCCATCAGCCCTGGCTATTTCCCTTATTGAATTTGAGAACGAGAAATTTAGGTTCGTTTTAAGCTGTCAGGATGAGAGACTTTCATAAAATATATTAGCAAATGAGAAATACTTAGCATATTTATTGCTATGGTAATCATAGACTGTATTTCAACAGCAAACAGAGATACAGTATTAGCAGTAAATCTTTAAAGAGCACTTATTTCTTTATCTTTCAAGTTCTTTGGATATCCCATTTCTTACGAGAAGAATATAGCTAGGGGTTTATTTTTAGATTAAATAAATCAAAACATACGGAACAAGAGCTTCTATAAATTAGAAGTAGTATAAATATTCATGTTTTTCTATCTCACATATTTTTTCTTTTAAAAATATTTTTTCATATCTTGTTAGGAAAACAACTGATGCTCCTGTTTCACACCAAACTTGGGAAGATAATGTGCTTAGATTCTTATATGTTATTCTTTTAAAATATGTACATATAGACTTCATCTTTCAAATTGTGTTCTTTATTTTTCTGATGGTTTCTAATCCTATCTTTCCTGTAAAATTTCAGTGTTCCCTTGGAAATGTTTAACTTGTTTTTACCTGTTTCCTCATCTGTAAAATTGTGATGTTCATAGTACCAGGATTCTTTTTTGAGAATTAAATGATTTCCCATTTGTATTTTTTTTTTAATTTTTTATTAGTTGGAGGCTAATTACTTCACAACATTTCAGTGGGTTTTGTCATACATTGATATGAATCAGCCATAGAGTTACACGTATTCCCCATCCCGATCCCCCCTCCCACCTCCCTCTCCACCCGATTCCTCTGGGTCTTCCCAGTGCACCAGGCCCGAGCACTTGTCTCATGCATCCCACCTGGGCTGGGGATCTGTTTCACCATAGATAGTATACATGCTGTTCTTTTGAAATATCCCACCATCACATTCTCCCACATAGTTCAATAGTCTGTTCTGTATTTCTGTGTCTCTTTTTCCGTTTTGCATATAGGGTTGTCGTTACCATCTTTCTAAATTCCATATATATGTGTTAGTATGCTGTAATGTTCTTTATCTTTCTGGCTTACTTCACTCTGTATAAGGGGCTCCAGTTTCATCCATCTCATTAGGACTGGTTCAAATGAATTCTTTTTAACGGCTGAGTAATATTCCATGGTGTATATGTACCACAGCTTCCTTATCCATTCATCTGCTGATGGGCATCTAGGTTGCTTCCATGTCCTGGCTATTATAAACAGTGCTGCAATGAACATTGGGGTGCATGTGTCTCTTTCAGATCTGGTTTCCTCAGTGTGTATGCCCAGAAGTGGGATTGCTGGGTCATATGGCAGTTCTATTTCCAGTTTTTTAAGAAATCTCCACACTGTTTTCCATAGCGGCTGTACTAGCTTGCATTCCCACCAACAGTGTAAGAGGGTTCCCTTTTCTCCACACCCTCTCCAGCATTTATTGCTTGTAGACTTTTGGATAGCAGCCATCCTGACTGGCGTGTAATGGCACCTCATTGTGGTTTTGATTTGCATTTCTCTAATAATGAGTGATGTTGAGCATCTTTTCATGTGTTTGTTAGCCATCTGTATGTCTTCTTTGGAGAAATGTCTGTTTAGTTCTTTGGCCCATTTTTTGATTGGGTCATTTGTTTCTCTGGAATTGAGCTGCAGGAGTTGCTTGTATATTTTTGAGATTAATCCTTTGTCTGTTTCTTCATTTGCTATTATTTTCTCCCAATCTGAGGGCTGTCTTTTCACCTTACTTATAGTTTCCTTTGTAGTGCAAAAGCTTTTAAGTTTCATTAGGTCCCATTTGTTTAGTTTTGCTTTTATTTCCAATATTCTGGGAGGTGGGTCATAGAGGATCCTGCTGTGATTTATGTCAGAGAGTGTTTTGCCTATGTTCTCCTCTAGGAGTTTTATAGTTTCTGGTCTTACATTTAGATCTTTAATCCATTTTGAGTTTATTTTTGTGTATGGTGTTAGAAAGTGTTCTAGTTTCATTCTTTTACAAGTGGTTGACCAGTTTTCCCAGCACCACTTGTTAAAGAGCTTGTCTTTTTTCCATTGTATATCCTTGCCTCCTTTGTCAAAGATAAGGTGTCCATAGGTTCGTGGATTTATCTCTGGGCTTTCTATTCTGTTCCATTGATCTATATTTCTGTCTTTGTGCCAGTACCATACTGTCTTGATGACTGTGGCTTTGTAGTAGAGTCTGAAGTCAGGCAGGTTGATTCCTCCAGTTCCATTCTTCTTTCTCAGGATTACTTTGGCTATTCGAGGTTTTTTGTATTTCCATACAAATTGTGAAATTATTTGTTCTAGTTCTGTGAAAAATACCGTTGGTAGCTTGATAGGGATTGCATTGAATCTATAGATTGCTTTGGGTAGAATAGCCATTTTGACAATATTGATTCTTCCAATCCAGGAACACGGTATGTTTCTCCATCTGTTTGTGTCCTCTTTGATTTCTTTCATCAGTGTTTTATAGTTTTCTATGTATAGGTCTTTTGTTTCTTTAGGTAGATATACTCCTAAGTATTTTATTCTTTTTGTTGCAATGGTGAATGGTATTGTAGCATAGAGTAGCCTCTAGCACATAGTGATTAATAATATATTGATGTTAATATTTTCTGAATGCAGTATGCTTAATTCTTTTTTAAAATTATTTAATATGAAATACTTCAATAAGCTAAATACAACATGTGTGTAATTTGTAATGATTTTGGTAGTAGGTACCTGGGATAATCCTTGCGTCTTAGATTAAAGGTGCAATATGAAAAATGTTATGTATGAGTCTTGTAATTTGACTCAAGGGGCAAATAAACTAAATGTGATTTTAGTGTGCAGCAAAATATGTATATAAATCTAAACACAAATATTACAATCAAGGAAGCAATATTCAAGAAAAACAAAGTGGAATAAGTACCTGGAATATAAAAACATTACTTCTGAAAAGAACACTGTAGGAATAGTAATGTCATATTAAAATATCTTTTATCCTTGATAATATAAAAACCACTACAATATTGTAAAGTAATTAGCCTCCAACTAATAAAAATAAATGGGAAAAAAATATATCTTTTATCAAAATTTTTTCTTAATGAGCTTTTTATCAAATTTATTCTGATTAGCTCCAATTTTTCCATAATTCTTTTTGCTACTGGTTGATGGACCTAAAAGTGTGCTTGCAAAAGTATCTTCAAATTATATAATTATAGTATATTCAAATTACTTATTTCTAAGTAATTAGAATTGCTTCATCATCTGACTGTTGCTTTAAGAAACTGGTCCCATGAACAGAGAAGCCTGGCAGGCTACAGTCCATGGAGTTGCAAAGAATCAGGCATGACTGAGCAACTATCACTCAACTATCACTATCATTCATTATTGCTTCTCATACTAACATTCACTTCTACTTGCTTACAATTTTTCTTTCATGTCTTCATCCATTTGTTTCTCTGTCCTTCCCAGCAATTATCTAGTGAAGTTAAATTCACATGTAAATACACACAAGTACTTCCATAGGAAAAGTCAATACTTGGAAGTTTGACCCTGCCAATTATTAAAATAGAGGATCACTTTCTGTAAGAAGTTTTTTCTTCTCTGTTTCCCTCTATCTTTCCCTCTCCCCTTTTTTTCTATCCCCTTCAATACACTGTCTCCAGCAAATATATCAGATAAACTTAATGCTAATACCCAAGGCCAAGATAAGTCAACATGCAGGTGATGCTTCTCCTTTCGTCACAGAACAAAGTCATTAGAAATGTTAGAATGGTGACTAGAAATACTTGAAAACGTAGCCACATTTTGGAATAGTATTTTTAATTCTTTCTTCAAAGGCAGTGTTGGAATTTGGGATCTGGACTCTTTATCCTTGGTTCATGTTTCCTTGTGAGTCTCCATAGTCGTAGAAGAGGAGAAGGTCATCTCATGGTAACTTCTGGCAGCAGGAGAGAGGCACGCACAGGTCCCTGCCTCCCTTCCCCTGGTCTGCCTGCCATCACAGCCCCTGTCCTGACTGCTCGGCTGAGCCATAAAGGAACATGCCTTTACACTTCCTGGTTCAAGGGAAAACTGTGGTCTTCTGTTTCCACATATGTTAGGAATTCTATTATTATCCTGCAACTAAATCAGCTTCCCTAGCAGAGTTCTGATTTCCATTTGTTTTGATTTCCATTTGTCCAAACTTGTCAGTCTCAGCTAGCTGTGAACTATTGAGAAAGGTTTGTTACCCCTTATCTAATGAGCCACCTGGGAAGCCCTACACCTCTTAAAAATCCCATTAACCCAATAGGTGCTAATACTTTGAACAAGCTTGTCAATAGATTTCACTAAATTGATCTTTGGTTCAGAAATGTGCATGAAAAGACATTAGATATTAGTGGTAGAATACTTATTACTGTAAGTTCAACTTAATGCTAGTAACAAGAAAAATTTGGGGGATTCTATATTGATCGTATTTAACTGAAAAAATATTGACACAGTGAATTTTGCTCTTTTTGAAAGCACTGTCTCTTTACTTTGTATAGTTTTCTTGGCTATTTGAACAAATGTGTTGTCTCTGCTTAAAGGTTAAGGAGAACTTCTAACAGATCCCCTATAGTAAAGGAAAAAGAACATATATTTGCAATCTCATGTAGGACTTTTATGAATTCCTTAGTCATGGACTGTGTTCATTTTAAAAAGGGATTTCATACACAAGCAGTAGATTTCTAATGTTCTTTTAGTGAGATTTGCATAATAGTAGTCTGGTAATGGGTTTCCCTGGTCACTCAGCAATAAAGAATCTGCCTGCCAATGCAGAAGACATGGGTTCCATCCCTGGGTTGGAAAGATACCCTTGAGAAGGAAATGGCAACCCACTCTGGTATTCTTGCCTGAGAAATCCCATGGACAAAGGAGCCTGGCGGGCTACAGTCCATGGGGTCGCAAAAGAGTCTGATCCAATTTAGCGACTGAGCATACAACCATTTATATATTTCTCTGAGTTATATTTGATCCTTATCTTCCAGTTTGCTTTGTATCCAGAATTAGACATGGTCTTAATAAATGATATATTTCACTGATCCAGCCACAAGATATTATAGTAAATTGCTTTTATCTTAGCAATAGTTATAATACTGTGGGATGTAGTTGACTGGGATTAACCAGACTCAAAACAGACTTGTTGTTTATTCAACAAGCCTAAGAAGAAAACAACATAAAGATGAGCAACCAAAAGCAAGATATCTGATATCAGTCCAGGAGGCTTAAAACTGGCTTTATTTACACTTCTTAATATAACACATTATTAAAACTTTTTGTAACTATTATTTCACAAGACCTTAAATTGCTAGTTCTCACAAATATATAACATTTAAGATTCTTCCAGCCCTTTTATTTTTGCGTAAATAGCATTTTCCCTCCACAAAGGTTACTACTAAAAAAAAAAAAAAACCTTCAAAATCATGACAAAGATGCCTACTGTTTTGGAACTAGTTTTTAAGTGCTAACAATGTTTTTTTTCCTAACACAAAATAGTCACAGATTTGCTTTTGGCTGTTTTGCAAAATCCAGAAACATTGAATCCACTGCATCTTTAATTCCTGCAGCACCTAATCTTTGCAAGGTCTGAGCCACTCTGTATAAAAGATACAAAAAAAAAACCTCAAGCTTATTACATGGAACCAAATCTGAATTACTGCTGACTTTACAAACTTTTATCATCATTTATGTTGCTAATTTGATTTATATTTAACCATTTTATTAATAAAATTTAAAATAAAATTCAACTACTGAATACCTTCTTTTAAAAAAAGAAAATATCAAAGTTGTTGATCTGAAATAAACACTGTCAGATATTTTTCTAGAAATCATTATTAAAAGTAAAATTTAACAGAAATCATTTACAACATTTAGGTAGGCTTTTTTTTAATAGACAATATATATACTCTGTCAAAATTATCTCCTTCACCCCTACGCTATGTTGAACAGCACTGTGCTAAAAGCTATGAGAAATTTAAAGGTTTATAAGACCCACAGTCCCTCCAGGGATATACAAATGAGTTGTAAATTTAAAACATGTCATCTTGGAAAGATTACAAGAAGCAATGCCCCAAAAGTAAAATGGGAAATACAAGCATCTACCCAAGGCACCAATGCCAACTCTATTTATACCTTTATACTATGAGATTAATCTTTCATGATTAATTAACTCTGGGAATTTTGAACGCCCCTGTCTTCTTATGGCTAAAGTTTGTAGTCACTATTTTCTCAAGAGCATTCCATAGGTCAAGGGAAAGCAGAAGTTTGGTTATGAAATACTTCATTTATTACTTGTGTCTTAAGAAAACAATAATAAGATTATAGAGCAATTCATTGTATATTCATCTGGTTCTTAGTTGCTCGGTCGTGTCCGACTCCTTGCAACCCCAAGGACTATAGCCCATCAGGCTCCTCTGCCCATGGGATTTTATAGGCAAGAATACTGGAGTGAGTTGCCGTTTCCTCCTCCAGGGGATCTTCCTGACCTAGGGGTCAAATCTGCGCTTAGGGCGTTTCCTGCATCGGCAGGCAAATTGTTTACCACTGAGTTTCCTGGGAAGCCTTGTGCATCTGGACTCTCACCAGATGTTGGAGGAGGGAAGCGGATACCTACTATGCAATTTATAATAATGTTTGGGAATTCTCTGAATTAATTTTTCTAATTTAATCTCCAAACAGTTATTATCATAGATGTAGTCAAACTGATTCTGAGTCTTTCGAAGTGCATCATTGGGATATTTTGGATATTTTTGTCTTGTGGAGAGGATGCTAACATGATAAATTAAGGCTCTGAACTCCAGGCCTGTTCCAAGTTCACGTATGTGGTTTGAGAATATTTTCTGAGGTTGATGGGCTTTCTGTGTACCATCATTGTTACCTCATAATATGATTTCGTAGCAGTTGCCTAGAAACTTTGCACTCACTTGTCTTTGGCCATTATACAAATGATTTCTTTCATTCAGTAATTAAATAACCCCTTACCTATTATGTGCAGAAGAAAAGAACATCTCATCTCCTAAAGTGGCCCATTAAAAAAAAATTCCCTCCATGAATCTGTGTAGACTAACTCCATGGGACCTCAGTTCTTCAAACTTTCTCATAATCAGTATTTTTTTTCTTTTCTTCCCTGGGATATTTAGCAACAATTGAAGTGTTATGTTATTAAGATTCAGTAGAAATTCAGATACCTTTCAGAGAAGTTTGCTCTGAAGAGACACTGCCCATAAAAAATTGCCTTTCCTTAGTTAAAGGACATTTTTTATTCATTGCTAAATGGCATAAGTTTTATAAAGTATAAAATATTTTCTCTTTAGGTTTGGTTTAGCTGTCAAATAATTGATTTTGGATTCCTATTTCTTTGCACATTATCTGTACAAAAACAGCCAACTATTTTATTAATGAAACTTAATATTGTACTAAAAATCTAACACATTTTTACAAACCTTAAGTATCAACATTAAAAAATTACTTAAGTGTTCCCAGAATAGTAATCGATTATTTTTAAACAACTCTTAAATTTTTTAATTTTGATAACAAAAAGGTAAATTTAAGTAGAACTTTTTCAAAATTACAGAAAATATCACAAACATTAATTAAAAGGAGTATTTTATAAAATCACTGCATTTTCTTCTGAAATTACAATGATTTTAAAATTATTTGTAAAGAATGCCTTATAATGTGCATGTGCTCTGCTGTGCTTAGTCGCTCAGTCGTGACCAACTCCTTGCAACCCCGTGGACTGTATCCCTCCAGGCTCCTCTGTCCGTGGGATTCTCCAGGCAAGAATACTGGAGTCAGTTGCCATGTCCTTCTCCAGGGGATCTTCCCAACCCAGGGATCGAACCCAGGTCTCCCCCATTGCAGGCGAATTCTTTACCATATTGAGCCACTAGGGAAGCCCCATAGTGTGCATAGAGTAATGCATTTAACTAAAACTCAATAAGTGACATTAATATTTAGGTTCTCTTTAGCATATACCTGATTATTACTTTTGCCATCACTGAATCAAAAGTTGGACCCATTTTAGTTACATTTGCATTGCCAAATTGTCACTTGAAAAGTGTGAATTTACTTTCATTAGCAACAGACAATTAACATAAATCTTATGACTATTTAGACATATTTCTGGGTTTCTCCTTTCTTTAAACTCATCTGGCCAAAGTATTAGAGCTTCTGTTTCAGTCCTTCCAATGAATATTCAATGTTGACTTCCTTTAGGATTGACTGGTTTAGTAAATTTGTGAATTTGGAGATTGTCTGTATATATCATTAATAACTGTTTACATTATTCAGGTCTTTTTTCCCCCTTTAGAGAAGGTTCTTTATGAACTATGAATTTCCTATTCAATTTATTCTTAGGTATTTTATACCTTTTTGGCTTATAGTAATTGTATCTTCTTTTAATTATAGTTACTCTCAGGTCAGTTCCGGATCACAAAAAATGGTATGGTTTGTATATATTTATTTTCTAACATATAATCAGATTGATCCTAATGTGTTTTCATGTTGTTATACTCGCATGCAAAAAATGGTGATTTTCCCCCATATTTTAATATTTGTAACTTTTAAGTATTTGCCTGGCCAAAGTTTAAATGGCAACACTAAAAACTAGGGTTGAAAAGGGGCATTCTAAGCTTCTCTCTGGTATTTTAGGCTAGCTATATGGTGCTTTTTCTTTCATTTTAAATTGGAGGGCAATTGCTTGACAACGTGGGGTTAGTTTCTGCTCTACAGCACTGTGAACTGGCTGTAAATACACACGGGTCCCTTCTTGAGCTTCCCTCCCGCTGTGTTTTAACAAACGTGACGATGAGGTGATTTGATGATTGATTGTGGGCCTTCCCTGGTGGCTCAGATGGTAAAGAATCCATCTGCAATGCAGGAGACCCAGGTTCGATCCCTGGGTTTGGGAGATCGCCTGCAGAAGGGAATGGCTACCCACTCCAGTATTCTTGCCTGGAGAATTCCAAAGACAGAGGAGCCTGGTGGGCTACAGTCCATGGGGTTGCAAAGAGTTGGTCGTGGCTGAGTGACTAACACATTTTCTCTGTGGAGACTTTATGAGTCTAAATATCCTATTTCTAATTTACTGAATTTTTGTATTTTGGACTGACACTGAATTTTACTGCAAGTCATTTGAATTTTGTAATTTGTAACACCTGCAAGATGGTACAGCAAAGAAGTCCTGATGAAACAGGACAAATATGAGATCACACAAAACCAATAAAAAGGAAAATGAATAGCTTCAGTGCTAAATTAGGACTTTATATTAAAGACTAAGCAGTAAAACTGGAAACAAAGCCGTGTATTTTCTTTGAACAAATTTCTCAGTCACTATATTGATTTTTAATCATTTGTTTTACATTTGTTGGCTATGTCAGAAGTTGGTGGCGTGAAAATTATTTTACTAAATTTCCTTTTTAATGTAAAAGACAATCAGTTTTGCTTTGGGAATTTTCTTTATTGCTGAAAGAGGTTGTTTTATCCACATCCATTGACTTTTTAATTTGTTGTGTTGGTCTGCGGCTGCTATGATATTCTTTTCTATACTAGTCTAGTGATTCAGAAACATAGGCTGCGGCCAATAGCTTTTGGAATTTTTACCCCAAAAATAATTTTTATCATTCTTTAAAAAGTGATCATTATTAACGTATATGCAATGCTAGAACAAGGCAGCTGTGATGCCTTTGATGTAGATTTGTTTTTGTAAACAAAGCAAAAAAGACTGTCTTTCTAATGTTTGCTGGCAATTTGGATTTTTTTCCTGCTTGTTTGATACTAAAGAGTTTATGTTTGTGCAAACTATCCTTAAAAAATTTAATCACACTGGAGAAGGAAATGGCAACCCGCTCCAGTATTCTTGCCTGGAAAATCTCATGGACTGATGAGCCTGGTGGGCTGCAGTCAGTGGCATTACAGACTTGGACACAACTTAGCAACTGAACAACAACAACACATGATCAGGCAGATTGTGATTTGGAGCAATAGTTCTCGATGAAAATGTGGCATAAAATGAAGAGTGAAATGACCTAGCAATACAGAATACACAGAGTTTGTAAGAAATTAACATTTGTGTATAGAATAATAATTGCAAATATTCAAACAAAAATGTCCATGGCTAAAAAAAAAAATCAAATGCTGTTAGGCTTATATTAAGACAATTTAGGATTTTCCCCTCACATTTAAAATTTGATAGAATAAATTAAATAACCTCCTAATAGTAATAATCTATTTCTGCCATTCTAGAGTAAGCACTTCTTTGCCATGTTTTAATTTACTGATGAATTCAATTTGCTACTATTTTAGTTTGGATTTATCAATTTGTACTTAATTTGCTTCCATATGCAGTTGGAAAAGCTTATTTTTATTTGAAATATTTGTTGAATAACTTAGAAAATGCATTTTATCATCACATTAACAGCCAAATTTACTCTGGATGTGACAGTACATGAGATACTATTTATAGCAACAACCTTTTAATGTACTTGATTACTTTTTGAAAAGGAGAGTTATGATTTGGTTTTATATAAATTAGTGAATTAATATAACATGATTTTCTTTAGACTCTATTACGATTAGCTACAGTCCTTTGAAACTTATAATTGCTTTGGATGAAAATACAGGTGCACTTAAACTCTGAAATAATGTAAAATTCAGCATGGACATTGAGGGAGGGAGGAGAAGGGAAGAGATGAAAGAAGCAAAGCTTATAATAACAGTGAAGTGCAGTTACCACAAAAGTTACCCATTTTATTTATTTATTTTATTTATTTATTTTTTTTATTAGTTGCAGGCTAATCACTTCACAACATTTCAGTGGGTTTTGTCATACATTGTTATGAATCAGCCATAGAGTTACACGTATTCCCCATCCCGATCCCCCCTCCCACCTCCCTCTCCACCCGATTCCTCTGGGTCTTCCCAGTGCACCAGGCCCGAGCACTTGTCTCATGCATCCCACCTGGGCTGGTGATCTGTTTCACCATAAATAGTATACATGCTGTTCTTTTGAAATATCCCACCCTCACCTTCTCTCACAGAGTTCAAAAGTCTGTTCTGTATTTCTGTGTCTCTTTTTCCGTTTTGCATATAGGGTTATCGTTACCTTCTTTCTAAATTCCATATATATGTGTTAGTATGCTGTAATGTTCTTTATCTTTCTGGCTTACTTCACTCTGTATAAGGGGCTCCAGTTTCATCCATCTCATTAGGACTGATTCAAATGAATTCTTTTTAACGGCTGAGTAATATTCCATGGTGTATATGTACCACAGCTTCCTTATCCATTCATCTGCTGATGGGCATCTAGGTTGCTTCCATGTCCTGGCTATTATAAACAGTGCTGCAATGAACATTGGGGTGCATGTGTCTCTTTCAGATCTGGTTTCCTCAGTGTGTATGCCCAGAAGTGGGATTGCTGGGTCATATGGCAGTTCTATTTCCAGTTTTTTAAGAAATCTCCACACTGCTTTCCATAGTGGCTGTACTAGTTTGCGTTCCCACCAACAGTGTAAGAGGGTTCCCTTTTCTCCACACCCTCTCCAGCATTTATTGCTTGTAAGACTTTTGGATAGCAGCCATCCTGACTGGCGTGTAATGGCACCTCATTGTGGTTTTGATTTGCATTTCTCTGATAATGAGTGATGTTGAGCATCTTTTCATGTGTTTGTTAGCCATCTGTATGTCTTCTTTGGAGAAATGTCTGTTTAGTTCTTTGGCCCATTTTTTGATTGGGTCATTTGTTTCTCTGGAATTGAGCTGCAGGAGTTGCTTGTATATTTTTGAGATTAATCCTTTGTCTGTTTCTTCATTTGCTATTATTTTCTCCCAATCTGAGGGCTGTCTTTTCACCTTACTTATAGTTTCCTTTGTAGTGCAAAAGCTTTTAAGTTTCATTAGGTCCCATTTGTTTAGTTTTGCTTTTATTTCCAATATTCTGGGAGGTGGGTCATAGAGGATCCTGCTGTGATTTATGTCAGAGAGTGTTTTGCCTATGTTCTCCTCTAGGAGTTTTATAGTTTCTGGTCTTACATTTAGATCTTTAATCCATTTTGAGTTTATTTTTGTGTATGGTGTTAGAAAGTGTTCTAGTTTCATTCTTTTACAAGTGGTTGACCAGTTTTCCCAGCACCACTTGTTAAAGAGGTTGTCTTTTTTCCATTGTATATCCTTGCCTCCTTTGTCAAAGATAAGGTGTCCATAGGTTCGTGGATTTATCTCTGGGCTTTCTATTCTGTTCCATTGATCTATATTTCTGTCTTTGTGCCAGTACCATACTGTCTTGATGACTGTGGCTTTGTAGTAGAGTCTGAAGTCAGGCAGGTTGATTCCTCCAGTTCCATTCTTCTTTCTCAGGATTACTTTGGCTATTCGAGGTTTTTTGTATTTCCATACAAATTGTGAAATTATTTGTTCTAGTTCTGTGAAAAATACCATTGGTAGCTTGATAGGGATTGCATTGAATCTATAGATTGCTTTGGGTAGAATAGCCATTTTGACAATATTGATTCTTCCAATCCATGAACACGGTATGTTTCTCCATCTGTTTGTGTTGGTAATGGTAGCCTTTGTGCGGGTGAATAATAATAACAACAATAGCAACCACCTCAGAATTTCAAGAGTTACCAAAACAAATGGTTATTTCTTGCTCACTGTACACTCTATGTGGAGGCGGTCTGTTTTTCTCTTATTCACTCAGGGACCCTCTGAGAGAGATCCTTAGTCCATTCTGAGAAGCAGCCATCTTAACATTTTCTTCCGAGCTCCCTGAGGCAGGCACCCACCTCTGAACCATGCTGACAAACTGCTAGACCAGATCAGTTAACCTTCAGACTAACTGCAAGGTTAAGCTGGGAAATTTAGTGAGCATCACATCCTTTATTTTAGTAGAGAAAGAACAAAGAGCAAATGAGAAAGAGACACGGGGGCAGAGGAAAACCAGGCAAAAGAGCTGCCTCAGAAATCAAGGGGCAAAGATCCTTTAAGAAGGACCAAAGCCATCTTCAAGTTCAGCTAGATGGGTTAGAACAAGGACAGGATCTTGGCTAACTGTAACACAACAGTGATCGGGATAAGACTTGTTTTGCTGGAGAAGAGACAATAAACCCTGATTAATGTTGATTGATAATATCATTAGAAGCAAGACAATGGTACAGTGAATATGTATTTTCTGGGAGTTTTGTTGCAATATGGCAGGGAAATCAGGTTGATTCTTGAAAGGCATTTTGATATTTTAAAATATTTAATGACCTAGAGATCTTAGTATATTTAAATATATCAAATATATCTCCCTAAAGTATTTAAAGGTGTTAAAAATATATATTTCAAGAGGATTAGTCTCCTGAGAAATGAAAAATCCATGATATTACAGGTGAGAAGAGAAGTCCTCAGACCATAAGGAGTACATGGTCTTAACAGCAAAATATGTTTCTTCCTTTGTCTTAGGAGAGAAGACAGAAAGAAAGATACAGGTACAGGTCTGGAGTGGACTTGGGAGCGGAAAGAAGAGGGACTTCTTGTCTGTTTCCATTTCTCTGTGATGTATCCACTTAAATGATTAGTGAGAGTGAGGCTGAGAAAATGTGGAGATTTGATGACAAAATCTCTTAGAAGTTAGGGAAATGAATCTTCCAGTAATGTGCAGTGAGCAGTGTTCAGCACAGTTGGTGTGACACTTGTCAAACCAGTGGTGAGAAAGACTCAGAGAAAAACTATTTTGTTTGCAAGAGAGAAATTTTGTTGAACTAACGTGCACTTATGCTGGTTAAGAAGAGATATGAAGGCCATAGGGAAGTAAAGCAAAATGTATTGACTGTTGACAGGTCTTGATACAGTCAGAGAACTGCTGACATGGGAGTACTGGAATCGTTGAACCCAATTGTTGGGACCTATTGACCAGAGGGGTTTGAAAACAAGATTTATTATAACTAAGCCATTAACTCATTAACAAAGCAAGCATCTTTTAGTGTCTATAATAACTGTTTGTGTTATATGAAAGAACTTGGCAGCAAAAGAACTTGGCCATGAGAGAATGCATGACACCCTTGGCTTCATAAAACTTACTGTTTCATTAGTGTGTTGAAAGGAACCAATGCAGAGTTTTTTGAGATTATATCATAACCTTTTCATCCTGGCCAGGAGATGAGATGCTGACATTTAAGCTGGAGTTTGAAAAGAAGTAGGATCTAGAATCATTTAGGGAAAAAAACCAAAAAAACAGTGGGGAGGTCAGAGAACGTTTCAAACAGAAAGGAGATTCTTTTGAGGTTGAAAAAGAGTTAGTGTGGTGTGAGATATCACTGTTATCTGTTGATGATAAGATTATAGCCTATTCTAGAGAAAACTTCTTACAAATTTTTTTCTGAAAGCATGCGATGCTTAACTGCTACAGTTCAATATCTCAAAAATGTTATCTTCATTTATATATTGCCAACAGTGTAAGAAAAAGCTAAGTCCAATATATGGATATTTTAATTTATGATTTATCAGAATTAATATATGCATTTATATGTATATGATATGGTGACTTGAAGAATTACACACACATGCATGTGTACATATCTAAACACGTTGGTTGTGGTGTTTTTATAGCCAAACATACTCTCTTGGACTGTGTATTCCTCTTTTTTTCCCAACATATTTTTTTTTAATTGGAGGAAAATTGCTTTACCCTCTTAAAAGACAACAGATGCATCTAAATGTTCTCCGTCTGCATATCAATGCAATTTCTATTTTCTAGTACACATAATTTTTTTATTTTTAGTAAAAACTGGGTAGTTATATTTTAAACAAATAAGACTGCAAATAAGTTCCACTTTTTTGTTACAAGACCAATTTGCTTTTCTTTCAGTCATGTTGTTATTCAGTCACGTAGTTGTGTCCCACTCTTTCTGACCCCATGGACTGCAGCATGCCACACTTTCCTGTCCTTCACCGTCTCCCATGGTTTGGTTGAACTCATGTCCATTGAGTCAGTGATGCCATCCAACCGTCTCATCCTCTGTCGTCCTCTTCTCCTACTGCCTTCAATCTTTCCCAGCGTCACAGTTTTTTCCATTGAGTTGTCTCTTCACATCAGGTGGCCAAAGCATTGGAGCTTCAGCTTCAGCATCAGTCCTTCCAATGAATATTCAGGGTTCATTTCCTTTAGTATTGACTGGTTTACAGTCTTAAGAATAGTTGCCTATCAATAACTTTTGTTAAATGACTAAGAACCTAGTGAAATATCACAGCAACAATTTAATCACATATTTCTTAATCACATAAAAGAATGTATCATAAATATATATATATACACCTGCTTTCTTTCAAAATTGTACATAACTACTCTATAGAGGAGTTATACATGAACTGTGAGCTTCCAGATGTTCAAGCTGGTTTTAGAAAAGGCAGAGGAACCAGAGATCAAATTGCCAACATCTGCTGGATCATCAAAAAAGCAAGAGAGTTCCAGAAAACCATCTATTTCTGCTTTATTGACTATGCCAAAGCCTTTGACTGTGTGGGTCACAATAAACTGTGGAAAATTCTGAAAGAGATGGGAATACCAGACCACCTGACCTGCCCCTTGAGAAACCTGTGCAGGTCAGGAAGCAACAGTTAGAACTGGACATGGAAAAACAGACTGGTTCCAAATAGGAAAAAGAGTACATCAAGGCTGTCTCTTGTCACCCTGCTTATTTAACTTATGCAGAGTACATCATGAGAAACGCTGGGCTGGAAGAAGCACAAGCTGGAATCAAGATTGCCGGGAGAAATATCAATAACCTCAGATATTCAAATGACACCACCCTTATGGCAGAAAGTGAAGAGGAACTAAAAAGCCTGTTGATGAAAGTGAAAGAGGAGAGTGAAAAAGTTGGCTTAAAGCTCAATATTCAGAAAACTAAGATCATGGCATCTGGTCCCATCACTTCATGGGAAATAGATGGGGAAACAGTAGAAACAGTGGCTGACTTTATATTTTTGGGCTCCAAAATCACTGCAGATGGTGATTGCAGCCATGAAATTAAAAGATGCTTACTCCTTGGAAGGAAAGTTACAACCAACCTAGACAGCATATTAAAAAGCAGATACATTCCTTTGCCAATAAAGATCCGTCTAGTCAAGGCTATGGTTTTTCCAGTGGTCATGTATGGATGTGAGAGTTGGACTGTGAAGAAAGCTGAGGGCCGAAGAATTGATGCTTTTGAACTGTGGTGTTGGAGAAGACTCTTGAGAGTCCCTTGGACTGCAAGGAGATCCAGCCAGTCCATCCTAAGGAAGATCAGTCCTGGGTGTTCATTGGAAGGACTGATGCTGAAGTTGAAACTCCAATACTTTGGCCTCCTCATGTGAAGAGTCGACTCATTGGAAAAGACTCTGATGCTGGGAGGGATTGGGGGCAGGAGGAGAAGGGGTCGACAGAGGATGAGATGGCTGGATGCCATCACCGACTCGATGGACATGAATTTGAGTAAAGTCTGGGAGTTGGTGATGGAGGACAGGGAGTCCTGGTGTGCTGTGATTCATAGGGTCGCAAAGAGTCGGACACGACTGAGCAACTCAACTGAACTGAACTGACTCTGTAGAGGAAAAGTTTTAAATGTATGCATGTCTTTTCTACTTAGCACCACAAACCACAAAGATTTGCACCATAAATAAAAAATACAGTTTTTAAAATAGGTGTTTTTTATCATCTGTTTGTGTCCAGAATATTCAATTTCCATTTTTAGTATTTTTTCCTTAGAATTGGAAGTATTGATTAATTTGAGAGGAACACTATTGGGTGATTGTTATTTTTGAGTCTAATTTATGTAATCTGGGTGAATATATAAACTCTTTCAGACATTTAGTAAATTTCAGACATTTAGTAAATCATTCTCTTACTCCCATAGTCTTTATCTCTGTGCCAAAGTGAAGTGGACATTTGGCAAGTGACCAGTTAATTTGATCAATGCAGACACCAGACAACATTATGCAGGGGAAAACGTCACTTGGCAGCTAAACTCAGGTCTTAATGGACCAAATGGTTTGATGCAACTGCAGGGAGCGTTTATTCCTAACCTTAGATGAACTGACCCTATAAAATTCACAGTAAATGTGGGTAGTTGGACATTTGCAGCTCAAGCAAGTGTTTTCAAGTTTTCTTATTTTACAAGCCTATGATCAGATGCATTGGCTCCATCTCAACTACATATGCAACGATATGCATATTTCTTTTTCAACTACACGTGAAACAATATAATGACAGAGTCCTCTTCTTTCATGATCTAAAGTGAAAAGTTCTGGAAAAAAAAATGTATTATGGAGGGATCACCTACAATACTCAATTACCAGGTGTTGAGTAGCAGCTAACATTTATTATTGACAAAAGGAAACCTGTTCACTGATTGTTTTTTAACCTTAAAATGAACTTCATTTCATATATGCAAGTTGAAGTTAGTTTCATAAAATGTTAGATAATTAAAGTCATCTGATTGTTGGATGGTACAAAACTGATTTTGTGCAATTATTGACTGGGGAATGATTACAGCTGTATTTTTGAAAGAGTGAAAATTATTCTGAAGAATAACACAAAGGCATAATCAAAGCAATATGAATCCAATGATATTGATTTTATAGCATTTCAAGAAAATTTTCCACATAAAGGAGTTTAGAGGAAAATTGCCTAACAGAATTGCACTTATCATTGCCTTACTTTTGCATCTGTAATGGCATTTATGCCTTTGGCAGAAATATACCATTTTCATGGTAGAAGGAACTTTTCCTTTTTTTACCTTTCTTAAAAAGTTTTAATTGGAGGATAATTGCTTTACAATGTTATGTTAGTCTCTGCTGTATGACAGTGTGAATCAGCTATAAGGAGTTACATATCCTCTTCCAGCTGAGCCTCCCTCTCAGCCCACCCCCATCACACCCTCTGGGTCATCACAGAGTGCTGAGCTGAGCTCCCTGGCTAATCAGCAGTCGCACTAGCTGTCTATTTACATGTGGTGCTGTATATGCTATACATATAGTGCGTACATAGGTCTGTGCTACTCTCTCATTTCGTCCCCCATCTCCTTCCCCTGTGTGTCCAAGTCTGTTCTCTGCATCTGAGTCTCTATTCCTGCCCTGCAAATAGGTTCATCAGTACCGTTTTTCTAGATTCCATGTACATATATGTTAGTATCTGATACTTGTTTTTCTATTTCTGATATCATTCTGTATGACAGGCCCTAGGTTCATCTACCTCATTACAACTGGCTCAAAATACTCTATTGGGAGCTCTTGCAACTGTGCTAGACTGCGTTAGTATCTGTCTGTGTAACACTTGGGTTTACACCGACTGAGATAGCCCCTAATACATTTCACTTATTTAAAAATTATGAACAGAATTCCACTGAAATTAAAAATCTTGAGTCTATTGAAAACATAGCTGGTTGAGAAATTATTTTCAGAGGATGTGTATTTAAGACATGCCATATAAACAGGACAGGGGAGCCTGAGAGTGGGTGCTATAAACACATGGATTGTAACCCGTCGGGCTCCTCTGTCCATGGAATTCTCCAGGGAAGAATACTGGAGTGGGTTGCCATTTCCTCCTCCAAGGAGTATTTTCCACCCAGGGACTGAACTCTAGCCTCTTGTATCTCCTACATTAGCAGGTGGGTTCTTTACCACTGGACCACCTGGGAGGCTTATATAAACAGGGCATATAAAGCAGCATCCAGAACTCAGAATGCTTTGTATAATGTTCAGTATGGGACCCTTGAACCTTGTTCAATATTATATGTACAGAGTTATATTTAAAAGTGTGTTACATAAGCTTTCCCTGAGTTTTGTTGAATAGCTATAGCATGAGAATATAAAAAGAATATATAAACATTATCTGCAGCCTAATTTTCAATTGTGAACTTGGGAGAATGCTTAAAGTGGCCTATAGAAATCAAGAACGTATTTGTATAAGCACTTTTTCCCTCCTGAGACTTAGGACTATTCATCTTGCAAAGATGACAAGAACATGTACAAATAAAGCACATTTACCAGGTAGTGATGACAGATATTAAAATCACTCAAATTCCTGTTTTTAGCATCAAAATTTAAAAAGAACAAATGAGATGATTATTACCAGTCACATAGGTAAATGTAACATAAGTAACAGGAGTTAGAATAAGTTCTCTGTCTAGGAAAGTGACTCAGATTATCTCCACTGTGTTTATAGCAGCCATTCTCAGGCTCCTCTGTCCATGAAATTCTCCAGGCAAGAGTGCTGGAGTGGGTTGCCCTTCCCTTCTCCAGGGGGATCTTCCCAACACACGGATGGAATCCCCATCTCCTGCACTGCAGGCGGATTCTTTACTCTCTGAGCCTCCAGAGAAGCTCAAAGTTATTCAGATTTTCTCCACTGTGTTTACAGCGACCACTCCCAGCCCTGACACAGCTCTCAACCATATTCTGTTTTCATGTGTGTTAACTCATCTCATCTTGCAAATGGAATGTGAGCTCCCTTAGGCCAGAAATGTGTAACATGTATAACCCAGGGCTGACGACATTTTCCAAAGTTACTAATGAGCTCTCTGAGACACCCAGACTTTCCACCTTCTGGGAAACCAGCATTTACTGTCTATATCCCCAGCCAGCACCCAGGTTCCCCTCGCCAGACACCGCTGAGTAGAGAAGCAAGTGCCATCCCTCGACTGGAGGACTTGTCCTGACAGTGTTGCCAGCTCCAGAGGTTTCCCTTGACATGTGTGGGACCCACGCCTTTTCTTCTGTTGCTGATCCAAGCTTTCTAACATGCTCCTTCCCCAGGAAACTCTATTCCTTAACCCATGCAACACCGCGTTGTTGAGTTCATGACCCATGACGGCCACCACAGAGGGACCTTCTTTGAATAGGAGGCCACCTTTGGATAAAGTATGGGGATACTTTTAGTTAGTTTTAGATCAGCTAACTTATTTGTTTTCCTAATTTTGTTTTAACATACCTAACTTTGGCCTCTAATGCTTCTCTCTTAGAAACACCAACACAATGAGAGGAGAAACAATTCAGTTATTCCACACTTAAGGATTTATTTGTGTGCCTTAGTTGATCACCCATTAAACAGGTGCATACTTCCCGACCCCCTGTGAGATTACCTTAACGTGCCAATCATGTTTTGATAATTTCATGTAGGTAATAGATATTGATTTCTGGATTTGGAGGCAATCGAGAATTAAATATTAATAAATGGTATGAATTTAATTCTCGAGTTCTGAGACAATCAGAGGTTGTGAATAAAACATGCTGTATCTTTCTCAGATCGATTGGAAAACTGAGTTTAACTTTGGGCTTCTATATCTATGATTGGTTATTTCAACAGAAAGTAAAAGGCATACTCAATTTGTACACCTGTGATCACTCATCTTGTTTCTGAAGCAAATACTTTGTCAAAAATGATGGCACATTGGTATTCCAGGGAAAAGTAAAATTTTAGAGGGTAATATTTATTTAATAACAAATTTTACAATATTTTTAGGACTACAATAGCAAAAAAAGTCTATTTCAGTCTTTTCTATGTCAGCAATTCATTTTTCAACTTGATATACACCTTTTGAAATATCATCCACATATAATACATTGTAGGCACTGAAAGAGATTTAAAAATTCAAAAATGAGTTAAAAGGAAACCACTTCCATCATAAAACGTGCAGTTGGTATCTGTGAGGGCCTGGTCAAGTAGATGGAAAATGCTCTGTTAAATCCTCTCTGTTGGACATCTAGGTTGCTTCCATTGCAATATCGTGTTAGTTTCTGCTGTACAATGAAGTCAGTCATATGTATACATATATTCCCTCCCTCTCAGACCTCCCCACCTCCCCATCCCAGGTTATCACAGAGCACTGGCTGTTGCAAATGGGGCTTCAGTGAACATTGAGGTCCATGTGTCCTTTTGAATTATGATTGTCTCAGGGCATGTGCCCAGGACTGGGATTGCTGGGTCGTATGGCAGTTCTGTTTTAGTTTTTTAAAGAGCCTCAGCTCTTTTCTCCACAGTGGCTGTATCAATTTACATCCCCGCCAATAGTGCAAGAGTGTTCCCTTTTCCCCACACCCTTTCCAGCATTTGTTGTTTATAGATTTTTTTGGTGATGGCCATTCTGACGGATATGAAGTGATACCCTCTTGTAGTTTTGATTTGCATTTCTCTAATGATTCGTGATGTTGAGCATCTTTTCATGTGCCTCTTGGCCATCTGTAAAGAGATGAATGGATAAGGAAGATGTGGTACATATGTACAATGGAATATTACTCATCCACTTAAAGGATTGGAAGAGGGCCGTTTGTAGAGACATGGATGGACCTAGAATCTATCATATAGAGGGAAGGAAATCAGAGAAAAACAAGTTATCATTCATTAACAGAGGTATGTGCAATCTAGAAAAAATGGTACAGATGGACCTATTTCCAAGGCAGGAATAGAGAACCAGACATAGAGGACAGGCATGTGGACGCAGTGGGAAGAGGGGTGGGGCACATTGGGAGACTGGGATTGACGTGCACACACCACCATGTGTGAAAGAGAGAGCTAATGGGAAGTTGCTCTAAGCGCAGGAAGCCCAGCTCCTTGCTCTGGGATGATCTAGAATGGGGAGGTAGGGAGGTCCAAGAGGGAGGGAGGGTATGTAATCATATGGCTGACTTGACTTCATTGTACAAAAGAAACTTAACAGCATTGTAAAGCAATTATATTCCAATTTTTTTAAATGTAAAAAAAAGAAAAAAATCCCCTCCATCTGTGGACGCTGGGGTCAGAGCAGCGTTGCCTGAGTTTGCCATCAGGCCGGTGGCCCAGCAGTGAGGATGCTGGTCCCTCCTTCCCCCCACCTGTCTGCCTCTCGCTTCTCAGGGCTGTGGCCGAGGACTGGAAGCAAGGACAGGGGAGCAGGCAGGCCGTGAGCTAGTGATCCGTGCCGGCTCTTTCTGCCTGGCATCCTCCTCACTCAGTCCCTGACCAGCCGTCACCCTTTCATGTGGGATTGTTTTGCTGTGGTCATCTCACTCATCCCACTGGGGTGGGGGATTTTTTTTTTTTTAATGAAGCAATTCCAGCTCCTCTCTCAGGGACCACTCGCTCAGACTCATTCCAAACATTCATGCCTTCCTGCTCCCAGAAATTCCGAAAGCACAGGCAGTTACCAACGAGACACCGCCCCTGCTCCGTGGCAACATCTGCTTGTACTTTTTCTAGTATGCATCACTCTGTCCCCCAGACGCCAGGTGGCACATGTGACATGGTTCTCTGCTTCCTCACCCCTCGCTGTCTTCACGTGGGGCAAGGAACTGCACTCCACTTCTCAGGACTGAACCCGCCCCAGGGCCCGGTAACAGGCCTTCCCGGCGTCTCCCTGCCCACCTGTAATGATCAGGGCCTGATGGCTGCAGGACCAGCTTTCTACCACACTTTTATTTTTCTTTCTGGTCATTTGCTTTAGAAGGAGAGGCACTTAAGAATATTTTGTTCTCAGGGTTGAGGTCTTAGGCAAAATTGGACCAAAGTTAAACCTCTGTTTCACGTATATCTTATTACTGTGTGTTTGTGGTGTATACATACATCATTGGAATCCTTATGCACATAAAGTGCACTGTGCTTTATTATTCTACATTCTATTAGCCTCATTATTCCTGTGTCATCAAAATTCTTCCCATATAAATGCTCATAATATTGCAGTATAAGGATTAATTATTACTTATTTAATAAGAACCCAATCATATAGATTATTTCTAGCATATTATTGTTGTTAGGAGGAATGCAGAGTGAATACTTTTGGACACAAAACTTTTATTTATATGCACATTCATTCATATAGTATTTTCCTAGAATAATTTTCTTGTTATAGAATCTAGAACAGAGTTAAACCTGCTGATCTATTTTGGTAAGTTATCCTCCCCAAAATGTCCTGAAATTTTACATTTTCCTTCAGCAGTGTAAGACAGTATCTTTCTTACCATTTCTGTACTGACATTCTTATTACTATTTTTTCATTTCTTGGATTATTGGGTTTCCTCTTCTGAGAATTTTCTTTCCTTTGTCTATCTTATTTCCTATTAATTTTTATGAACACTCCTGGCCTTTTTTTTGTAACTTATTTTATTGAGGTATAGTTGATTTACAGTGTTGTGTTAACTGCTGCTGCAACAAATCACTACAAACTGAGTGACTGAAAGCAGATTTCCTCTTACCGTCCAAAAATGCATCTTTAGGGCTAAAATCAGGTGCCAGGGGGACTGAGTCCCTCCGGAAGGCTCTAGGGAGAACCTGCTTCCTTGTCCTTTCCTCTTCTAGAGATGCCTTTGTTTCTTGACTGTGGCCCCTCCCTGGTATCTGCCTGTGTGGCTTCTGTTGTCACATCCACTACTGACTCTGACTCCCTGCATCTGTCTTTTTATTTATTTTATTGAAGGATAATGGCTTTACAGAATTTTGCTGTTTTCTGTCAAACCTCAGCATGCATCAGCCACAGGTACACATATATCCCCTCCGCCCCCCTCCCCACCCCACCCCTCCAGGTTGACACTGAGCCCCTGTTTGAGTTTCCTGAGCCTTACAGCGAATTCCCGTCGGTCTCCTGGCCTTTCTGATCTCTCCTTTTTCTCTCCATTATTGACTCCTTATGCTCTTTCTCTTACACAAATGAAAGGAGTTGTTTGGCTATTGGGTCTGTAAATCTCAAAACACAAGTCTATTTATTTTATTTAAATAATTTATTTCTCTAGAATTATGAGCAAAAGCAATAGCCTTATCTATCCAGAGAGTTTGTGCAGAGCCATTTTCATATAAAAGGGCTGCACAGAGGACTTGGAGAAAGCCTGATTTATTGAATGAAATTAAGCATTTTCCACAGGAAAGTATTTTCTCTGAACATTTGTGGCTTTGTGCAATTACAGGGCTCTCAGTGTGGGTAGAGAGAAGGTTGGATACTTGGTTATAAAGCATTACTTAGCTAAGTGTGCACGGCTTTAAGAAAAAACTGTGTGGGAGTGAGCATTCCCCACTGAGGGTGAGTCAGTGATCTCTCCTTTTATTTCCCCATGGGGGCCTGTAAAATAGAAAAAGAACTTCTGATCCCATCTACGGTTTTGGTGACTAACCATTAAGGGTTTAACTTAATATCTGTCTGTTCTCTAGAGACACGAAATGCTGTATGCCTACTAAATTATATTTGTAACTTATGGTTTAACTCTAGGGTTTAAACAGTCATATTTGCAATTCTTTGGAAATATTTAAATATCACAAAGTCAGGATATGTTGTAATAGAGATTATAATATATTGCCAACTATTAGAAAACCTTATTATGTGTAGATTGAATTGGTGATTAGCACCTGCTATTAAGAGAAAATGAGTCTAAGGAGACATTTTTATTCAGCCAATGTCATAAGAACTAATTTTGTCTGCATATGAGTTACATTAGAGATATACTCAGGATGCACACATACAAACACATACATAAAGGTGATATAAATATAAGTATATTCTTACTGACTAGGTCCTACAGTTTTTCTCTGCAACTTTTCTAGGTACATTTGAACACCAATACAGAGGCCTTACTTTTGCCAGATAGAATATCTTGATGTTTTTTTTCTTGTTGCTTTCTCCTTGATTTGGTTCTCTGACTAAAGGGAAATAATTACCTGTCACCACTGTTGTTTAGGCACTCAGACATGTCTGACTCCTTTTCTTCCCCCCTGGACTGTAGCCTGCCAGGCTCCTCTGCCCATGGGATTCTCCAGGCAAGAATCCTGGGGTGGGTTGCCATTTCCTCCTCCAGGGGATCTTCCTGACCCAGGGATTGAACTGGCATCTCCTGCGTTGCAGGCAGATTCTTTTCTACTGAGCCCTGGGAAGCCCGCTGTAAGGAACAGAGCTGCTGTGCTTCCGTTAGTCTCCTTCGTTGGTTCATTCCTGCAGGTCCTGAGTGGTTATTGGCCGCTATCCTTATGCCAAACCAAATAAAAATACATTGACATAACCTGAGGGGGATGATCCGAGTCACCTCTTAGATTAGCTGAGATGCCTTCTGACTGGGCTCTTCACATTCATTTCTGCTTCTTCGATTTCTTTTCACTTGGCCTGGGGCCAGCTGTGTATAACCCTCTTCAGATTTGATAGACACCACCTAACTGCCTCTGACTTGCCTCACACCGTCTGAGAGGAAACCTCTTTCTTTTCCCCTGCACTGTACAATCCAGCCTGCGTACAGTCTAGAATCATAAACACATTTTGTTGTTTGCTTCATCAATCAATGAGACATTGTAAATATATTCATCTGTTCATACACTCATTTATCATTTGCTGAGCACCTTCCTTGTTCCAGACACTATTTTATACTCTTCAGATAATCAATGGAGTATACAGTTAAAAGGGAAAGACCACAAAAAGAAAAAGCCCTATCCTAATAACCCTGATGGTGTATCTGAGAGACATTTTTTTTCTTTTGCAGAATGAGTCAATTTAAAAATGACTAAAAGCCTAGTACCTTTTGATGTGCACTAAAACTGCCAGTGAATTAAGTCCAAATTTTTTTAAAGATGTCAGTTGGTTTCACTTAATATTATGGTGCTAGACTGTTGGTAAGGATGGGGCTTCCCAGGTGGCTCCGCAGTAAGAATCTGCCTGCCATTGCAGGAGAAGCAGGAGACGTGGGTTTGATCCCTGGGTTGGGAAGACCCTCTGGCGAAGAAAATGGCAACCTGCTCCAGTGTTCCTGCCTGGAGACTCCCATGGACAGAGGAGCCTGGTGGGCTACAGTCCAAGGAGTCGAAAAGAGTCGGACACGACTGAGCACGCGTTCATGCGTTAGTCAGGACAGAACATGACAACTGTCCAGATCTCTGCCACTGATACAAGCCTACTTTTTGCTCTTTTCTTAATCCAGTGAAGTCAGGAGGCTCTCTGTGGTGTGTCTTCTCCATGTAGTGACTCAGAGATCTGTAATTGTCAGCTTTTTAGCTTCATCATTTTATAGCCCTTCAGTTCCAGGTACTTAGGTAAGGAAGTTCCCATGGGGTGTCTCCTTTTTAGAGCTAGAAGAGATAGAAACCACGTCCTTCCACATTTTAGCAGGCAGACTTTAATCTCGGTGTCCCACTGAAAGGCAAGGCTTAACAAAATAACTCCTGTTTTTACTAATCTGATATATATACCAGTTCATTTCCAATTTTGAATATTCCCAAGGTGGTGTTTCTTAAATTTTCTTTAGGTTAGCTCATAGTTGTTCTGTAATATTCTGCTTGTTTTCCAATATGCTAATTATTCCTTAATCTATTTTTTTGTATTTTTTTTGTAATAGAGTATTTTTATTCTTAATAATTCATTCCTTCAATTTTCCTCAGATAATTTGATATGTTGTATCCAACAGTTTGAATTGATTGCTCTTTATAAACAAAGCACACCTTTTATATGTGTGTGTATATATATTTATCTTTTTGTAGTTAAATTAAGATCATATATTTCTGTTAGTAACAGCTTTGACTATCTCTCTAAAGTTTGTACTGTATTTCATTATTTCCAAAATTTTACAGTTAAAGCTCCAATTTTCTGTTGACCTGACAACTAATTAATTTTCACCTTCCCACCTGACTCTAAATTGTTTCTTCTCTATGTAGATAGGTGCATTAAATATACATTGACTATGTGTGTTAGTTGCTCAGTCATGTCCGACTCTTTGCAACACCATGGACTGTAACCCACCAGGTTTATCTGTCCATGGGATTCTCCAGGCAAGAATACTGAAGTGGGTTGACATTTCCTCCTCCAGGGAATCTTCCTAACTCAGGGATGGAACCCAGGTCTCCTGCATTACAGGCAGCTTCTTTACTGCCTGATCCACCAGGGACTACCTATAAGATAAAAGAATCTTAAGTAAATGCAAAAACAGGTATAAATTTCAACATGCAATAAAAACTACAAAGGAAATGAACAATAAGTGAAAATAATACTGCCAGTCATTATTCACATTTGGGTAATCAAGAAAGCATTTCAGAGTAAATCATATTTAAACTGGGACCTGAATGATAATTAGGAGGCAGATGAGTATGGAGTTGCAAAAGCTCTTTGTAGGCAAAAGGAAAAGCGTCTCTGAATACTCTGAGACAGGAAAGGATTTGATGAATTCCAAGAACTGTGAAAAGATAAATTCCCAAAGAACATCCTGTCTGAGTTCTTTCATCAAGAAAATGTGGATGGAAAACCCTGTCTCTGCCTAAAATTAAATTGATTTTTCCCTGCCTCTCACATATTAGTTTAGCTGGATTTAGAATTCTAGGTTACTCAGCAACTGAAGACATTATTGTATTTATTGTAATAAAGTTTCTTGTTGCTGCAGATTATAAGTCTACTGTTCATTTCTTTATATGTTTTTATTTCCCACTATCTGTCCGTGCTTCAATAATCTCTCCTAGCTTTTTTTTTGTTTTTCAGTTTGTTTACAATATGACTAACTTTGAATATATTTTTATATTTTTATTCTGCTTATTATTTTTGTGCAAATTTTTTTGGTCATGTCCCTCCCCCTATAGCCTAGCATTGAGAGGTTGCCCTGTCAATAAAAAAAGGCAAAATTTCACTTGGAGAAAACCACTTTTATCCTTGTTTCTTCTCTTCCTGTTTCCTTCCCAGCAAGATTCAACAGATATTTTGGGATTATAATACATAAAGCTTAAGAACAAAGTCCACACAGGAGCTAAGGGTGACCAAGCAGAAAGGTGAAAAGAACCCAACCTCTGGTGGCAGTCGCTGAGTTGTTCTGTTCCCTCTACATTACTGACACCTCGCCTTATTATTTCATTTGATAATTAACTAACATAGCCTAGCCAGTTTGTCTTCCTAGCCTGTTATATTTAATGTTTCACAAATGACTTACACCTATTGTGTCATTTAAAGGTTACAGTTCTGTGAAATTGCTTTTGTATGCATTTTACAGATGAGGAAACTGGGAGTTAAAAAGAAATCAAAGTTAATGAAGCTTTCTTATATTTTCTAAAAAAATTGAATATTATTGGGAATATTGACATGACTATTTGAGAGATTAGTAGATGTTCAGCAAACATTTTTTTTGATTAGTTGCTTAGTTATCTGTCGTACTGAATAAGCACTAATGGCACTGAATTCACACAAACTCCAATGTTTGATTTTCAACCTGTGGCCCTCACACACACACATCTATACATACAAAAGACTGATGTCACATGTAGCTACTATATTGTGACTTTGCACACTTTTTGCATAACTTTCTCATGAAAGTTTCCATCATTTATTTTCCATCCATGGTGTTTGTATTATACTTCTTTTTTTTGTAGAAAGAGTAGTTTTTATTGAGATAAAATTGACTTAATAATTTCACATGTTTAAGGGGTATTAATGTGTTGATTTTATGCATTTATATATTGCAATATGATTACCACCATAGTGTTAATTAACACAAACATTATATTACATAATTGTTTAGTTTTTGTGGTGAGAAAATTTAATATCTAGTCTCTTAGCAACCTTGAAGTATATAATACAGTATTTTGACTATAGTCATATCTCCCCAAGTGACAGACATAGGAAAATGAGTGTTGGCGTTTGTGCCAGCTGGAAGGCAGATTCTGAGACAGATAACAAACTGTAGGAAGTTTATTAGGGAGGACAGCACCTATGGAGAAAGAGACCAGTGGCAAAGGGCTGAGAGAACGAGGGCCAGCGTAAAGTGATAACAGTAGTACCTCTGGGCACCTCTGAAGCTGGGGTAGCTCTTTGGTGGCGGTTGTTCAGTCATTAACTTGTGTCTGACTCTTTGCAACCCCATGGACTGCAGCATGCTTGTCCTTCACTATCTTCCCAAACTCGTGTCCATTGCATCAGCGATGTCATGGACTGGAGCCCACCAGGCTCCTCTGTCCATGGGATTTCCCAGGCAAGAATACGGGAGTGGGTTGCCATTCCCTTCTCCAGGAGACCTTCCCGACCCAGGGATCGAACCTGGGTCTCTTGCATTGCAGGCAGATTCTTTACCATCTGAGTCAACTGGAAGCGCATAGATCTCTGGAGCTACCAAACTAAGGTGAGAAGAGTAGCTCCTTCATGCTCTCAAATGACTAGGCTGCCCCGGGAAGGGGATGAGGCTTAGCAAGGAGGCTTCTTACAGCCAATGGGAAAGGGCAGTGATTAGACATTTCCAGTAACTGGTGGAATCCATCCTCCTGCCTGAAGGTGGCCCTGGAGGGCCCAGGACAGCATTCTCTCACCCCAGGTCTTCCCTGCTTCTCAACCACCTTTCATAAATCACTCCCTCCTATCCACTTATTGGCTTATCTCTTAGTACTTGTCATAATGGGAAAATTTGCTTGTTTGATTGTCTCTACCTATTATTTCTGTTGGATTCTAACATCTGTGAGGTTAAAGATTGTGTCTGCCTTGTTTACATTTATGCATGGATGTAGAAGCCAGTCGTTGGCCCATGGTAGACAGTAAATGTGCATTGAATGAATGACTGATACTGTGTCAATTCTACAGTGAGCACTAAAACCACTCTATTTATATTAGATAAAGATATTATCAGATATTAAGTGAGTCCTCTAAAGATGCCACTTAAGACCACAAAAATGTTCTCATTTTACACGTGTTATTGGTCACCAAGCATCATACATGTTTACGGATAACACTGAATTCTGCATAAATATACATTCTTTTGGTTTCTGTACTTCTTGAGGTCAGAATTGAAGATATAAATAGATACTGACATTTATCCTAATAAGCAGGTGGTGCAAGATATTTTTATAATGTACTTAATTTGGATGAGCATGTGAATTCTTTATTCAAGTACATGGATTTGATTGTAATAACCATCCAATGTGTCTGAGTCAACTTTTGAGAAGAGAGAATCTGCTCTTGTTGATAGCATTATTACTCACAGCTGGAGTCTAACAAGGCTATCAACAGACCATGAGCAAGTTATTTCCAATTTTCTAAGTGCTTCTCTCTTTTAAATATAGTTGAATCATATACTGTGAATTTCAAGTTCTCTACATATCAATACACTATTGTTATGCATGTTTGAAATTACAGATGCCAAAATTTTCTAGTTTTCTATGATTATTTTAAAAAATTGAACAAAATAACATGATAATTTAAAATTTTGCCAATGTCATTTTGTTTTTCCTTCAAATCGATGCATGCAAATGAGCTTATTTGATACATTTTACCAGCCTTTCACTTGTTATTTAATATTACCAGAAAATGCATTTTAATTCTGCCAGCTTGGTACAATCAAAATCGGTTAAACTTCAGGGACTTCCCTGGTGGTACAGTGGTTAGAACTTCACCTTCCAATGCAGCAGGCGTGGGTTCCCTAGTCAGGGAACTAAGATCCCACATACCTCATGGCAAAAAAAACAAAACTTAAACAGAAGCAATATTGTAACAAATTCGATAAAGACTTTATAGATGGCCCACATTAAAAAGAAAATCTTAAAAATAGAAATCAGTTAAACTTCAACACTTCACGTATTAACTACAATGTTAATGCTAGGCAGAAAGCACCATGGGCTTCTCTGGCGGCTCAGATGGTAAAGAATCTGCCTGCCATGCAGGAGACGTGGGTTTGATCGCTGGGTCGGGAAGAGCCCCTGGTTCTTCCTGGTTCTTCTCCCCTGGTTCTTCTCAGTGGGAGTGGCTACCCACTCCCGTATTCTTGCCTGGAAAAATCAATGAACAAGAGGATCCTGGCAGGCTACAATCCATGGGGTCGTAAAGAGTCTGACATAACTGAGCAACTAACACCTCACTTTCAGAAAGCAATATATCCTTACTTACAAGAGCAGAAACTAATACATGATTTTATAAGTCACTTTTAAACTTGCTATCAAATTTTTCACACTGTTAGAAATAGAGTCAATCTATTTGAGGAACTAATGTTACCCTATCAAAAATATATGTATACAAACATATTGTGTATGCTTATTTTCTGTATTGAGACCCAACATTATTAATCATATCGACTTAAAAAATGATCATGAATTATTTACTGTTCAGTTTTATAGCTTTGGCTTTATGGAGGATTACATACTGACAAATATTCTCTAGTATTGTATATTTTTACATATGTTTAATTTCTATTCAGAATTTTCCTTGCCAAAATAAAATATGAATATATCACATTAGATTTTTATGTATTTCTACCTTTAAAAATATATTAGAATAAGCTTGCTCTAAAAGTCCATATGGATCTTTATTAGTTACTTATTCTTTTAATTTGCATTTTATTAACTTTTTAAATGAATATCCATTTGGATGCCTTCCAACTGAAGGCCTGTCAGCAACCACAGGGGAAACTGAGATTTCAGATAAAAGCGTCAAACACAACATATGCGTGGGATTATATGGTTTGTGATCCTGAGCGCCTTCATATATACAGAGAGAACTGGTAGTAGGAGACTCTCATCTCGAGAAAAAAAAAAAGTATGAGTCTATAGCAGCGAAGGTCATAGCTTTGAAAATTACAGAAGAAATCAGTTTCTCTCCAGAAAGTAAAATGGGGGAGGTGATGAATTAATGGAATTAAATGTCAAAGAATTTGTGAAGTCTTAGGAGATAAGGCCTGACAACAAGATTAATGCCACACAGCTGAGATACTGTTTTGAAACAATGAAAAGAGCAAGGAATGGTTATAGCTAGTTTAGTCATAGGCAATTTGCATAGCCTCTCAGAAACTGAATAGGGAAAATATGAAAAGGAGAAAGTATGTGAAGAATTTAGTGATAATACCTGATCAGTCAGTTCAGTCTCTCAGTCCTGTCTGAATCTTTCCGACCCCGTGGACTGCAGCACGCTAGGCTTCCCGGTCCATCACCAGATCCCAGAGTTTGCTCAAACGCATGTCCATTGAGTCAGTAATGCCATCCAACCAGCTCATCTTCTATCATCCCCTTCTCCTCCTGCCTTCAATCTTTCCCAGCATCAAGGTCTTTTCCAATGGGTCGGTTCTTCACATCAGGTGGCCAAAGTATTGGAGTTTCAGCTTCAGCATCAGTCCTTCCAATGAATATTCAGGACTGATTTGCTTTAGGATGGATTGGATCTCCTTGCAGTCCAAGGGACTCTCAAGATTCTTCTCCAACACCACAGTTCAAAAGCATCGATTCTCAGCACTCAGCTTTCTTTATGGTCCAACTCTCACATCCATACTTGACTATTGGAAAAACCATAGCTTTGACTAGACGGACCTATGTCAGCAAAGTAATGTCTCCATTTTTAGTATGCTGTCTGGGTTGGTCATAGCTTTTCTTGCAAGGAGCAAGCATCTTTTAATTTCATGGCTGCAATCACCATCTGCAGTGATTTTGGAGCCCCAAAATATAAAGTCTGTCACTGTTTCCATTGTTTCCCCATCTATTTTCCATGAAATGATGGAAACAGATGCCATGATCTTAGCTTTTTGAATGTTGAGCTTTAAGCCAACTTTTTCACTCTCCTCTTTCACTTTCCTCAAGAGGATCTTCAGTTCCTCCTCACTTTCTGCCATAAGGCTGGTGTCATCTGCATGTCTGAGGTTATTGATATTTCTCCTGGCAATCTTGATTCCAGCTTGTGCTTCATCCAGCCTGGTATTTCAAGTGATGTACTCTGCATACAAGTTAAATAAGCAGGGTGACAATATACAGCCTTGATGTACTCTTTTCCCAATTTGGAACCAGTCTGTTGTTCCATGTCCAGTTCTAACTGTTGCTTCTTGACCTGCATACAATTTCTCGGGAGGCAGGTAAAGTCTTTCACCCTAAGTAAATAGTCTAGGAGTTGGGTTTCCCAGGTGATGTAATGGTAAAGAATCCACCTGCTAATGCAGGGGATGCAAGAGGCTTGGATTCAATCCCTGGGTGGGGGAGATCTCCTAGAGGATGAAATGGCAACCCACTCCAGGCTTCTTGCCTGGAAAATTCCATGGATAGAGGATCCTGGTGGGTTACAGTCCATGGAACATTAAGAGTCAGACCTGACTGAGCATACCGTCACCCTGAACTTATTTTTATATTTGTATTTTTAAACTGATTTTTAAAAAATATCTTTAATAATGAAATATTTTTCTCCCAAAGTGAAATTCAGTTTTCATCTTTTTTAGAACAGAAAGTAAAATGTGTCCTATGAACATAATTTAAATATTTTGACTGTAGATACCATTTGATATATTTCCCCATAACAAATGTGCCCAGGCCAGGCCAGGTTTGCTCAACCTCAGCTGTAAGCAGGATTCTCCTACTGGCCCAGACTGTTGTACCTCCAGGCATGTATCTTCCTTCTAAGTGCTAAAAATTCTACATCACCTCTTCCCATCTGAGGAGACTGCTCACATTTCATTGCTCACTTACATTTTGTCTACTTTTCTAAAACAATTACTGTTAAGAGTAAAGCTTACTACAATTGGCATATACAAGCAGTCCTCAAACTTTATGTTGAGTCATAAACATCTGGAGGGCTTGTCAAACCCAGTGTTGCTGGGTCCCAAGTCCTGAGCTTCTATTAATAATTAAGTAAATCTTGGATGGCGTTCCCATGCTGCAGGCTTGGGGACCACTCACAGGGTATAGACATTGACTAACACACCCACCTCATGGGCCTGAGAATAAGGTGACCTTTCCTCAGAAAATGGCCTCACAGTGGAGCGCAAAGGCCACGGATCTACCTACAAGGATGACACATGCTTGGGGGGAATTTGTATTGCCAAACAGCAAAGTTTTTCTTTCCTTTATTCCTATATGCACATCTCCAAGGTTGTTTATATTTACTTGTGCGTGCTAAATCACTTCAGTTCTATCTGACTCTTTGCGACCCCCAGACTGTAGACCACCAGGCTCCTCTGTCCATGGAATTTTCCAGGCAAGAACACTGGAGCGGGTTGCCATTTCCTCCTCCAGGGGATCTTCCTGACCCAGGGATCGAACCCACGTCTCTTAAGTCTCCTGCATTGGCAGGCAGATTCTTTACCACTAGTACCACCTGAGAAGCCACTTATGTTTACTTAATTCCATGTAAACCAAATTAAGGGAACTGTACAAGCCTAAACCCACAGCATGGATGGAGAAATAGTTTTACTAAATTGCAAAGGTATTTAGGAAGTTGCAACTAGGTGCATAATTCCTGAGAAAAAGTCATCCTTTTACAAATTTGTGACAACTCTTCCATTAAGCTCTGCATTATTTTTGTGGCAGATTCTTTATGTTTGTGACAGATCAAGAAAATCTTTCATTAAATGCTCCATTTTTATTCCAAATAATAGAACTGTGTTCCCTATTGCATATCTCAATGTGAAAGCATCAGGTATATAATTTGGCATTGGGAAGTTGTATTCGGAAAAGAAGAAAGGAGAAGTCTGTTTGCATCCTATTAATAACTGTGGTTTGGGGTATCATTTGACAAATCACTGCTGTGAACCAAAGCTGCACCGTCACGGTGGGGCAGGGGAAGGGACTGTGGTCTGCCTTGTCAGCAGCGTCCAGCTACCTGCCGAGGTCTGTTTCCAGCTGCCCGTCGGCATTGCTGAGGTTTAAATATCACTGCTTGTGATTCTGCCTCCTGTGAGGGGCCAGGGCCTGCAGGACAGCAGCAGGACTCCAGGAGTCTCTCAGCTGTCTGCTATTCACATTGTCAGGGGACACCGGGAGGTGTGATGGGTGACTGG
Source organism: Cervus elaphus (assembly GCF_910594005.1). Taxonomy (NCBI): domain Eukaryota; kingdom Metazoa; phylum Chordata; class Mammalia; order Artiodactyla; family Cervidae; genus Cervus; species Cervus elaphus. Next base: position 12,959,583 of record NC_057841.1, on the reverse strand, counting down.
CTGGCATGGAGCCCTTCTCTGCCTGTTCCTGAGAGTGGTCGGGACTTTCTCCCCAGGTCCTGCCCTCCAGTCCACACCCTCTTCCCACCTCTGCAGGACTTGCCCCTGTTCTAGTTGGAGTTCTGAATCTCATAGAGGCTGAGAGGCCGCCAGTAATAAATGGTGTCATAACACAGTTCACTTCACACCCGCTTTTCTTCCCTGTAATAACACGTGCTTCACACTCTTTTGTGTTTTCCTTAATAGAATATTTGGAGATGTCATGTCCATATACAAAAGGCTGCCATATTATATTTAATGGCTTAATGGCTTTTTATTTAATCAGCTCTATATGATATGATGTTAGTTTCTAATCATTCACTATTAACATAAAAAGAATGCCGTACTACATACCCACATGGGCACAGCATTTCACCCAGCCGTGTTGTCTATCTGTAGAACACATTCTTGGAAGCAGAATGGCTGGGCTGGGGTTTACATACATTTTTCCGTTTAAAGAATTTGGCAACATTTTTCCATTAATGAATCATGATTTCTTGACATTTTACCAACAGGTTGTCTTATCACACTTAATCCTGCCAGTCTGAAGACATGAGGAATAGCATCTTCACATGTTCCATTTCATTATACTTTTTTTTTTTTGATAATTGTAGACTGAGTGCAGGAGAAGGGGGTGACAGAGGATGAGATGGTTGGATGGCATCACCAACGCAATGGACATGAGGTTGGGCAAACTCTGGAAGATGGTGAAGGATAGGGAAGCCTGGCGTGCTGCAGTCCATGGGGTCACGAAGAGTCAGACATGACTGAAACATCTTAGCATGCACTCACTTAAGAGATAGTATGGAGCGATCTGTGTGTATTTTCTCTAGATTCCCCCCATGGTATCACCTTACAAAACTATGGTCAGATATTACAGTCAGGATATCGACATCAATACAGTCAAAACACAGAACTTTTCATCAAGACAAGGATCCCTGATCTGCCCTCACCACACCCCCTGCTCCCCTGAAACTCCCCTCCCCTCCACCCTTGATCCCCGGCAGCCATGAATCTCTCCTCCATTTCTATAATTTTGTCTTGTTAGTATGTTACAGAAAAGTAACTAGCCTCCAACTAATAAAAATAAATGGAAAAAAAAAAAAAAAGAAATTGGAAAGGAGTTTCCCGAGTTTTGGGTGAGGATGAATGGCTTCCAATGTTTAAGATACTCTGTATGCTTTCCTGTGAACTCTGACCTTCCGTATTTTATATCAAGTTAACTGGTATAGACTTCATATAACTCATTAGGAAGAGACCTGTCCCTTCTTACAGCATTTTCTGTGTAGGACAGGCTATTTTTTTTTAGCTATACACACACTATATACCTATTATGATTAAATTTATTTTTCTGTGATCTCATGATGATATATAGAAAACCTTCCCCCATTTGGTGATTTAAAGAAAGTATCTAAATTTTTTCCAGGGTTTTCCAATACTTTATGGCTTTTTAAAACTATTAAATCTGATTCTTTTTTATTATTAGTAGCAATAGTAGTAGTATATGAATAAAGGTCTCCACTTGTCTACCTAGTTGTCCCCAAAATGTTTGACCATACATTTTTACCTAGTGCCCTCTCATGTGCTTTTCTATGTGTATTATATATTATTTGTATTTTGTATGCATTGTTTTTATAAGTACTATGACAGTGATTTTCAGGAAGTTAAATGTTCTAAGACTTTCCTAAAGTACTATAACATTATGAGGAACTAGAGGTTATTTTTTTTTCTTCATAGTATTAATAAAGATGTTTTCGACAATAACAATTTTGTTAATTTTGCACAGCAAACTTGAACGAAAAATGAAAAGCTATGTTAGTTCCAATCTGAGGCCAATTAATGTAACCTGTTAATTCATTTCTTTTCAGTATTGATTATAACAAAGTTGTTTAGGAATCAGTCCCTTCATGGCGTATTCACTCTGGTTTCTTCCCAGATGGGTCCCTTACTTCAAATCTCTGAGCCAGATTCACATGCTTTCAGCATGAATATGGCAGCACTAAAACTTTTTTCTTAGAGAAATAATTAAAAGCAGATAGTCTGCTAACTTTTAATACTTAGACTGATTTATCAGATGAACAGTTCTTCTTGTTCTTATTTTTATTACATCTAATTCTTCATTTATGGGTACAAGATTTCCTCTTTTGGAAAGCATACATAAAAACTAAATTTGCATAACATGAAAAATGGATCATTCACTCAAGTGCATAAAGAGTTGCACTGTATTCTAGCCATACAGAAATACATCTTCCACGTATCATCATATGCTAATCATAATATAGAAAATATGGAAAAGACCCTGATGCTAGGAAAGATTGAGGGCAGGATGAGAAGAGGGTGACAGAGGATGAGATAGTTGGATGGCGTCACTGACTCAATGGACAGGAATTTGAGCAAACTTCAGGAGATGGTGAAGGACAGGGAAGCCTGGCATGCTGCAGTCCATGGGGTCACAAAGAGTTGGACACAATTTGGTGACTGAACGATGACAATCATAATATTTAACTGCAGAAATGTTCCAGATGAAAAGATGCCCATCTGAATTCTTCCTGAAGTGTTTTTCTGTTTCTTCAAAAGAAGTTGCCCATCTTCTGATTTTATCAGAGCAAACTATAAATAATGGGATCCTTGTTTTCTTTTGAAAGGAACTCTTGGACCTTCAGCATGCTTACTGCAAGCTAAGCAGACAGTACCAGGCAAAGACAGCAGAACTGACTCACGCCAACAACCTCGTGGATCAAAATGAGGCCAAAGTGAAACAACTGAGACTTCAAGTAGAAGAACTAAAATGGGGACTCAACCAAAAAGAAGACAAGGTACTCTTTAAGTGGACACATTTTAGATAGATTCAAAATAGCATTTGATAGCATACAAAAAGCATTTTCTTTTTCATTAGCAAATGGCATTACTTGATATAAAAACGTCACGTTTTAAATTTGAAATCAACTAAAAAGCATAAGGAGAGAGGAAACTATTACATAGACAACATGCTTGTTTTTTGTAGTGTTAGTTGGGCATTTGTTCCATGTAGCTTCAAATGCGTTTCAGCTTGGAGGCGTGTGTGGGTGAGCATGGTATCATTGGTATCATCAAAACTTGATGTTTTAATGGAAATCAGATATATAGAGACATCCAGAAGGGCAGTTAATGCTGGAGATATAAATCTGGTGGTGATCATGTGTTAATACACAATATTTAAAACCACAAGACTGGGTGAGATTATTAATAGAACAAATAATAGATAAAATTCTTGGGACTCTTTGAACAAAAAGTGTTAGTGGCTCAGTTGTGTCCAGCTCTTTGCGACCCCAAGGGCTATAGCCCGCCAGGCTCCTCTGTCCATGGAATTCTCCAGCGAGAATGCTGAAGTGGGTTGCCATTCCCTTCTCCAGGGAATCTTCCCGACCTAGGGATCGAACCCAGGTCTCCTACATTTGCAGGCAAATGTGTCTACTAAAATATAGCCCCTTGCACAGTCCCTCCTGTCCTTCCTACACATTCACATAATAAATATCTCCTATTTGTTTTGCAAAAAAAAAAGTTGGTGTTTTAAGCTTTAATTTTACATATTATAGAAACATGATGTATGCTGTGATTATGTTATTTTATATATATATATCCTCTCCACTGCTTTCTGATGTTCAGAGAGCATAGGCATCTCAGTTTTGTTGTGAAACACCACCTACCTAATGGTCTATGGCATGTTTGAGAATGTGATACCTTGATGGTACACCTGTGACTGGGAGGATTTCAGCTACAGTTACAAACAACAAAGAGAGTTTTCTTGAGAGAAACAGTCCCCCATCAGTGTGAGTGCGTTCATCACCCATGGTGGCAGCTACTTCAGATGGGGTTCCAGGCAGCGCGTCTGCTCCTGTCGGCCAACTTTCGAGGCAAAAATAATTAGTTCGCTGGTTAAAAAGAGTGTTTGCAGATACTGCCAAACAGTTGGAAATTAAAAAAAGAAAATGGAAATTGTTTTTCCAAGGGGTGATTCAATAACAGAGCACAGTCCCCCTTTGAAGATTTAATTTTTCATCCAATCTGTTGCAGTCAAGCAAACCAGATCTTCTTATCTAATAACATCCATGAAAATAGAATTATTTGGCCAGTGTGACGCTCATATATCACCCCCTGATCTTACTATAGCTGACTTGTCCATGGGCATTTTATCCTTGATGTCTCTTTTAATGAAGACGTACATGTTCTTTTTAATGATGTACATGGATGGTGAAGCTGGACTGTGGAAGAATAAGTCAGGAGAGGAATAGAGGCAGTCTCAAGAGAGTGGTTTGGGGCTTTTATTTGATTGTAGCCTTTATTCCTGGGAATAGTTTTGATATACATGCATTTGTTGCAGGAGGTGGTAAATAAACCTTTGTGTTTGCCAGTATCGGCTTTAAGAAATTGCTTGGGACTGAATCATCAGGAAAGAAACTGTGATAATACACAGTGTTCCAGGGCTAATGAAGTACTAGTTCCCAGAGATCCTCTTCAGCCGTCTAATTGTGGAATGTTAAAAACAGCTGTGGTCTTCAGAAGAATTATATTAGTTGCCCCTCCCTGTAAGAGAATCAGTCTTCCCACATCATCAATGTCAGTCTTGGCATGTGTGGTGTTTGCTTTGCCCAAGAAGCAGAAGCTCCATGTACCACTCACCATCCAGAGCTTTGTGAACCCAACATGCCTCTTCTCCCATGTGTCTTTTCCTGCCGTGTCTCATGTCATGGGGCCAGCAGGTCCAAAATTGACATCATTCTCTCAGCACGAATTCTGAAATCAGAAGGCTATGGAGCAGAGCCCTTATGGACCCAGATGGATCCACATGGGTAGAATAACAATCAATATTTATTGTGGTAAGCCACTGACATTTTGGATTTGTTTGTTACCATAGGAAAACTTAGCTAAGGCTGACTGGTATAGTCCTTCAAACAAAAATAGCCTGTTAAAATTACATGACATTGGCTCCAGTGCTTATATGCAAGTGGTAAGAAATCTTATTGCAGGTGAGAATGAAGACAGCCCATTTTGTGGAGTCTCAAAAGCTTTGGTACATTATTTCCTGTAATGCCTGGGAAAGCAGATGATGGACAGAATGAGCTTGTGGTTTTTAGATGAATAGGTATGTGGCTAATATTTTTGTTTGTTTGTTTGCTACTATTGCATTTGACAAGTGCCCAAAGGAAAGATGAGTTCAGAAAAGACTGGTTGAATTTTCAAAGAGCTGTGTAAGGTAATACAGAAATTTAAGTACTTCTGTGACTGCCAGGGTCTGATTTTCATTTGCAAGTGCTCAGACAGAAGACTGAGCGTGGCTTTGAGCAATGAACATTATTTAAGGTTGAGCTTTTAGGCAAGGGCCAGTCCAGTGGTGTGGCTTTCAAGCCTGTTGTTAAAAGCTCTTCATTAAGGTCATTTTCTGTAAATCCTTGAAGTTGAATAAAATGGCACAGGGAGAAGACAGATTGTGCCTCTCCCAGAATATCCCACAGATCAAGGCAACTACAGGTAGCTCAGAAACAATCAACGTTTCCCAAAGAATTATACATGGGACAGCTGACCTGTGGAATTTACTGAAATCAAAAGAAAAACAAAAAGGCTTTAAGGTTTTGTGAAATTACGCTGACAAATGAGTTTCCAGCCTGGTATAAAAGAGACTGATTTCTCAAGATTTAAAAGAACCTTCAATTTCTTCAAAGCCTGTGGGCTGAGCAATGCTGTCAACACCAGAACACAGGAAGTAATGTCCAGAGCTGTATTCAAATACGGACACAGTGTGTAGTGAGGAAGGACCAACCTCAGAGCAAAGCCAAGGACATCAGAAAACCAGTGATGGCAGCTATCATCAGGAGGCTTGCTCAGCATGCATTAGGCTTAGTTGCTCAGTTGTGTCCGAGTCTTTGTGACCCATGGCCTGTAGGCTGACAGGCTGCTCTGTCCACAGGATTCTCCAGGCATGAATACTGGAGTGGGCTGCCATTTCCTCCTCCAGGGGATCTTCCCGCCCCAGGGATCGAACCTGTGTTTCCTGGGTCTCCTGCATTGGCAGGCAGATTCTGTACCACTGAGCCACCTGGGAAGGCCCAGGCAAAACACAACAGCTTTCCCCATGAATAGGATATGAGCTTCTTGAAATATCTGCCAAGTTAGATTTTATAAATAGTTTCTATTTCTCTTATCAGTATGAAAGTTTTTATTGCAATTTTCTTGCCTTAGTTGCACTGTAGTATGTTGAGTATATGAATTACTTGCCTTTTGAGCACAGACATTTCTGGAACAAGAGAAGGCATATTGAGATGTGATATAGATAGGAGATCTTCGAGGCCTAGGCTGTGGTTGGAAGGTTGCTTGGGTAATTTCTCTTGGGGAAGGAGTGAAAGGGTATGTGTGTGTATTTTACTATTTGTTGCCCCATCTGTGCAAGGAATACAGTTTCTAAGCATAAATGGTGGGCATAGTCCTGTGACTTGCTTGGCAAATGGAATTTGTGGGGCTTTGAAATAGAATCTTTTGGAACTATAATTCCATGTGGATAAGTATTTGGATATTCTTCATGTTTGAAAATTAAAAATACATGTTCAAAACATAAAATAGTTCAGTGTTCTGCACCTCTACATCCAGCCAACTGGAGGTGATCCAGTTGATCACTGGAGGTGATTGATCCAAAGCAGGATCAACTCATATGGGTTTTGTCATCTGGATTATTTAATTGCAGTTGTCAGTCTTCAGTTTTTCTCTGATTAAAGGTCATCCCTCTTTCTGATGGCTGGGCATGAAAATATTCCTTGTGGAAATAAGATTTCGCATTAGATAGCAGTCAACATTTCTATAATTTGACTTATCACTGAGAAGCAAAGAAAATTCTTTCAGTTTCACTGCTGAGCTTTTTAATTTCACAGTAGCAAATTCTTCAAATTGCAATTAGTTGAGATTAATGTTTAATTGGAACTGTCAAATACAAAGTTCCTGACTCCCACAAGTCAACAAATTTTAAATAAATGAAAATGAGATATTAATCCTCTATACAATAGAGAGAAATAGATATTTGGAGGCCCATGAGAGAAAACCCAGGGTCTGATTAAAGGAAGGAGCAAATTTAAAAATTCTTTTCTTGAACAAGTTGGTTTTCTTTAAGCAAATTTACCCCCAAATCTAATTTGACATGTGTTTGTTAGAAGTTAAACATTCTTTTCTTATCATTTCATTGAAATCTTTCTGTGAATATATATATTACATTATATGATGGTAAAATTTAATTGAGACTTTACTACTGTAAGGCAGAAATAATTACATATATATCCACATTAAAGTACCAAAATAACTGACCACTGTAATAAATATGATGTGAAAAGCAGCCTAATGAATAATATAATGATGCAATAATCAAAGTTAATAGAGACAAAAAAGGCAGTACCTAAGAAGCAAGGAGTATAATATAAACAGTTACTAAGACACATGGGTACTCTACACTGTATGACTAGAATCAAGAAGACTGAAGGGCTGAATGAGATAAGGCTTGCCAAGGACTATTTTAAGTTTTTCAAAGCAATACCATATCATGTAAAGTAGGGAAAATAAAAGGAAAAAAAATCAACTATCATCTTACCATCATAAGATGGTATTTCCTATTACTTCAGTGTATATTAACTTCAAATGCCCAGGCAATTTTATGCAGAATTGCAGTCATCATTTGCAAGTAATATACTCAGTCAGTTACCATAGCTTTCTTGGTGCTGTGTACTTTTCATTTTTGGTATTTCAAGGAGGGAGCGTGTAATATTTATCTCCTTGGATATAAATTATTTAATAAACCAACACTTCTTTACTGAATGTCATTTGGACTTTTTTTTCTCAACGTAACTTTACCATGACTATTTTCATGTACAGTTGACCCTTGAACAACATGGGTTTGAACTGTGTGGGTCTACTTAATATGAAGATATTTTTCAAAGAAAATACTACAGTACAACCCAGTCCATGGTTGGTTGAAAGTGCAGACATATATGGCCAACTCTAAGTTATAAGATGATTAACTTCCACGTTTTTCAAGATTCAAAGGTACAGACCTTTTATCCCCCACTGAGGGAAAAAAAAAAAAGTTTTCTAAGTGGGATTACATGACCCAGATAACTGCAATGGTGTGATCACTCACCTACAGCCAGACAACCTGGAATGCAAAGTCAAGTGGGCCTTACAAAGCATCAACACAAACAAAGCTAGTGGAGGTGATGAAATTCCAATTGAGCTATTTCAAATCCTGAAAGATGATGCTGTGGAAGTGCTGCACTCTGTATGCCAGCAAATTTGGAAAACTCAGTAGTGGCCACAGAACTGGAAAAGGTCAGTTCATTCCAATCCCAAAGAAAGGCAATGCCAAAGAATGTTCACACCACCACACAACTGTACTTATCTCACATGCTAGGAAAGGAATGCTTAAAAGTTCTCCAAGCTAGGCTTCAACAGTACATGAACCGTGACCTTCCAGATGTTCAAGCTGGATTTACAAAAGGCAGAGAAACGAAAGATCAAATTGCCAACATCCGTTGGACCATCGAAAAAGCAAGAGAGTTCCAGAAAAACATCTACCTCTGCTTTATTGACTATGCCAAAGCCTTTGACTGTGTGGATCACAACAAAATGTGGAAAACTCTTAAAGAGATGAGAATACCAGATCACCTTTATCTGCCTCCTGAGAAATTGTATGCAGGTCAAGAAGCAACAGTTAGAACTGGACATGGAACACCAGACTGGTTCCAAATTGGGAAAGGAGTACATCAGGGCTGTATATTGTCACTCTGCTTATTTAACTTCTATGCAGAATATTCATGCAAAATGCCAGGCTGGATGAAGCACATGCTGGAATCAAGTTTGCCGGGAGAACATCAATAACCTCAGATATGTAGATGACACCACCCTTATGGCAGAAGCAAAGAACTAAAGAGCCTCAATAAAAGTGAAAGAGGAAAATGAAAAAGTTGGCTTAAAGCTCAACATTCAAAAAACTAAGATCATGGCATCCGGTCCCATCACTTCATGGCAAATAGACAAGGAAACAATGGAAACAGTGAGAGATGGTGACTGCAGCCATGAAGTTAAAAGACGCTTACTCCTTGCAAGAAAAGCTATGACCAAACTAGACAGCATATTAAAAAGCAGAGACATTACTTTGCCAACAAAGGCCCATCTAGTCAAGGCTATAGTTTTTCCAGTGGTCATGTATGGATGTGAGAGTTGGACTATAAAGAAAGCGGAGTCCTGAAGAGTTGATGCTTTTGAACTGTGGCATTGGAGAAGACTCTTGTGAGTCCCTTGGACTGCAAGAAGATCCAACCAGTTCATCCTAAAGAAATAAGTCCTGAATATTCATTGGAAGGCCTGATGCTAAAGCTGAAACTCCAGTACTGTGGCCACCTGATGGGAAGAGTTGACTCATTGGAAAAGACCCGATGGTGGGAAAGATTGAAGACAGGAGGAGAGGGGGACGACAGAGGATGAGATGATTGAATAGCATCACCGACTCATTGGACATAAGTTTGAGCGAGCTCTGGGAGTTGTTGATGGACAGGGAAGCCTGGTGTGCTGCAGTCCACAGGATTACAAAGAGTCAGACATGACTGAGAGACTGAACTGGATGAACAGAAGTGGGATTATTGAGTTAAAGGATATGAATATAATATGGCTGTTGATACATTCAGAATTACTAATTTTCTTTGCTTCTAAATGACAGGTCAAACTGTGGAAATATTGGCTGTTATGTAAAATCTTAACTGCATCTTAACTGTTGGGAAAGTAAGTTCAAATCTCAAATGATATATTTATAAAGCTAAGAATTTAACTGTTCAGTTTGCCAACTTGTTATTTGGATTTACTCTCAAGCTTCTTCTTTTTGTTAAACTCTTTCCTTAGTGTGGCCATTATTATTATATATATTATATATTGTATATATTATTATTATATTATTTTGTTCAGTTCAGTTGCTCAGTCGTGACCAACTCTTTGCAACCCCATGGACTGCAGCACGCCAGGCCTCCCTGTTCATCACCAGCTCCTGGAGCTTACTCTACTCATGTCCATCGAGTCGGTGATGCCATCCAACCATCTCATCTTCTGTCATCCCCTTCTCCTCCCACCCTCAATCTTTCCCAGCATCAGGGTCTTTTCCAATAAGTTCTTCACATCAGGTGGCCAAAGTATTGAAGTTTCAGCTTCAGCATCAGTCCTTCCAATGAATATTCAGGACTGATTTCCTTTAGGAAGGACTGATTGGATCTCCTTGCAGTCCAAGGGACTCTCAAGAGTCTTCTCCAACACCACAGTTCAAAAGCATCAATTCTTCAGCACTCAGCTTTCTTTATAAGTCCAACTCTCACATCCATACATGACTACTGGAAAAACCATAGCTTTGACTAGATGGGCCTTTGTTGGCAAAGTAATGTCTCTGCTTTTTAATATGCTGTCTAGGTTGGTCAAAGGAGAAGGCAGTGGCAACCCACTCTAGGACTCTTGCCTGGAAAATCCCATGGACAGAGGAGCCTGGTAGGCTGCAGTCCATGGGGTCACTAAGAGTCAGACACGACTGAGCAACTTCACTTTCACTTTTCACTTTCATGCATTGCAGAAGGAAATGGCAACCCACTCCAGTGTTCTTGCCTGGAGAATCTCAGGGACAGGGGAGCCTGGTGGGCTGCCATCTATGGGGTCACACAGAGTCGGACACGACTGAAGCGACTTAGCAGCAGCAGCAGGTTGGTCATACCTTTTATCCAAGGAGCAAGCGTCTTTTAACTTCATGTCTGCAGTCCCATCTGCTGTGATTATTCCCTTATTGTAGCTTAATACCTACTCTTGATTTATATATATATATTTTTAATGATAGATTCTACTAATAAGAGGACTTTGAAAATATTCAGTGACTCTTCTGTGTTAAAAGAAATGTAAATCAGGGATCAAGTAGTTCTTAGTCCCTGTGTGTTAGTTACTCAGTCATGTCTGACTTTTTGTGACCCCATGGACTGTAGCTGCCAGGTTCTTCTCTCCATGGAATTCTCCAGCAGAAATACTGGATTGGGTAGCCATTCCCTTCTTCAGGGGATCTTCCCAACACAGGGATCAAATCTAGTTCTTTCGCATTGCCAGCAGATTCCTTACTGTCTGAGCCACCAGAGAAGTCCTAGATACCTACAATTCACAAACGAAGCAGGTGAGAAGGAGCCTATGGTAACTGACAAATAAAAGCTCTTTGGTGAGGGAAAGAAGAATTGGTTAACTTCGAGATGACTTTCATACTTCCAGGAGTTCATGGAGTTCTTCACTGAACTAAGATTTGGTGTAAGTACTCAGCTATAAATCAAATATATTCCCAGTGTAAAGGTCACAGTCTAATATAGATTGTATAACCTGTCTGCACAATAAATACCCTTTGAAATATTTTACTTTTTTCAACTTTAGATCTTTTTTAAAAAAATTATATTGGAGTACAGTTGAATAACAATGGTGTGTTTCAGGTGTACAACAAAATGATTCAGTTACACATATACATGTATCTGCTCTTTTTCAAATTTTTTCCCATTTAGTTTATTATAGAATTTTGAATACAGTTTCCTGTGCCAACAGTGGGTCCTTGCTGCTTATCTATTTTAAATATAATAGTGTGTTTATGTCAAGGTCAAATTTCCAACCTTTCCTTTTGGTAATCATTTTGTTTTCTGAGGTTGTAAATTGGTTTCTGTTTTGTAAATAACTTCTTTTTTTTTTAAGATTCCACATAGAGATGATGTCATATAATATTTGACCTACTTCACTTAGTATGATAAGCTTTAGGTCCATCTATATTGCTGCAAATGGTATTATTCCATTCTTTTTAATGGCTGAATAACATCCATTGTATAAATACACCACATCTTCTTTATCTGTTCATCTGTCAGTGGACATTTGGGTTGCTCCCGTGTCTTGGCTATTGTATACAGCACAACAGTGAACACTGGGGTACATGTATTCTTTCAAACCATGATTTTCTCCAGATATATGTCCAGGAGTGGGATTGCTGGATCATATGGTAACTATTCTTAGTTTCTTAAAGAACCTTTGTACTGCTGCTGAGAGCAGCTGCACCAATTTACATTCCCACCAACAGAGCAAGAGGGTTCCCATTTTTCAAACCCTCTCCAGCATCTATTGTCTGTAGACGTTGATGATGGCCATTCTGACTGGTGTGAGGTGATATCTCATTGTAATTTTTACTGTCATTTCTCTTATAATTAGTGATGTTGAGCATCTTTTCATGCGCCTGCTGACCATCTGTACATCTTCTTTGGAGAAGTCTCTATTTAGGTCTTCTGCTCATTTTCTGATTGGGTTGCAAAAATATTAATACTCAAGACTTATCTCTAGTAGCCAAGTCAATTTTTATGGGTGGGGCCTGTGCATGAGTATTTTTAAAAAACTTCTTAAATGATTCTGTTTTCTAGTGATTTATCAGAACCACTGGTCTCAGGAGAAAAGACTGCCATCATTGAAACTCAAATTCATAACTTTGGTCCCCACCGAATACACACATTTATGGTAACAGATTTTACCAGCAGAGTATAAATGAAATGGCTTGCTACAGAAACCAGGCTCTTAGTCCATTGTAGTTTGTACCTGTATCATAGTAATTTGCAAAACTGATTGATATGATCTTCTAGTTTTGAGAGAAGTTCAAAAATGGAAAATCACTTAAACAGATGGAATGAATAAGATACTATGAACAATGTAAGTTCACACTCAAAATGCTAGTGTTTTGCTAAATGCATTTGTTGGTGTAGCTTTACACTTAGTAATTATCACCTTATTACAGTTTAGCTAATTCTGGCTTTGCATTTTAATGCTCTTGGTGTCAAAAAGGTGTATCTTTTCAAAAGTCTGATATCATCAGCAATGATGAATGTGACAGACACTTTGTTTAAACCTACAGAACATTAATTATCTAAATTAACAGCTGATTTTTAAATAAGCCTTTATTTGGAAGGACACAGACCTTCTTTCCTAGCCCTAAATTTTGGTGAAATCTCATTAACTTACACTCTGCTAATTTTAAGACTGTGAGAATGGTGATAGACTGAAATTTGCATTTATCTATGAAAAAGATGTGGTAAGTGTTTCAGGTTAAGGTTAAAAATAAATAATAAAGAGGCCAGTTTCAGGTTCATGTGGGGACAGAAGCAGTGACCACTGACTCAGGATCTGAACTGAACTGCAAAAACCAGCCCAGTCCATTTATTACTTCCTGGATGAGATGGTTGGATGGCATCACTAACTCGATGAACATGAGTTTGAGCAAGCTCCAGGAGTTGGTGATGGACAGGGAAGCCTGGAATGCTGCAGTCCATTGGGTCTCAAACAGTCAGACACAACTGAATGACTGAATTGAATTTCTCTGTTAGATGTTAGAATACACTTGAGTTCTTCCCCAGAAGAGGTTTATAATGTGGCTAGTGATAGCCCAACATAAATGTCTGATGTTAAATGTGCCAAATCAGTGTCAAGATGATGGTATTTATAGGATGGAAGAAAGAATTGGCCATATTTCTTTTCCTTTCAGTGCCTAAGGGCTGTTTCTGTGTTTGTTTTAATTATTTATCATCTGTCATCTCAACTGGAATATATGGGCAAAGACCAGTACAGTTTGCGCCCCTAACTGGGCCAGCTTTCAGTAAAACTGTCCATTCCCTTCTCCAGGGGATCTTCCTGACCCAGGAATTGAACCCAGGTCTCCTGCATTGCAGGCAGATTCTTTACCATCGAATCACCAGCGAAGCCCAAAACTGTCTCAAGTGCCCCTAAAATAAAGACATTGTGGCACTATAACATGAGAAGTCTTGCATTCTCATCACTGGACACAGCTAATCTCAATCCTAATAAACCCTCTTTCTGTGGATAGTTTGAAGGGTACAACTTCCTGCAATCATTTATCATGATCTTACTCTTTCTCTACCCTACCAACCACCTAGATTGTCCTTGATGGGGTTTAGGGCAAACCATCCCAAGCTGTGCCACTCTGGCATGTGTATTATTTAGAACTGAAAACAAGCCCAAAGACTCGGAACTTTTCAACTGCCGCTCTAACGATCTAAAAGAATACAACATAGCTTCTTCCTGGGCTTTACTTTCCCCTGAAGTCTTAGAGCCCCTACCTCCATCTCCTTCAGTCAGTTCTGTGGCTCAGTCATGTCCGACTCTTTGTGACCCCATGGTCTACAGCACACCAGGCTTCCCTGTCCATCACCAACTCCTGGAGTCTGCTCAAACTCATGTCCATTGAGTTTGAGAAGGCTTAAACTATCCAACCATCTCATCCTCTGTCATCCCCTTCTCCTCCTGCCTTCAATCTTTCCCAGCATCAGGGTCTTTTCCAATGAGTTAGTTCTTCGTATCTGGTGGTCAGTCTTGGAGCTTCAGCTTCAGCATCAGTCCTTCCAATGAATATTCAGATTCCAATGAATAATCAGGAAATCCTGATTTCCTTTAGGATTGTTTAGGATTGACTGGCTTGATTTCCCTGCAGTCCAAGGGACTCTCAAGAGTCTTCTCCAACACCACAGTTCAAAAGCATCAATTCTTTGGTGCTCAGCTTTCTTTATAGTCCAACTCTCCAATCCATACATGACTACTGGAAAAACCATAGCTTTGACTACACAGACCATTGTCAGCAAAGTAATGTCTCTGCTTTTTAATACACTGTCTAGGTATGTCATAGCTTTTCTTCCAAGAAGCAAGTGTCTTTTAATTTCATGGCTGCAGTGATGAAATCATCTGCAGTGATTTTGGAGCCCAAGAAAATAAAGTCTGTCACTGCTTCCACTGTTTCCCCATCTATTTGCCATGAAGTGATGGACCCAAATGTCATGATCTTAGTTTTCTGAATGTTGAGTTTTAGGCCAGCTTTTTCATTCTCTTTCACTTTCATCAAGAGGCTCCTTAGTTCTCTTTGTTTTCTGCCATAAGGGTGGTGTCATCTGCGTATCTGAGGTTATTGATATTTACCCCAGCAATCCTGATTCCAGCTTGTGCTTTATCCATCCCAGAATTTTGCCTGATGTACTCTGCATATAAGTTAAATTAGCAGGGTGACAATATACAGCCTTGATGTACTCCTTCCACAATTTGGAACCAGTCCATTTTTCCATGTCCAGTTCTAACAGTTGCTTCTTGACCTGCAAAAAGTTTTCTCAGGGGGCAGGTCAGGTGGTCTGGTATTCACATCTCTTGAAGAATTTCCACAGCTTGTTTTGATCCACACAGTCAAAGGCTTTGGCATAGTCAATAAAGCAGAGGTAAATGTTTTTCTGGAACTCTCTTCCTTTTTTGATGATCCAACAGATGTTGGCAATTTAGTCTCTGGTTCCTCTGTGTTTTCTAAATCCAGCTTGAACATCTGGAAGTTCTTGATTCACGTACTGTTGAAGCCTAACTTGGAGAATTTTGAGCATTACTTTGGTAATCCTCCATCTCTTAATCCAGAATAATATATACCTCTCTCTCTGCTTTGCTTTGGAGCTTCCCAGGTGGCACTAGTGGCAAAGAATCTCCCTGCAATGCAGAAGACCCAGCTTAGATCCCTGGTCAGGAAGCTCCCGGGGAGAAGGGTATGGCTACCCTCTCCAATATTCTGGCCTCGAGAATCCCATGGACAGAGGAGCCTAGAAGGCTACAGTCCATGGGGTCACAAAGAGTCAGACATGACTGAGTGACTTTCACTTTGCCTTGCTCTGGAATTCTTTATACTTACGTCCATTCGTGCTGTGCATATTATAAATTGTATTTTCTCATGTTAAATACCTTATATTATTTTACTTGCCAATCAAAAAACTAGGAGGGAAAAAAAAGGGAAAGTCAGATCCCCTTCAGAACCTAATAACAAACCAAATGCATCATGTGTGCTGTATTCTAAGCTGAAACTTTTTTGACTTGTGTGTAGAAAATGTAGTGTGAGATAAAAACTCAGTAAAATCAGCATGTTTTAAGGACAGGTTCCATGGAAGACTTTAGAGCATGATCATTCGTTAGTGTTTCCCTCTCTTCTTAACTCTAGGCAACACTTTTAGACCACCTATTCAATGGACATGAGTTAAAGCAAACTCAGGGAGATAGTGAAGGGCAGGGCGGCCTGGCGTGCCGCAGTCCATGGGGTGACAATCAGACACGACTTAGTAACTGAACAACAACAATAATATATTTTTATTCTTTTGAACAATGTCTGATTTATTAGCATTTTTCATCCAGTTCTATTGTTCCCACTCATTTACGTTCTGAAAAATGGAAGTGGTATAAACCTCATTAGGAAAAAAATACCAATAGACAACACAGCAAAGAATAATCACTTTTTTTCTTTCTCTTTGGTTGAGTTAGTCTCACTTCTCAGCACCATTCATTCTTCATGCAAATCTATCTTTTCTATTTACATATTTCCTTTTATACTGACATCCTGCTCCCATCCCCTTCTCTCCAGGTGCAGCCACTTAATGAGATTTTGCGAATACTTTTGTTTAAACATGTTTTTTGTATATTATGTTCTTTGTGTCATGTGTATGTGTTTTAACTTGTGTTAACTCGGTGTGTGGCCCATACCCCAGGGAGAGCCTCACACAGATCTAAGAGGGGATCGGTACAGGGTGTTCCGGGGGGCTGAGAAGAGGAGCATCTGGGCCTCTGGTCACAGGGCGAGTGGACACATCACATCTGTGATGGGCACCAGGGGGTACTCTGCTCTAGAGCGGATGCCACACACCCGCCATAAGGCCCAGGGATCTTAAGTCGTGTGTAGTGAAAAGAGATGCAGATGATTTTATAAAAGGTAATATCTTTCTGATCCATGACTGAGTATATCCTTTTCACCTGTCTTTCTTAACACTACTCATATCTAGTTTCTGAGTATTTGATACCACGTATGGTAGAGTGGGATTGGATTCAGATCTGGAAATAAACTGACACGTGCATTTACAAGTGGTGTGATCTCAAGCTAATCACTTAGCCTCTCTGGGATGGATACCCTTTCCTTGTCTGTGAAGAATAATGTGTGGAATTACATAAATTCTACCACTGACATGGGGGTAGTTGGCTTAATGAAACCTTTGGGGAAAGTAAAACACCATCTCCTAAAATGTGAAAAATTATGCATAATTAATCTATGTCTCAGATCAAATATTCAGGGTGTAATCTTATAGTATATAACAGTGCTTAATTGAATGTTCCAGTATTTAACATAATATCTTATAATATTTAATCTTAATTATAAACTTCTAAACATAAATTATACTCATTCATTAATATAGATATTAATATGTTATTATTTCATATAAATCTTACTACAGTCCTGAAATTATACCCTTAATTATAGCAATTATAGAAATCTGAGTGAGTAAATGACAACACTATAGTCACACATGGAGAGGAAGAGTTAAGATACCAACTCAGGTGCTGAAATACATATTAAAAATATATCCTCTGGTTTTATACAGTTTTGTATTCTTTGCACAGTAATTTTGCAACACTGCATTCAATATTATTCTCTGTAATTGAACATTTAAAGAGAGAGTTTTATTTAGGATCTTGATTTCTATATTGGATTACAAAGCATTTTGATAAAAGGTTAGTGTTTCAAGTTCCTAGTAAGCCACTTTAAACGGAACATTCAGGAATAATTTTTCTTCCTGCTATAATCAGAATATTCTTGCCTTGCATATATCATAATTGAGCTTAATAGTAAAGCATTCCAAATATTTTGGTAAGATAAAACAAGGGCCATTCTATTGTGTCAAAAGAATTAAAATCCTTAAAATTTTCTCATATAGAATATATAATGAGAAAAATTATATATTTAGGGTATTAACATTATGTTTATAAAAACAAATGTCGAGTGGAATTATATTTCAAGTATACATGTTTCTTGTCTTATTTTGAAGTTTTGTCATTTAAAAGACATTTAATAAGTCATTTATTATAAGACATTTTGGTTATTTAACTAATGTGAAAAGTTAAATTATTTTTTTAGAGTTGCTGAAACTGGAATAATTAAAAAAGTAATGACTACTTGTATTTAAGCACTCAGAACTCTAAGGCTATGAAATTCTTATGAGTCATTTCTCCATTATG
Source organism: Cervus elaphus (assembly GCF_910594005.1). Lineage (NCBI taxonomy): Eukaryota > Metazoa > Chordata > Mammalia > Artiodactyla > Cervidae > Cervus > Cervus elaphus. Next base: position 12,941,415 of record NC_057841.1, on the reverse strand, counting down.
CTATAATAAATTAACAACTTGAGAAGCTTAAAAACATAGACAAACCAGATCTATAACTATTCATTTCTGTGGCTCTGCTATAGTTCAAAAAGCAGATAAACTATAAACCACACAAATTTAGGCATATTTAAATGTGTAATTTGATGCATTTCAAACTTAATGACTATAAATGCAAAACTAAAATTTATAGTGGCACAACAAACAGGTCTATTTTTCCTTTCATGGGAGGAAAAATGTGTGTTTTTTGATGCAAGATGAATAAATACAGCCATCCCCTAAAGATATAATATCTATGTTCTTACTGTATCTTCATATTTTATTGCCTTAATTTGCAGAAAATATTTTATTTTTGGTTAAAGTTATAAATTTAAAAAAGCACACTAGAGTTCTGGTGTTTTTGTTTGCTTCAAGTACCTGATTAGCTTCGGAAAGAAAGAGGTATAATTCTGTTCCTTCTTGGGAATTGTATATTTGATTGAAAGCAATCACTTTTGGGAGTTAAATTGGTGCATCAAATGACTGAATTGTATGTTTCAGAGGTGATCATCATATTTCCGAATACAATGGGGCAGGACTCTACTGAGCAGTAGAAGGTAGAGCAGAGTCAGAGTTGAGATCCAGAACTCTTCTCTGGAGGCTGGGGTGGGGGAAGGCAGAACCAGGATGTCAGATCTAGACTGAGACCATTTTGGTACAGAGTCTACACCAGAGAAATCCAAAATGCATGTTCTAAGCATGCTTCTAAAGCATCCAGGAGTCCTTGGAGTTGGTGTGCAGTCATCACCATCACAAAATGCTTTTGCAATCATGTGGGTGGGGTTTTTAGGGCAGATCTCCACTTCCCTGGTGGCTCAGATGGTAAAGTAACTGCCTACAATGCAGGAGACCCAGGTTCGATCCCTGGGTTGGGAAGAGCCCCTGGAGAAGGAAATGGCAACCCACTCCAGTACTCTTGCCTGGAAAATCCCATGGACGGAGGATCCTGGTAGGCTCCAGTTCAAGGGGTCACAAAGAGTCGGACACGACTGAGTGACTTCACTTTTCACTTTTCTCCTGAAGGAGAAGACGACGGTCAATCTCCATCATGGCCTCAGATGACAGGAATCTGGCACTGCCCTAGCCTGGGGCAGGGCAGTGTGGTCAGTGTGGGGCGGGTCCTCTCACCTTCCAACATTGTCTGTCTTGGTCTCTGGTGCAGGGGATGCCTCATTCCTGTGTCCTGGGATTTTCTCTGGTGGTGCCTTGTCCATGAAGAGTTGCCCGTGGTTCATCCTGTGAGGGGTGTGAAATCAGAAACACCCTCTGTCGCCATCTTGGTGATGTCACTCCTCTCTTCTTTTTGACTCTATCACTGAGCACAGTATCGCAAACATCAGCTTTTAGCGCTCTGCCCTCTCAGTTCCTCAAATTCTTCCTTTCCGATTATCTTGTCCTTCACTCGACTTTACCAACCTACTCCCAAGGTCACACTTAGACATTGCCTTCATCAATTACTACACATTCTTCAGGGTCTCAAACTCTCCAAACATAAGCTTATCTTTCCAGTTTAATTTCTTCAGTATCAAGCATAAAACTTCAACCCCTTGGAGCATACAGTCTATTGATACCATCTTTACACTGTCATTTATCCACCTCCATTTTTTTTCAATCCTCACATGTAATTGTGATGTCTCAACATTACAGTCCTTTCTCTGCGTTATACCTCCATCTCCTTGCCTCCATGTCTTTGGCAGACAGTCACTTGTGAAACTCACGCTCTGGTTGAATGCAGCCCTCTGCTTTGTCTGCAGCTGCTGTGGCACTAGAGAACCGAGCGCTATGCTAACAGGTCTTGGTTTAAATTCACCTCAAGTAGCATCTTAGTGTTCTAGCATTAACTTTTCTAAATGACTGTTTCACTTCCTCTCTCTCTTTTAATCCCTCCTCACTCCTGCACATTGAGCTGATAATCTTTCTGCTGAATTTACTGAGGGAAAAAGACAAACAGGAATGTGGAATACAAAATATGCACTCACCATCACATCTACTCAACTGATTTATATCAACTGGAACACCTATATTCTGCCTGTGTATCTGGCACTATGGATGAAATTTCTCAATTTCTATATGTGGTCAGCAAATACTTTATATATACCTATATATAATAGATTACATATATACATATATATACACACACACACATTCACATGTATATACATATGTATGTATATTTTATGTATATAATGTTTAAAATAAACCAATTTCCTTTACATACCTCATTGCTGCCACTATTAAATTTTACTCCCGCCATTTACAGCAAATCCTTGAAAGAGATGTATGATATTAACTTATCTCCAGAGCCTTCATTCTCTCTCTAATCATAACAGTGATACTTTTGATCTCTGCGTCTTTACTAATGCAGACTTGTCAAGGTCACAAATGTGCTCCATATTTTTAAAGCCAGAGCTCCATTCTTGGGTTCCATCTTTCTCAAAATATCATAGTAATTTGACACAATCAATCCCATTCTTAAAGTAACTTACTCTCCGGGCTTCTAGAAAAATCAGTGTTTCTTGGATTTCACCTTCTGCTCTGCTTCCTGATCTCAAACTTGTTTTCATGTCTTCAGCTCTGCATGTGTCTTAACCTAAGACTTAGAAATATTTGACTACAGACTTTGTAGATTTTTAGCATGTAAGAATCTTAGGGATTGTAAAGTGACTTTGTACTGAGAGGAGCCTAGCAGGCTCCAGTCCATGGGGTTGCACGAGTCAGACATGACGTAGCGACTAAACCACCACCACCACCACACTATAAATGGTGAGTTCAGTTCAGTTCAGTGTCTCAGTCATGTCCGACTCTGTGACCCCATGGGCTGCAGCATGCTAGGCCTCCTTGTCCATCACCAACTCCCCGAGTTTACTCAACTCTTGTCCATTGAGTGGGTGATGCCATCCAACCATCTCATCCTCTGTCGTCCCCTTCTCCTCCTGCCTTCAATCTTTCCCAGCATCAGGGTCTTTTCAAATAAGTCAGTTCTTTGCATCAGGTGGCCAAAGTATTGGAGTTTCAGCTTCAGCATCAGTCCTTCCAATGAATATTCAGGACTGACTTCCTTTAGGATGGACTGCTTGGATCTCCCTACAGTCCAAGGGACTCTCAAGAGTCTTCTCCAACCCCACAGTTCAAAATCATCAATTCTTTGGTGCTCAACTTTCTTTATGGTCCAACTCTCACATCATACATAACTACTGGAAAAACCATAGCTTTGATTTGTTGGCAGAGTAATGTCTCTACTTTTTAATATGCTGTCTAGGTTGGTCGTAACGCTTCCAAGGAGCAAGCGTCTTTTAATTTCATGCTGCAGTCAGCATCTGCAGTGATTGAGAGAGCAAAACTGTTTAAAGTTGGTTTTAGTGACTCAGATGGTAGGCAGTGATTCTATTCAAAGAAAGGTGAAAAAAATTTTTTGAAAATCTGGAATCTCAGTGTTACTCTAGTGAAGGAATGCTTACTACTGTGTCACTGGTTTTCGTATGTACAGAATCAGAATATTGTTTTAAGAAACGTGCCTTAAATATTGGTTCCCCACCTGTATTCCATCACTACCAGTAAGTCCCCACTGACTTGTAGTATTACTAAGGCCATGGTGGTAATGATGCATTGCAATCAAAGTCTGCTAACTTCATTCTACTTACTATTTAATGGAAGAAATGTTGTCTTTATTTCAGTATTGTATAAGTTTTGTAAATCATGACTACATTTCCATGTATTTATTCCTTGCTGTTATTTAAATAGTTACTTCCCTACCATCACTCTGAAGCTAAGTTGATCATAAATTTATTTTTTTACTAGGAAATACACAAAATACAATATTTTCCTATGTCTGAAACACTTATCCTGATGTGCCATTAATCTTTTTTCTTATGTTAAACAGTTCAGCTACTGCTGTAACTGTGGATTATTTTAGATAATAGTCATCAAAATTATTCAGACAAAATTAAAGTTTCTTGGTGAAGCAATTTCTGGAACGATATGGTTGTTGGTTCAGTTACAAAATAAACCAAAATTGTAATACAGGCAATTGCAGAAGTTTGGAACTCAGAAACTTAAATGTAATTCAACAAATAATGAGGTGTCCATTTCTGTTTCAGAAATATTTTTAGAAACACTGCACTTTTGGAATCTCTTCTAGTTCTTTGACACTTTCATAAGAAGGGGCTAATAACCATGTTTATAGGTAATGTATGCAGAAGTTCATGCCCTAGTCAGCTTGTATCTTCCCTTAATGGAAGAGTATATATTTTAATTATAGAGTTTTTTATTTGAATCTTATTAAAGAAGGATTTCATTTGTTTGGTCTTATTTTCTATGCCAGGAACATGGTCCATATAGTTAGGTGTGTATTGGTGAACTGGTTTCATTCTTAGGGAAGTTTCAGGATAAGTAACTTCCTCTCCATACATTTTTGTCTTTTTGGAAAACTTGTAATCTGGAAAGGTGTTTGTATCATAGAGGAAAACATTACTTGCTTTTATCATTATAGTTATCTCTCTAGTCCTTGTGGTCCATTTCAGACACTTAGACGTTTTCTTCTAAATTAGCAAAACTGATTATCAGATTATGATACTCTCCCTATCCTCTGTGGAAAATGAAGTCTTTCGGTTTAGCAATTAAAATATCACTTGTTTTCTCCTCTTAATTTATAAATCTTACTATATTTTTGTAGTCTTTATAAAACATCTTCTTGAAGGCTTTTTCTTTTCTACTTAAACTTCATTTTGAAATAGCATTGTTTCTCTTTCTAATTTTTGGTATCTAATTATTTTTAATAAGAGTTTGAACCTGAGTTGTAATCAATTAACCAAGAGTACTTGCTGGTTTTTAAATGTTCCATTAATTTCTAAGTTTTTCTTCATTTGGGGTTTTTTGGATAGAAGTCATGTGGCTTTTTTTATAAGGCTGTTATTTCCTTTGTTTCATGAAGGTCTCACCACACATTTGTATTAATAGAAACAGATTTCTCTGACTACTAGTATATTGTCAGCAGTATATGTGGCCGATAGGGTGGCAGGCACTGTTTCAAGTGGGCTAAATTGCTTGAGTATAAAGAGGTTTCAAACGATGTTAGGTAAAATTGAGTGGTTTTGTACTGAATTCTCTTGTTCTTAATGCTTATATTACTTTAAGAGTTCTCCAGTTCTAATCACATTTCATCTTTGCATTTCTATAACTGATGTTTCTGCAATTTCCTTTTCTTTCAGTTAAAATAATGAGGAATAATTGTATTTTTGTACCCATATTCAATATTAGTTGGGATTTAAACCTGCTGATTCTATACCTGTGATAAGAGATTAAAACTTGGGATAAAAATGGCAATTTCATTTATTCATTAAGTTTCATGATGCTGGAATTCACTCCAATACCCAAGGGCAAATAGGCACATAGTCCACTGCTCTTGAAAAGCTTCCTTCTGAAAGTAGACATCTGTTGTGTGTTAATTAAGTAACTTACAACAGGGAAGGAAGGACTGTTGGCTCCCTGGGTACTTTTATAATGTTTTCAGCTGTTGAGATTCTCAAAGAGGAAAGTGGGAAATATATACATCAAGACGCTGATCCAATACAAGCACTGTTGTCATGAAAATTAATATTACGTGACAATGTTTTGTCTTCCTTTGTTGTTAGACAAGATATTATTATTCTCTGTGCATATTAGATATTGGTCAGGTTAATGCAACTTGAAGTCAGTTTTAATAAAGATCCATATCAAAACCCTTGTGAGATACTGCTTACAAATTAAATACCCTTAGTGTTTTGTCACACATTTTGATGAGACTGTTCCACTCTATGGAAAGAGATGCTCTATAGTTGTCTGTAATTTGGATAAAATTAACACCAATTAAGTCTCCCTTATCAAGATGCTACACGGTAAACACTTGTAATATTTCTGCCCCAGGTGATCCAGTGGAATCCTGTAGTTTTCTCTCAACTACAAATTTGTCACATAATATCATGGCTTTGATTCTGCAGTTGCTATGGTACTCTGAACAAATTCTCAGAATTAGTCCCTCAGGGCATAAATTAAGACTCATCAGCCTTGTAGGATGCCAAACGCTTAGCTCTCACTGACCATCATGTGGCTTTAATTTATTGAAAAGAAAAATAACTGAGCTAAAATCAACTGTTTAATAGAATGCTTTGTATATAAATAAATAGTCACATAAGATTATGTAGGTCAATACATCTTCAAGCAGTGCCAGTAACTATTAGACTTTTAAGGCATCAAGTCCATCCAATTCTTGAATATTTCAAAAGTTCATTATTTAGAGGTAAAGCAATGAAATATTCTAGATTCAAGTGATATAGTTATTTAAGATAACATTCTTAAGAGATCTGGAATTACTGGATATATTCAATTGGCTTCTATTATAGCTACCCTAGAATTAATTTCATAATTAATATAATTTTATAAATTAATTTTTATAAATATTACAGCAATGGGAATATGCCATATTTACTCTTATTGTCTATTTTAACATTTTTGAGATCTAATTTATATACCATAAAATTATACATTGAAGTGTTCAATTCATGGCTTTTAGTAAATCATAGAGTTGTCTAACAATTACTATAATCCAGCTTTCCATTATCAGTCATTCCCCATCTTCTCTTTATCCCCAGCCCTTGGCAATCACTAGTCTACTCTCTCTCTCTGTGGAGTTTTAGACACTCCATAGAGTCATAGAATAGATGGCCTTTGTAATCGACTCCTCTCACTTTGCCTAATGTCTTCAAAGTTCATCCATATTGTAGCACAGATCAATACTTCCTTTTTGTATGGCTATACTACAGCTTTTCCTTTTTCAGATGATAAGTATATCGGTTGCTGTACCCCTTGGCTACCATGAAATAATGCTACTATGAACATTTATTTACAAGCTTTGGTGTAAATGTACATTTTTATTTCCTTTGGAATTGCTGTATCATATAGTAACTGTGTTTACATTTTTAAGGCCCACCAAACTTTTTTCCAAAGTCACTGTGCCATTTTACATTCTCACAAGCAATGTTTGAGGGTTCCAATTTCTTTACATTCTCACCACCACTTATCAGAATTCATCTTTTATTTATTACGCCAACCTCATGGAAGTGAAGTGTTATCTTATTGTGGTTTTGATTTGAATTTCCTTAATGACTTTTGGTTATTTGTAGATTTTCTTGGGAACAATTTATATTCAGGTTCTTTGCCCATTTTTAAAAAAATTGACTTTTGTTTGTATATTCTAAATGTAAGCCCCTTCTCAGATACATGATTTATAAATATTTTCTGTTATTTATATTATCTTTTCAACTTCTTGATAGTTTCATTTGAAACTTTTAGAAATAATTTAATCAAGTCCAGTTTATTTTTTCCTCTTGTTGCTTGTGCTCATGGTGTTTTGTGTAAAAGAAGATTGAATAGTTCAATGCCCTGTAGATGTACTACCCTGTTTTCCTAGCATTTTACAGTTTTAGATTTTATATTTAGGTCTATGACTCATTTAGACCTGTTGTTGTTTATTACTAGTCATTAAGTCATATCCAACTCTTTTGCAACCCCATGGACTGTAGCCCACCGGGCTCCTCTGTCCATGGATTTTCCAGGCAAAAATAGTAGAGTGGGTTGCCATTTTCTTCTCCAGGGGATCTTCCTGACCCAGGGATCAAACCCTTGTCTCCTGAATCGTAGGTGGCTTCTTTTACTGCTGAGCCATTAGAGAAGCCTGTTTGAGTTAATTTTTTTAACTGAGGTGAGATAGGAGTTTGACTTCAAATTTATGCTTGTGACTATCTAGTTGTCCTGGAACTATTTGTTGAAAAGATAATTCTTTATCCCATTGAAATATCTTGACACTCTTGTCAAAATCCAGTTGACCCTAAATGTAATCCTTTTTTTCTGGACTCTTGATATACTTTTATTCCGCTGACCTAAATGTCTATCCTTCTGCATTGTCTTGATTACTACAGTTTTAGTAAGTACTGAATTCAGAAAGTGTCAGTTCTCCACATTTATTCTTCTTGTCTAACTCTATTACTGTTTTTATACTTCTGTTGTTGCTAAGAATGTTGAGTTTTTCACAGATATATCCACACGTGTTCCCCCAAAGAAGAAAATATAGTCAATTGGTAAATTATTCTGGCTTGGTAGGTATTTTTGGATTTTTTTTTTTGTCTGTTTGCTTTTGTCACTAAGATGACAATAAAGCCTTTGGGGAAAGCAACTGATTTAAATTACTGGGAATAAAATTTTTATCTTTCATTCACTGTAAGATCCACTTAGAGAAACTGTCTCCAGGTTTCCCAAAATATAGTTTCCATAAAATGGTAATCTCTCACATCTGAACCATGTTTCACTTTATCAAATTACTCAGTTGAACTGGTCACTTAAAAGTGAACATTCCTTTTGCTCTAAAGAGTTTAATTGTTATTCACTTGAGATATACTAGTTTTGTGAACCCTAGAGCAATTGTACTGTTACTTTACCTCATTACCAAATTTATAGTTTACAGACCTCAAGTTCAACAAATTATTTCAACAATTACATTAATGCACAGCTTACTTGTTTCACATTTTTAAAACATTTAACAATGATCTAGTAGGCAATAAATCATTTCATCATTTTCATATAGGTAGCAATATTTTGTAACTTGAAATTAATTCTGATATTGAAAAATATGTAGAATTATGTAACATAAGCTATATACTTAGCAAACTTCTCAAAAGGCAACAACCACTTTCCATCAGAGATCACCAAGAAGTTTCAATAAAATGTTCCTATTGATTTTGATCTTTTTTCCCCTAGGTAAACAGCATATTGTGGTATATTCCTTAAGTGGTTTAGAATATTTCAGTTCCAATGAAAAATATCTGGAAAATTAGTCTGTATTAATCACTTACAGTCAGCAAGTTGTGCTCACTTATTCCTTACAAAGACTCTTCACTCCATGAGTTGAGTTCAGGGAATTTATTAACAGGTCACTTACCTGAGGGCCCCCCTGGTGGCTCAGTGGTAAAAGAATCCGTTTGCCATTGCTGGAGACGCAAGTTCAGTCCCTGGTGCAGGAGGGCCCCCTGGAGAAGGAAATGGCAACCCACTCCAGTGTTCTTGCTTGGAAAACTCCATGGAGAGAGGAGGTTGGTGGGCTATAGTCCCACCAACAAAAAGTCGGACATGACTTAGCTATTGAACAGCAACAACACTTAACGTGAATTTGTGGCATCCTTCATTACCTTAATCAAATCCTGAACTTGAGAGTTTATGAGGACATCTCACCATGGATGCCCTGGAGCTGACTGGCCAGAAGACCCAATACTAAACATGTCACTTCAGTAACAGGAATGGCTCCTGCTCCATTACTAATGGAAAGATGAATCAAAACTGATTATCATTCATTTCCAGTTAGATTTAGGTAAGGATTTATAGTAAAAATAAAAATGGGTCTATCAGCTGTTGTCTGCTGCATCTAACAGGCTTTCCTTTTCTAGTCATTGTTTCATTTTCCTCTCTTTTCAATGATGGAGATAAACAGTTTACATAAATTGCAAGTCCTTTTTGTTGAAATCACTGTCTCCATATTACCAAGTCTTAGATTATGACCAGACCTTATTATATTGCCGTTTTGATCAGCTTTTTTACATGGTTTAAGCATATTTTTCTTGAATTGTAAATTTTGGGGAATCTACCCAGATTTTGGCCAGACTGGTTGGGGCCTTACCAGAGAAGCAATTGGAACAATGCAGTTATTATGTACTCAGCAGTAAATATTGAACTGAATTTATCTGTCATATGGAAGTTTCAGGACACCATGGCTATAGAATTTGCAAATTATGGTCTTTCTTGGCAAAGACATTTAACAAAAGTAGAAGGGCATCTGCTGCTTTAGCCGCCTATGCAGCATCAATTTATTCTTTTTTTTAAACACGCAAACACTATTCTAAGCACTTGAAATCTATACATGAAAAAAATGAATATCCCTTCTACAAGGAATTTTCATTCAAATGGAGAGAGACCAAGACAATTCATATATAAATCATATGACTCCTGGAAAAAAAATATGTTTTCTTGCTTTTGGTGCAGGCTGCAATATTAAATATGATGTCTGGCCTCAGATTTGAATAAATACATGGAAGATGTTAATGAAAGTTAATCATCTAGGTAACTGTTGAATGGAGGTTCCAGGAAAAAGGAACAGTGAGTACAAAGTCCCTGATGAGAATGACTAAATAGAAAAAAAACAAAAAGAAAAAACAGGATAATATATGAGAGTGCACCCTGTATTGATGAAAGTATGTGTGCCCTTGAGTAGGTGAAAGAGGATGGGATCTGCTGCCCAAGTGGGGACAGCGAAAGTATATATGTATGCAGCAGTTACAAGAAGCTCACAGTCTCTGAGAGATACAGATAACTATTATAATTTAGTTTAAGAAGGTTAATATCAAGGGTAAAGGTAAACAGAGATAGCAGTATTTTTTTTAACAAAAAGACGCTTTTATTTGTTCTTCACAAAAATATCAGTTCAGTTCAGTCACTCAGTCGTGTCCGCCTCTTTGCAACCCCATGAACTGCAGCATGCCAGGCCTCCCTGTCCCATCACCAACTCCTGGAGTCCACCCAAACTCATGCCCATTGAGTTGGTGATGCCATCCAACCGTCTCATCTTCTGTCATCCCCTTCTCCTCCTGCCTTCAATCTTTCCCAAAATCAGGGTCTTTTCAAATGAGTCAGGTCTTCGCATCAGGTGGTCAAAGTATTGGAATTTCAGCTTCAGCATCAGTCCTTCCAATGAACACCCAGGACTGATCTCCTTTAGGATGGACTGGTTGGATCTCCTTGCAGTCCAAGGGACTCCCAAGAGTCTTCTCCAACACCACAGTTCAAAAGCATCAATTCTTCGGCACTCAGCTTTCTTTATAGTCCATCTCTCACATCCATACATGACCACTGGAAAAACCATAGCCTTGACTAGACAGACCTTTGTTGACAAAGTAATGTCTCTGCTTTTTAATATGCTATCTAGGTTGGTCATAACTTTCCTTCCAAGGAGTAAGTGTCTTTTAATTTCATGGCTGCAATCACCATCCGCAGTGATTTTGGAGCCCAAAAATATAAAGTCAGTCACTGTTTCCACTGTTTCCCCATCTATTTGCCATGAAGTGATGGGACCAGATGCCATGATCTTAGTTTTCTGAATGTTGAGCTTTAAGCCAACTTTTTCACTCTCCTCTTTCACTTTCATCAAGAGGCTCTTTAGTTCTTCACTTTCTGCCACAAGGGTGGTGTCATCTGCATATCTGAGGTTATTGATATTTCTCCCGGCAATCTTGATTCCAGCTTGTGCTTCATCCAGTCCAGCATTTCTCATAATGTACTCTGCATATAAGTTAAATAAGCAGGGTGACAATATACAGCCTTGACATACTCCTTTTTATATTTGGAACCAGTCTGTTGTTCCATGTCCAGTTCCAAATGTTGCTTCCTGACCTTCATAGTTTCTCAAGGGGCAGGTCAGGTGGTCTGGTATGCCCATCTCTTTTAGAATTTTCCACAGTTTACTGTGATCCACACAGTCAAAGGCTTTGGCATAGTCAATAAAGCAGAAATAGATGTTTTTCTGGAACTCTTGCTTTTTCGATGATCCAGCGAATGTTGGCAACTTGATTTCTGGTTCCTCTGCCTTTTCTAAAACCAGCTTGAATATCTGGAAGTTCACAGTTCACATATTGCTGAAGCCTGGCTTGGAGAATTTTGAGCATTACCTTACTAACATGTGAGATGAGTGCAGTTATGCACTAGTCTGAGCATTCTCTGGCATTGCCTTTCTTTGGGATCACAACAATATATGTTCTCTCATATATTATGCCTAAGAACAGAGTAAATGTCAGAAGACCTTAATCAACAGTTTGTTTCTTACTTAATATCAGAATTTATAATTGTGAATGAGGAAAATAACTTCTGTAACTTTTATTTGATAGAGATTTTATTTTTTAATTAGATTATTTTCACTTTTAAAAAATCTTATATTGGAGCATATTTGACTTAAATGTTGTGTTTCTGGTATACAGCAAAGTGACTCAGTTACACATATACATATATCTTCTGTTCTTTTCCAGATTCTTTTCCCATATAGGTTCTACAGAATGGAGTTCCCTGTGCTATACAGTAGGTCCTTGTTGATTATCTATTTTATATATAATAGGATAAATATGTTAATTCCAACCTAATTTATCCCTGCCCCCTCTGGTAACCATAAGTGTGTTTTCTAGGACTGTCTTTTTTATTTTGTAAATAAGTTCATTTGTAGTATAATCATTTGTATGTGGAATCATTTTTTAGATTCCACATACAAGTGATACCATAGGATAGTTGTCTTTGTCTTACTTCACTTAATATGATCATCTCTAGATCTATCCATATTGCTGCAAATGGCATTATGTCACTCCTTTTTATGCCTCAGTAATATTCCATTGTACATATGTACCACATCTTATTTATCCATTCATCTATCTACAGACATTTAGGTTACTTCCATGTCTTGATTATTGTAATTAGTGCCGCAGTGAACATTGGGGTGCATGAATTTTTCAAAATATCACTTTCTCTGGATATATGCCTGAGAGTAGGATTGTTTCATCAGATGGTAGATCTGTTTTTAGTTTCTTAAGGAAACTACATTCTGATCGCCATAGTGGCTGCACCAGTTTACATTTCCGTCAACAGTGTAGGGGGTTCCCTTTGCTCTATACCCTCTCCAGCATTTAGTGTTGGTAGAATTTTTGATGATGGCCATTTTGAATAGTACAAGGTGATGCCTTGTGGTCATTTTGATTTGCATTCTCTAATAATTAGAGATGTTGAGCATCTTTTCATGTACTTACTTTTTGGCCATCTGTATGTCTTCTTTTTTTTTTTTTTTAATTTTTTTATTAGTTGGAGGCTAATTACTTCACAACATTTCAGTGGGTTTTGTCATACATTGATATGAATCAGCCATAGATTTACACTTATTCCCCATCCCGTTCCCCCCTCCCATCTCCCTCTCCACCCGATTCCTCTGGGTCTTCCCAGTGCACCAGGCCGGAGCACTTGTCTCATGCATCCCACCTGGGCTAGTGATCTGTTTCACCATAGATAGTATACATGCTGTTCTTTAGAGGGATGTCTATTTAGATCTTCTCCCCATTTTTTATTTTTTTGCTCTGGAGGTACATAAGCTGTTTGTATGTTTTGGAGATTAATCTTTTGTTCATCCTATCATGTGTAAATATTTTCTCCCACTTTGTGGGTTGTGTCTTTATTGCTTATTTTTTCCTTTGCTATGTAAAACCTTGTAAGTTTAACTAGATCCTGTTTGGTTTTTTGATTTTCATTATTTTCAGTGGTGAATCAAAAAAGATCTTGCTGTGATTTATGTCAGAGTGTTCTGCCTGTGTTTTCTTTTAAGGGTTCTATAGTATCAGGGCTTACAGTTAGGGCTTTAATCCGTTTTGAGTCCAGGTGGCACTAGTGGTAAAGAACCCGTCTGCTAGTGCAGGAGACTAAGAGGCCTGGGTTCAGTCCCTGAGTTGGGAAGACCCCCTGGAGGAGGGCATAGTAACCCACTTGCCTGGAGAATCCCATGGACGGGGGAGCCTGGTGGGCTATGGTCCACAGGGTGGCAAAGAGTCAGACCTGACTGAAGCAACTTTCCATGCATTCATGGTGTTAGAGAATGTTCTAATTTCATTCTTTTACATGCAGCTCTCCAGTTTTCCCAGCACCACTTATGGAAGACACTGTTTTCTCCATCATATATTCTTGCCTCCTTTGTTGTAGATTAACTGACCATAGGTGTGTGATTAGACATAAGAGATGTGGGTTTGATCCCTGGAAGAGGGCTTGGCAACCTACTTCAGTATTCTTGCCTAGAGAATCCCCATGGACAGAGGAACTTAATGGGTTATAGTCCATAGGGTTCCAAAGAGTTAGAAGTGACTGAAGTGGCATAGCACGTGTGATTAGTATCAGATGCTAGCCAAGTCTTTGAGGTAAGGACTGAATTCCACCTTGGGCATTTTTCCATTGCATTTTTAACATCCTTTTTTATTGTAAATTTTATAAAAGTTTAACAAAGATTTAGAAAAAGAACATTTCCACCAGTATTTTGTATCATTTTGTTTTTTCTTTATATGTTATCTCATATAAGAAATGTCATGCATTACTCATAATATTGTGAGCTTTTTTTCTGAAGTTAAATATCACAAAATAGCATTATGAAGCCTAATAAAACATTTTAACACTCAGCAGAATGTTCTATCAGAATGATGAACTATAATTAAACATGAAACTTTCAGTAACCATTCAGGTCAATTTGACTTTTTCATGAACATAATGAAAAATATTTGTGCAAAAAAGAGCTTTTGTGTGTCTCATATTATTTTTCAGACATTTCAATACATGATTTCTTAAAAACACGTCAAGACTTTTGGCATACATTTCCAAAATGCATTACAAATTTATTCTGATTATCCCAATTTCAAATATAATAACTTAAGTATTACATTAAGCTCTTTATTCTTAGTTGTACCAAATATTCCTTAAATATCTAATAATACCTATCTGTAATTAAGTTTTCCAGTTAGTTCCTGTATATTCCCACATTGGCATTCCTAAAGTCCAAAAGGGTAGAATAAAAGCTGAAAATTTATAAACTGAAAAAAATACAAAAAGGTAATATTTCTCATTGATTCATTAAATCATCTGGGAATTGCCCCAGGTGATGCCAAATAGACAGGTTTTTTTCCAAGTAGATATTTGGAGAGGCACAAAAATGTGAAATAACCAAATAGTCCAGAATAATAATTGTCAATTATTATTAGCCTATTACTTTATTCTTATAATTTTTATCCTGATAGAAAATATTTAATGAGGCATGAATGTTGAGCATTGATTCATCCCTAAATAAAGAAATTGGTTATAAGACTATATCTGAAGAGGCAAAATTAGTCTGTATGCTAAATAGTCTGGGCCTACTAGAATTTTCATTGGAAGGACTGATGCTGAAGCTGAAACTCCAGTACTTTGGCCACCTGATACAAAGAGCTGACTCATTTGAAAAGACCCTGATGCTGGGAAAGATTGAAGGCAGGAGGAGAAGGGGACGACAGAGGATGAGATGGTTGGATGGCATCACCGACTCAATGGAAAAGAGTTTGAGTAAACTCTGGGAGTTGGTGATGGACAGGGAGGCCTGGTGTGCTGCAGTCCATGGGGTTGCAAACAGTTGGACATGACTGAGCAACTGAACTAAAACTTTATAAGAACTTTTAAGTAATACATAGATATTTTTACTCTAATAAATACTTCTGTAACATTTATCTAACAAAAGAGAAAACACTGTCTATTGATTTGAATAACTTCAAGTAAAATACAATGATTAAATCCAACATAAGCCTAATATATTAAATACATGTTACATAACTGCATAAACATGAGAACTAGAGAAATGTAGAAGATCTGAAAAAATGTTCTGGTTCAACATTTATATAAAGTAGAAACAAGAAAAAGTGAAGTCCACAAAAACCTGCACAGGATAGATAAGAGAGAACTTTTATGGTAAGAAAATAAACTTGGATTAGTGTATAAAAGTAACTCTTTTAGGTGTATAAATAAACTTAAGAATTGTGGATGTCAAAAGAGTGTGGGTATTACTAAAACTGTCTCAATGATTGACATTCAGAAATAAAAATTATTTCAGAGTTAATTTTTATATACTTTAACAATGTTTACTTCATGGGCACAAATAATTGATAGGAAAGGGTTTATAGAATGGTATTACTCCATGAAGTTATGAAAAGAAATAGCTTTTTACTCCTGGAAGATAATAACACCAACTCAACTCTATAGACTTCTATTGTTTAAAATGTTTTAACTTAAATAATACTGGCTAAGGAATCAGAGAATTGGGATCAGTTTTCATTTTTAGCAGTATTTTGACTCTGTACATACTAAGAAAGATTTCATATTTAATAAAATCATAAGAATAATCAAAATTATCATACTGACCTTATTTTACTATAGTGCCATAGCTCAGCAGTCTGTGTGGAGAGGTAAGATTGTCTTAAAGTTGTATGTATATCCATGAAAATGTCCAGAAGACTTTGAAATATTCAACTGGATGAATATGGTTGCTAGATCTTGTGAAGATGACAGTAAAACTATCTAAAACCTACCCTATGGAAACTTCACTAGGGTAACAACTTGACAATTAACTATTAAAATGTACTTATTTAGAGAAAAAATTGTATCAATAATACCTCGTATCATATAGAAAAGTAAATCCCATCCTGATCTAGGACTTAAATGACAAATACAAAGCCTTAACAAATTTTAGTTGACAATATAGATTAATATTTTTCTAAGCTTTGAATAGGGAAGTATTTTTAGCATCATTACATACATCCCAACTGTAAAAGAAAATAGATAAATTATGT
Organism: Cervus elaphus; assembly: GCF_910594005.1. Lineage (NCBI taxonomy): Eukaryota > Metazoa > Chordata > Mammalia > Artiodactyla > Cervidae > Cervus > Cervus elaphus. The sequence goes on along the minus strand of NC_057841.1, from coordinate 12,924,925 downwards.
TTAGTAAAATAACATTTATTCACCCAAAGATCTCTCAAATAAAATTGAAAAAATAAGTTATAAAACTTGATAATACTTGGTGAAGATACTTGGAACACTTACAACTAACAAAGTGTTAGTATTGAGATTACAACATAAACATGTACAAGAAAAGAAAAGAGCTCCAAATAGAGCCATGAGCAGGAGACCTGAATAGGAATGAGAGAAAAACACTGAACCAATAAAAATATAAAGAGGTATTGACCATAATTTATTTAGCAAGGATTGGCAAAATTTTCATATCTCACATTGAGCACATCTTTGCCAATACGTGACAATCAGGAGACCATCTAATTGCCTTTGGGAGGTAAGTTAGTAAACTGTTTTGGGAGACAGTTTAGCTTTATCTTTTATAAAATTCAACATTAAAAAATATAACCTGACAGTTCTCCTACATATGTCTTCAGAGACTACATTGCACATATACATCAGGAGTTACACACACAAAAATCCACAGCAGCTCTAGGCTGCAGACAGTCTACTACTCATGAACAGGAGGGTGGTTGCTGTCTTAGCATTATTGTGCAGCATAATTGTGTAAAACAGAACAACAAGGCTACAGTGACATGCTCATGTAGATGAGTCTTAGCAGTTGAAGTATCAGATGATTACAAACAGCATAATACCCATTTTTTTAAATGTGTAAGTTAAAAACAACTAAAAGAATACATTTTAAAGGATGTTTCTGTTTGTACCATTTTGTACCCTATATATATGAACTTACCGGGTGATGTGGTGGTCAAGAACCCACCTGTCAGTGCAGGAGATGCAAGAGACATGAGTTCGACCCCTGGGTTGGAAAGATCCCCTGGAGAAGGGAATGACCACCCACTCCAGTATTCTTGCCTGGGACATCCCATGGACAGAGGAGTCTGGCGGTCTGTAGTCCATGAGGTCATAAAGAATCAGACACAACTTAGCACGCACACACACATATATATATACTATACTTAAATATATGTATAAATACACACATGAAGACAGAACCATTTGCAAAGTCATGGTAATAATAAGGTAGGGGAGCCCGTGTTAGAAACAAGGGAAGACTGCCAAGATGGAAAAGATTCTGTCAAATATTCTAGAGTCCATGTGGATGTTTATTATTAACTATGTGAACTAATTTTATAATTAAAAATAATATTACTATGTATTCATGCATATATACAAATTATTTTATGCCTAAGACTGTTACACAAAAAACAGAGCTTGCTTTTAGAGATTTTCTTATTTCAGTCATCATACCTGAAGCATTTTTCTATTTTGCTTTCAGCTTGATGATTTCCTGAATCAGATCCATAAGCTCCAGAGATCGTTGAATGAACAGAAAGAAACAAATGAAAACTTGGAAATTAAACTCAGGCACTTACAAAATCGGTAATTATTTCATAAAACATGTTGAATTCAAGATTGGGACCTTAGATAAGGATATCTTGATGGTTTTTTCCCTCATATTTCCTTAACAACCTGAATATCCAATGACAGATGAATGGATAATGAAGATTTGGTACATATATACAATGAAATATTACTCAGCCACTAAAAGGAATGAAACAGGTTCATTAGTAGAGATGTGGATGGACCCAGAGTCCATCCATCCATATAGAATGAAGTCAAAAAGAGAAAAAACAAATGTCATACATGAACGCATACATGTGGAATCTAGAGAAATGGTGCAGATGAACCTATCTCCAGGGCAGAGATGGAGACACAGGCATAGAGAATGGACATGTGGATGTGAGGTGGGGGGGAGGGGAGGGAGGGCCAAACTGGGAGGTTGGGATTGACATATACACACTGCCGTGTGTAAAACAGCTAGTGGGGACCTGTAAACACAGGGAGCTCCGCCTGTGCTCTGTGATGACCCAGAGGGGTGGGATGGGGTGCGGAGGGAAGGAGCCCCAAGAGGGAGGGGACTTATGTATGCTTCATTATAGAGCAGACACTAACATTGTAAAGCTTTTCCAGTAAAAAAAAAAAAAAAAAAAAAAGTAATGTGTTATAGATATTAGAAACATTAAAAGAAACTTAAATATATAGGCTGCTTAGCTCTTAATATTTTCCCTAATAAATGTTACATTATGATAGTTTAAATATCACACAAAATCAATTTTAGTTCTAAAGGAATAAAATTTCTGAAAGACAAAAGGAGACATTTTACATAAATAGAAGGCATTATAATACTTGTAAGAAAATATAAGTTGTAAGCCATTCAGTTTGCTGGACAGTTGATATGAGAATCACTGTACTTAAGAAAAGCAGTGGTTTAAGTAACTGATAGACAAAGACACATATGCATAATCTACATGGTAGAAGTGGTATGTTCTGTGGAAAATGTTTGGTATAGTTCTTCATAAAAGGTAAAAGTGGACAGAGGTGTCAAAACACTATGGATTTGCACTCCAGCTGATACAAATAATCTCAGAAAAGTAGCGAATCACCTGGGAGGGATGTTAGGGAAAAGCAAAGTTCCTCAAACTGAGAGGACTTCTGACTTTCATTGGGGTAAACAGTTTGCAGTAACATCATGGAAAAGTCCTCCAGTATTGGAAAGAAGTATCAAGGTATAAATCAGGTGGAAACAAAGTTGTGATTTCCTTTCAGTTGCATGAACAAAAGCAAAGCGGAAAATTGCACATATAGGAGTATTTGAGATTTTATACAGTATAGTTTACTGCTTCATTCATATTTTAGTTGTTAGATAAAGAAATTTACTTAAACGACATTATGTAATCCCACATAGCTATTTCCAAAGAAGCAGACTTGTAAAATTTGTCAATAGTATACCTGGTCTTCCTCCTTTCCCATTAGTGGGAATGAACATTTACTAATTGATTTGTAAATAAAGCTTTCTATTGTTTGATCACCTAGTTTGTCTCTTTGTAAAAGACTGTATCATTACCTCTAGGCCTACGGACAAAGAGGCCAGTCGTGACCTTCCACTGACCACTGCATATGCACTGGCCGGGGTGGGGTCCCAGGATGGGTCCCACAACCTGTAAAGTTCTATTAAGCCTTGTCTTCAGTCTCGGTTAGTTCTTAACAAAACTTGTTCGGCCAATTTGATTTTATTTTTACCTGGAGACTTTCTTACTTTGAGACTGCCTTCTCTATTTCCTCTGAAATCTGCTTTAAAATTTTATTTTTTTCATTTATTTTTCTCTTACCAACACTCAGCCTACAGGCTCTGACACTCTGCCTGGGAATCTTGCTGAGTAGACCCACAGGTTGATCACGTTTTAGTTTCCACGTGCTCACAGATGACACCGTTGCTCATCATTGCAGCAATGCATAAATGTCTCCCTGTCTCCAGTGACAATGGCGTCACCGCTTGGACACCAGCGCTAACAGCCTCTTCACCATCTTTCCAGTGTCTACTTGGTGATGCCCCTAAACCAATGCCACCTATTTTGTTGTGGCAGCATCTCACGTCCAGATACCAGTGTCTGTTTGAGATCTCTAGTGCTACAAAATGAATTAACCCCAATATTTAATTGCCTAAAACATTTACCACAGTTCTTTGGGTTTGCTCCTTCACGTAGATGAGGGGGGGGGGGGTTTCCTCTGGCAGCTGCATTCCACAGGGAGCTCTCTGGAGCTAGAATGTCCAAAATAACCTCACTCCTACACCTGAAACTTCAGCAGGGGTAAGAAATGGCCATTGTTTCTTGGGTCTCTCCCTTGTCCTGAGGAATTGCCCTGGGGAGTTTCACAGTGCCCCTTCCTCCAGATTCTATTGGCATAGGTATCATGACATTTTATCCAAAAATACTTTATAAATCTCTTTAAAAAACATCTTCCTGCAAAATGGCTATATGCATTATCAGACCAACAAAAACTCACAGTTCTAGTCCCCAGCTCGTTAGACTTTGCCCCTACCCACAGTCCTCTGGCTAAATCAGATATGCTTTGCTATATTATTATTTCTGTGACCTTGAGCATGTTACTTATTATAAAACGCTAGAACACCCCCTTAAGGACTGAATAAAATAATGTTTAAGGAACAGCTGCCACAGCACATGACATTAATAAATATGCAACAAATATTAGTTTATTCATCTCACTCTACTTTTTAAGAGGCAATTTCCTCCAGAGAAAATACATTTAGAAAGCAAATTTTTATGGAAAGAAAATATACTGGAAAGAAATCTTGGAAATGCCTCCCAGAAAAATGTTAAATACTAATACTACTTGCCCTTAAATTCAACTACATAAATCTTAACATTAGGTATGTTTTCTTACTGATTTTGAAATGTCTTTGTAAGATTATTCACATTTTCACTAGACAGCATTTAGAGTAATAATGATCTTGACATTATATACCTGAAACTCCATATATTAGGCTAGAAAAATGTCAGGAACAATATTATGATATAAAAAGATAGGCATTAACCAGTAAAAATAAATGTCAAATTTTTCTGTTTAAATATTGTTAACTCTCATTGTAAAGGAAACACTTAGAATTGTTAAGTATCAGAAAACTCTCAGAATAAAAGAAAACTGAAATTAAATATTTTCATTAATTAGAACACTCATAATCACATTAATGAAGAAACCTCAATACTATTTTAAAAAATACCCCTTCACATTAATTGTATTATTAACCAGTTTTAAATATAAACATTTAAAAACAGAACTATAGTAACTTAAGCATAGTTTATACTGAACAACCTAAAAAAATGATATCACAATGGGGAATGTTTAGTATTATATTGCAAAACCATTGATATATGTCAAATGTGAAATGATATATAAGTATATGTGATTTCCATCTTATGACAGTGCTCTTGGAGAAATTTAGAGAAATATAGGAAATGGGTTGTTAGCTTATTTTAAATCAAACTTGATATACATGTTTCAATGCTGTTCTCTCGAAACATCCCACCCTCGCCTTCTCCCACAGAGTCCAAAAGTCTGTTCTGTACATCTGTGTCTCTTTCTGATTTGCATATAGGGTTATCGTTACCATCTTTTTAAATTCCATATATATGTGTTAGTATACTGTATTGGTCTTTATCTTTCTGGGTTACTTCACTCTGTATAATGGGCTCCAGTTTCATCCATCTCATTAGAACTGATTCAAATGAATTCTTTTTGATGGCTGAGTAATATTCCATGGTGTATATGTACCACAGCTTCCTCATCCATTCGTCTGCTGATGGGCATCTAGGTTGCTTCCATGTCCTGGCTATTATAAACAGTGCTGCGATGAACACTGGGGTGCATGTGTGGAAGGATCGGGTAGAGAGGGAGGTGGGGGGGGCGGATCGGGATGGGGAATACATGTAAATCCATGGCTGATTCATGTCAATGTATGACAAAAACCACTACAATATTGTAAAGTAATTAGCTACCAACTAATAAAAATAAATGGAAAAAAAAACTTAAAAAAAAATAAATCACACTTGAAAATACGATATTGTCTTCAGATCCCAAGAGGAGCTTAAAGGTTAGACTTTAAAGATTGGTATCCAACTAACATACACATTGTACACGTTTCTGTCTAAAATGCAAAGAACTTCTGTGTGCCCCCTGGCCTGGCCCTCACTCACTCCTAAGAATAAAATTGAGAACCGTGACTGGTGTGGGAAGGGAATGATCTCCAAAGCCTTCTCACCTTGGGAAGTGAAGTGAAGAAAAGTGAAAGTTTCTCAGTCATGTCCAGCTCTGCGACCCCATGGACTATAGTCCATGGAATTCTCTAGGCCTGAATGCTGGAGTGGGTAGCCTTGGTACCACTCTCTTCACTGTGGCTGGACTTCAGGTATGACACAGTGAAAAGCATGAGAATGATACTGTTTCTAGTCTGAATACATTTTCATCTTGTTGGCATGATCCATTTCTAAAGATGTACACAGACTATTTTTCTCCACCTTATAAATTGTGAAGATAGTAATATTTTCTAATGTTACCCTCAAATATCTGGTTTCTATATCTTCAAATGAAGGAATTTTATATTCATTTTGAAACACAACTAGTGAAGGAACATTTGAAAATTTCTACTCTCATGGAGGAAGATTCTGCTGGTTAGAAAAGAATAATTTTTAGAGATGTATTATACATTTAGAGATGTGTTCATACATCTATTATATGCAATGTATCCATCAAAGAAACAAAAACACTAGAAAGATTTATTCAAAAGCAAACCAACAGACCAACATAATTATTTTCTACCAGCAGCTTGGCAAGTTTAACTAGGCAAACAATTTCTATACTGAATGTTGAACATATCTCACCTTTGAATGTATTCTATTGGGGAAAAAAACCTCCTCCTTCCAGCTTGAACCATATTTATTAGAGTGAGGTATCAATCTTTGGCAAATGTAATGTGAAAGAGACTGTCCTGTTCAGCAGCTACATTGATGCCTCAGATAAACAAAAGTAGCAAATATATAATTCTACATTATTGTGTTAGAAGTAGAAATAAAAATGGTTCTAAAGAGAATGTAATCAGGCAAAATTTAAAGAATAAATCACATAATAAAATATACTGACATAAGAAAGGGCTGCTGAAACACAAATAAAATATTAACATTGGATTTCATTTTTCACACTATAGGCACTATCTTACCTGCTTTATGAGATAGAAATTAGAATCTCTACTTTACAGGTGAGAAACAGTGGCTTTAATGAATACATGACTGACTTAAGTGTCCTATGCAAGTCTGTGGACTGGAAAGGACCTTTCACTTAAGACCTGTCAGAATTACAGAACTGATGGTTGGAAACTGTCAGGCATGCATAAGACATTTAAGCAATTCATTTCATCCTTTAAAGTTGTTGTTTTCTCACCTGTAAAATGGAGTTAACCATGCCTGTTAAACCTAACCTACCACTTAAAAGAATTAGAAAAAAGACAAACAAAACCTAAAGTCAGAAAAAGGAAAGAAATAATAAAGATCAGAGAGGGAATAAAATATGTATTAAAAGAACAAGAGAAAAAAAAATCAATAAAACAAAGAGCTTGTTCTTTTAAATGATAAACAAGATGTACAAACCTCTCACCAGACTAACCAAGAAGGAAAGAGATAACCCAAATAAAATAAGAAATGAAAAAGGAGACACAGCAATGATACTGCAGAAACACAAAAAACTACAAGGGAATACTATGAAAAATTATATGCCAAAAAGTTCAGTGACCTGGAAGAAATGGACAAGTATCTAGAAACATACAGTCCATCAAAATTAATCAATAATAGGTAATTTAAATATACCAATCACTAAAAATGATACAGAACCTGTAATCTAAAAACTCCCTACAAACAAAAGTCCAGGACCAGATGGCTTCATAGGTGAACTCTACCAAACATGCAAAGAACTTATACTGATCCTTCCCAAACTCATCCAAAAAACTGAAGAGGGAACACTCCCAAAGACATTCTATGAATCCGCCATGACTCTAGTATCAAAACCAGACAAAGACATCACCAAAGAAGAAAATTACAGGCCAATATCTTTGAATATAAATGCAAAAATTCTCAACAAAATATTAGCAAGTCAAATCAATAACATGTATGAAAGATCATACACCATGAACAAGTGGTATTCATCCTGAGTTCACTAGGGTTGTTCAACATACACAGAATAATCAATTAGACGCACCACATAAATAAAGGCCTAAAACCACGTGATCGTCTAAATGCAAAAAAAGCATCTGACAAGATTCAGCATCCATTTCTAATAAAAACCCTTACCAAAATAGGTACAGTGGGAACATATTTCAAAATAATAAAAACTATTTATGAAAGACCCACAGCCAATATAATACTCAGTTGTGAAAAGTTGAAAGCCTTCCCACTAAAGTCTGGAATGGGACAAGGATGCCCCTCTCACCTCTTCTCTTCACCCACAGTACTAGTCACAGCAATCAGACAAAGACAAGGTTTCCAAAGTGGAAGGGAAGTGGTAAAATTGTCATTATATGTAGATGATAGGATACTATGTACAGCAAACCCTAAACATGCCACATAGAAACTACTAAAACTGATAAATTCAGCAATGTAGCAGGATAAAGATTAACATTTAGAAGTTGATTGCATTTTTATACCAACAATAAAATATTAGAAAGGGAACATAAAAAAATACTTTTAAAAACTGCACCTCCAAAATAAAATGCTTAAGAATAAACCTGACCAATGAGGTGAGACTTATATACTAAGAACTATAAAACATTATAAAGAAAACTGAAGATGATTCAAAGAAATAGAAAGATATCCCCAAGCACTTATATTGGAAGAATTAATACTGTTAAGATGGCTATAGTGCCCAAAGCAATCTGTAGGTTTAATGTGGTCCCTATCACATTACCCATGATATCTTCACAGAACTAGAACAAATAATCCTAAAATTCCTGTGGAAACATAAAAGACCCAGAGTTACCAAAGCAACCCTGAAGAAAAAGAACAAGGCAAGAGACATAACCCTTCCAGACTTCAGACTACATTATAAAATTATAGTAATCAAAACAGCATGATACTGCACAAAAACAGGCATATGGATCAATGGAACAGAATAGAGAGCTCAGAAATAAACCCACATAGCTATGGTCAAAATCTTCACCAAAAGAGCGAAAATATATAAAAAGAAAAAAGTCTCTTCAGCAAGTGGTACTGGGAAAGTTGGACAGCCATATGCAAATCAAAGTTACAACACATCCTCCTACCATATACACACACACACAAAATCAAAACAGCTCAAAGACTTAAACCTAAGACATGACACCATAAAACTCCTAGAAGAGGACATAAGCAAAACATTCTCTGATGTAAATCACACCTGTGTTATTGTAGGTCAGTCTCCCAAGACAATAGAAATAAAAACAAATGAGATCTAATCACTCTCACAAGCTTTTGCACTACAGAGGAAACCATACACAAAATGAAAAGACAATCTACAGAATGGGAGAAAATATTTGCAAATGATGCAACTGACAAAGGCTTGATTTCCAAAATATACAAATAGCTCAGACAATTGAATGACAAAAAACCAAACAGCCCTATCTAAAAATGGACAGGAGACCTAAACAGACATTTCTCCAAAGAAGACATACAGATAGCCAAGAGACAAAGATGCTCAATGTAGCTAATTGTTAGAGAAATGCAAATCAAAACAACAGTGAGATATCACCTCACATCAGTCATAATGGCCATCATTAAAACGTCTACAAATAACAAATGCAAGAGAGAACGTGATCAAAAGGGAACCCACAGCCACTGTGGAAAACAGTATAAAGGTTCTTCAGAAATCTGATAATAGAATTGCCATATGATCTAGCAAACCCACTCCTGGGTATATATCCAGACAACTATAATTCAAAAAGATAGCTTGCACATCTATTTTCATAGTCACACCATTCACAATAGACAAGACATGGAAACAAACTAAAATGTCCATCAACAGATGAATAGATAAAAGAAGATGTGCTACAGATATACAATGGAATACTACTCAGTCATAAAAATAATGAAATAATGTCATTTGCAGCAACATGAATGCAACTAGAGATCATCATTACTAAGTGAAGTAAGTCAGAAAGAAAAAGACAAATACCATATGATATTACATATGTGAAATCTAAAGTATTACACAAATGAATCTATCTATGAAACAGAATCACAAATGCAGAGAATAGATTGGTGGTTGCCAAGGGAGAGCGGATTGGGGAGGAATGCAGTGGGAGGTTGGTGTTGTCAGATATCAGCTTTTATATTTAGAATGGATAAACAATAAGGTCCTACTGCACAGCACGGAGAACTATATTCAATAATCCTATTATAAACCATATGCTAGCAAAGTAATGCTCAAAATCCTTCAAGCTAGGCTTCAGCAGTAAGTAAGTAAGCAGAGAAATTCCAGATGTGCAAACTGGAACCAGAGATCAAACTGCCAACATTGGTTGGATCATAGAAAAAGCAAGGGAATTCCAGAACACATCAACTTCATTGACTACACTAAAGCCTGTGATTGTGAGGCTCACAACAAACTGTGGGAAATTCTTAAGAGATTAGAATACCAGACCACCTGACCTGTCTCCTGAGAAACCTTTATGCAGGACAAGAAGCAACTCTTAGACCCAGACATGGAACAAGAGACTGGTTCAAAATTGGGAAAGGAGTCCATCAAGGCTGTATATTGTCACCCTGCTTATTTAACTTCTATGCAGAGTACATCATGTGAAATGCCAGGCTGGATGGAGAACAAACTGAAATTAAGATTTCCGGGAGAAATATCAACAACTTCAGACATGCAGATGACACCATCCTAATGGCAGAAAGAGAAGAGGAACTAAAAAGTCTTTTGATGAAAGTAAAAAACCTGGCTTATAATTCAACATTCAAAAAACTAAGATCATGTCATCCAGTCCCATCAATTCATGGCAAATAGATGGGGAAAAAGTGGAAACAGTGACAGATTTTTTTTTCCCTTGGGCTCCATAAGCACTGTGGATGGTGGATGCAGCCACAAAATTAAAAGATGCTGCTCCTTGGAAGACAAGC